>NC_138057.1:54317445-54636558 GCF_964194185.1 Rhinolophus hipposideros | reverse complement strand
AGCAGCTGCCATCAGGATCACCCTGGAGCAGTACAGCTTAAGTTCCAAACCCGAACCTGGACAGGAAAAGAAATCTGGAATGTAAACACCACTCTCCTTTCACCATAGCTTCCCCTTGTTTCTGGGAAATACGGCAGCCTCCCTTGACTCGGCCTTTCCTTCTAAAGCATTATAAATTGTCAAGTGAAATAGAGGCCCCAGGAGACCGAGATTTCGTTTAGGTTTGCCCCAACAGCTCTGCAGCCCTGGAGCACGCGCCATTCTTCAATCAATGAAGGCGAGGTCTTGGAGATTTGTCAGCGACGCCCAGGCGGTTGACCCTCCCCTATACTTGGAGTGAAAATGTCAGGAGGAAGTTGTGCAAGCTTTAAAGAATCTGGACTTTCTTACTGGTTCACTTTCCAGCAAACCTTAACCCTTCTCTAGAACAGATAGTCAGGAGAACAAGTCTCATGGTTTAGCTTTTGACTCTCAATATGAGTGGATTTGCATGCTCTCTGACCCATCTCACAAATGCACTTCGATCTTGTGGGTAACTCAGAGAACAGGTCTTTAAATAAATGGTGCAGGCCCCGACTCTGGCCCTGAGCAAGTTTCTTAACCTCTCTAAGCCTCAGTTTCCTGCTCTTTAGATGGCGTTACAACCATGTTTCCTGGAGAGGCCTGTGACCAGATTCGTAAAGCCAAGTGCCCTGCCCCCAGCAGCTGCCCAAAGATACAGGCTTTGGTTATTTTTGGCTATTACTAGGATCCCTTGCCCTCCTTGTTGATTCTTTCTTGCCTTAGAAGGAATGACCCACCCCCCAAGGGTCTCCAAGGACAACCCTCCTTAGGCATTCTGGAAAACAGACATGAGCCCATAAGGGCCTCCAGGAAATGTGCTTGCGGGGCATAGCTGTGATGGGCGGAGGTCAGGTCTTCATTCCACATTAGGAAGGGGGAGCTCCAGCCCTGCCAACTCGGGGGTTTTGCCTCCAACCCAGATACCAAAACCAAAGAGGGGAAGGAGAAAAGGAGACCACCTCTTGGCCCAGAGGTAGGAGAGAGGAGGCCGGCATAACCTTGGGATGCCCAGCAATGCCCTGGGCACTCAGAAATGCTGGTAGGAGAGCAACGTTCCATCTGACACTCCGAGTCCAAGTCCTTAGCTAGGGAAACAGCCCCCTGGACTTACCTGGGCCCCCATCTGCAAGATGCCCTTCCATGTCTCTTCAGTGGGAAAGCACCATCTTTCTGCCTGAGGCCGTAGGAGGACGTGGGACCTGGGGGTCTTGTCCTGGCTCAGACAGCCAGGTAGCCATTGCCAGCAGCTTTAGTGCTCCTTTAAGAATTGTATCTCAAACTCTCTTGGATGCTATAGAGGACCCTGGTCTTTTTCTCCAGGTTTAGGACTCTAGTCATAGCCCCGCTGCCTCCCTGATCTCACGGTGCAGCCCGGAACCACGCACAGGCACCGTAACTGTTCTTCAGAAAAATGGAAAATGCTCTCTGTGCCTCTCTGGTGTCATATTAAACCACAAGGTGACTCCCATACCCATTAAACCATTATCCATCCCAGGACCCACAGAGATGGCCCCACAAGAGATTTGGACTCCAGGAGATCGTCTCAGCTGGCTGCTTGGCAAGGTGACTCAGGCTCTCCTAGTTGAGAGAACTGCACCCCGCCTGAAGGCCGTCTGCCCCAGCAGATGGAAGGCTGTTGTTTCTGGTGATGTTCACCATCTGCCGGCTGCCGGGAATGCGGAACCCCGCAGGACCCTGCCCGGCGCCCTCTGGAAGCAATGTCGCTAGCTCAGGATTACTTGCTAAAGACATGTAATTTGTTTAGAAACTCAGTGGGGGCAAAGTACAGCCTCTTACTTCCTTACAACTCCAGCTGGACACCTCAGCGTGCACGTGCACAGGCCACATCTTATCTGTTTATATCATTAGACGCTTGGGTTGTTTCCATCTCTTGAGTGTTGTGAATAATGCTATGAACGTTAGATGTTTCTGTTTTTGAAAAAATTAAAAGAAGCGTTTCAGTGCAGAGTTCATTAATTAGGCATCATGGAGAAGTGAGGGATCCTGCATCAGGAGTTGGGAGCGCTCTATTATGGCATGTTTCCCACCCCTGGGGATCCACAGATCCCTTTAGTCCTCTCCCTTCTCCTTTGTTGGGCATCAGTCTCCCCATGTGACTGGGCCAGGTGGTTTACCAGGGCCTTCCATCTTCCAGGTTTTCTGAATCCATGATCCATTACCATTCCTCATCTTCCGCTTCCTACTCTGGCTCCATCCCTCTCCCCCATTCCTCTCTCCCTGTCTCTTCTGGTGGCAGGATTCTGGGGTGGGAGGAGAGCCTCCTGGACAGGTGTCTTGGTCTTGCATTTGGAAAGCCAGGCATGGGAAGGGGGAGACAGCTGGATGTAATGTAATGGGCTTCCTAGATGACTCTCCAAAAGTTGGGGGAAAGATACCCATCTGATTCAGAGCCTCAGGCAAGTCTGAACAAGCCTGAGCCTCAGGCAGGTTACTTCACCAGGCCGTTACCTAGGTGATCTCCAAATCTCAGTTGAACCAGGAAACAGCCTGGCTTCTCAGTTATACTGGAGTCACAGGAATGTTAATCTCTCTCAGTAGGGCCATGGGAGGTGATTTCTTCATTCCAGACATTCCGGTTTGGTTTGCAACCATTTTCTCTCCCCTCCTACCACACCCAAGGATTCCCAAGCTCCTCACCTGTTCTTTCGTTCCTGTGGGGCTTTCTTTCTGTTTCTCCCACCTCCACCCCAGGCACAAGTCATTGCTCTCCGCTCTGGGCCCCTGCAAACACTCCTGCTTCCCTCTGTCACAATAAATAGCTCCATTACAGTGATTCACCTTTGCTCCCACCAGCCTTTGTGGTTTTTGAAGGTGGGAAATGACCAGTCCCTGTCTAGGTCCTAGCAGCTGCCTGGCTGCTTAGTAAAGGATGGATGGATGGAGGAGACAACTAGAGATGGACAGTCAGTAGTACCAAGGCTTCAGAAGATGCATGCCAATTTAGTCTTCTCATTAACTTCTCATATAAGGTCATTTTGGGTAGTTCTCCTCCAAAATAGGATTGTTCTTAGCAAATAACACTGCCCAGCTGATCCACTTATTTAAATACTTTGGCATAGATACAGTTAATACGTCTCCCGGAAAGCGTGCTTTTTCGGATAAGGCTGGCATAGAGGTCAGAAGTGGCCTAAAGGCCCTACCTCCCAAGTGTGAGGTTCATACGGGACTAGCGCTGGGCTACCTGGCTTCTGATATTCTGATTCTGGCCATAAATGAATCCACACCCCGACTTTGGGGCAAGACAGGTCCTGCAGAGATTGGAGGTCGGGAAGGCATGGGGAGCCAAGCAGACCTTGAGTTTCCAGGTGCATCAAGTGTCCCGCCGAGGAGTAAATTGAGTTCTCTTGCTCTTTAGCACTTGCTTGCACCAGCCTTGCAGGCATCGCTTGGTGGGCTGAGGGGGCAGGGTGCAAACGGATTGGATGAGACTCTGTGTGTGTGGCTTAGCATAAGGATTGCCAGTGCGTTTCCTGTCTAATGCTGCCTCAGCTCGATTGATAGTGAATGCCTGGGTGCTGGTTTCAGGATGGCAGCAGGCTCTCCCGCTCAACTAGGCTTAGCAGGAAGGAGTGTTGAGGTTAATTAGTAATGCCTGCCACAGGAGTAAGAGGGTAGAGCAGTGCTGTGTGTCATGTCGCTGCCACCCCTGATTTCATTACTGACCTACTACAGGCTTTGGAGTCGGGATGATTGGGGATTAAATTCCACTCCGCTGAGCCTCAGTTTATTCATCTCTGAAATGGACATGCATTAGTCAGGTACAAGCTCAGCTGCTGTAACAAAAAAGCCTCAAAGTACTGTGGCCTAAAACAATTTGGAAGTTTATTTATCTATCACATTTTCATGGAAGAATACAGAGGTAAGTGAGTGGTTCTGAGCTGGTGGGACAACTCCGCCACCCTTAACACATCATTTCTGCCTGTGAGCCCAAGTTGGCTGCTCTAGTTCTTGCCTTTTCCCAGCCGGAAGGAAGGGGAACTGGACCAGGGGAGCATGTACATAATGGTTTCAAAGGTATGGCCTGGAAGCTGCCCACATCATTTCTTGTATCTCGTGTAGGCAGAAGGTTCACTTGGCCACACCCAGCTGTAAGCTTGGCTGGGAAATGTAGTCTTTAGCTGGGGAACCATGTGTCCGGCCAAAACGCTCTTGAACAGAAAACGAGAAAGTGAGTGCTAAGGTGACATGACTCAAGGGTGATGCTGGCCCCCTCTCAGGGCTGTCAGGAGAGCTGGTGAGAGCATTTGCCTCGCCTCTGGCCTCACCTCACAGGCCTTCCCCGAGTTCACAAGGCGCTTCCCTGTCCCGCCCAGGAGCTGGTGAGGATCCTGCACAAGGCGCTGGAGGCCGCCCAGCAGGAGAAGAGGGCATCCTATGCGTACCTGGCAGCGGCTGAGGACAAAGACCGGCTGGAGCTGGTGCGGCACAAAGTGCGGCAGATCACAGAGCTGGGCAGGCGGGTGGAGGCCCTGGAGCAGGAGCGGGAGAGCCTGGCGCAGGCGGTGAGCCTGCGGGAGCGGCAGGTGCAGGAGCTGCAGCAGCACGTGCAGCTGCTCATGGACAAGAACCAGGCCAAACAGCAGGTCATCTGTATGCTGTCGGAGAAGGTCACCCGGGACTTCGTGCAGCCCCCTCAGCAGCCCCCCGGGTCCCCAGATGCTGCTGACAGGGACTTCCTGAGCCAACAGGAGAAGATGGAGCACCTGAAGGTACAGGACCCTTGGGGAGGGCACTGCTCTCGACCCGAAAGGTTTTCTAGATAAAGCAGGGGTAACCCTCAATGCTGGAATGTTCGTATTTGAAGTAGATGTTGGTGGAGATATTGCTACACACTTCCTCACTTTCTTAACCAGAAGGCCCAATGCAATTTGACTTTTCATGATAGCAAAGGCTGGTATCCAAAGAGAAGTTATCTCTGGATTATCAAATTGCAGATGAAAGAACCCAAGGTGGGGTCAGACTCCTGGAGGTACAGCTGGGTCCGTGGCCTGGCCTGGTCAGGCTCCTTTAGGGTCACATTGGGAGTCCCCATGGTTCCAAGGCAGCCCAGCCCAGCAGTCCTGCACATGGACGGGTAATCTGTGGCTGGCTGTGACTTGCTCATAATGATGGCAGTAATTACTATTTATAGACTGTTTACCATGCGGCACACACTGTTCTAGGTGCTTTACCTGCATCATTCCATTTCATCCTCGCAGCAGCCCTGTGAGGCAATCACTGAATGTGCTCCCCACTTTACAGATGGCGGTGCTGCAGCTGAGAAAAATGAAGTGTCTTGTCCAGGGCCGTGTGCTGAGGAAGTGGGAGGACCGGAAGTGGGTCAGGGCTCCCATCTCTGAGTAGTCGGTCTGCTCTGCTACTTTCTAGCTTCTTGGTCTCTTATAGTGACTGCTACCATCCCTGCCTCCGCCTGGCCCAGGCTTGTGGCTCTGACTTGGGAAAGGCTGCCCTACCCCCCAGGTACCAATGGCAGCACAGGGACAGGAGCTTTATTTCAGGTGTGATGCCTGCCATGGACTAGAATGTCCTCTGTGGAAGGTGGAGACTGGAGCTGCCAGACCCCCGAGAGGCCTGAGACGGGACGGGCACTCATAGTGCCCCTGTTGTCCCTGAAGGCAGCCATATAGCCAGGGCCAGTCCTGCCCAAGCCCTGCCACTTGCGTCCACACAGGTATACATACGTATAACCATGGGAACCCGGGTGCTCCTGTACCAAAGAACTGTTATTGGAGGAGGGGGAGGAGGAGAAAGAAAAGAGAAATCCAGCAGCTTTTGAGAGACCAATGGGCAGTGTGGTACACTGGCCACTGGCCACGCTCTGAGTCAGGCAGCCCTGTGTTTGGATCCAGGCTCTGCCTCTTTTTAGCTGTATTGCCTCAGACAAGCTATGTCACCTTCTATAAAATGGCCTAACCATTCCTGTTCACAGTCATTAAGGAGATTAAGGAAGATAACATGAAAGCCAGTTTCCCTTCCCCTTCCTTCAGCATGAAAAGCCACATAACCAGCCTCAGCCTTTTCCCTTAAAATCAGAGATTTGAGTTCAAAATGAAAACAAACTCCTTTGAAATGCAGATGTAGCTGGGTTGTGTGAAAGCTCTCGGTCCTTCACACAGCACTGCCAATGGCTTCCAGCAGATTGCTTTCCTGCCCTACTCCACCCGGCTGAGTGTCTTCTCTCTGTGTCTGTCCTGCTGGAATCCACTGTTGGGGGTCAGAGAATCAGACTGGCCGGGCGCCACCAGACTGCCCCAGAAAGCTGACTGGAAGCCTGGACTCACCAGGGGACTGAGAGTGCCCCGAATTTGCATGTACAGGAATTTAATTTATCTGTGATCCCAGATATGAGGAGACTGGTTATGATTCATATCAACCAAATTTACATTTGCAGCTGATCCTCAGAGGCCAGGTGTTTTGTGCTAGAAAGAGTTGCATGTACTAGGGTTCCTTATTTGTTAGCCTTAGGTGTCTGATCTAGAAAAAAATAGAAGATCCATCAAAAATCCATTGTCCAAGTTTGGGACAGAGTGTGTTCACATTTCCTGCTTGCCCTGTGATTGAGAACAGCCAGCTTTAAGGAAATGCCCCCTTGTTGTTGAAGCTGTCAGTCTGAGAGTGCAGTCATCGACCGTGACCATCTGAGCGGGGAAGACTCAGCGACCTAGCCCACTCCCTCATTTTCTGGCAGGGACAGTCGAGCTCTGGAAAAGGGAAGGGACTGCTCCAGGGTCACACAGCACAAGTGGCAGGGGCACAGGTCTGCCCACACCCAATCCACTGCCTTCCCCATTAGCACATGGGCTAGTCCACGCAGCATTCCCCAAAGAGATCTCCCGGGTTCCTGATCCCTGTGAAGGCAGGCAGGCAGGCAGACTCTCTGCCTCCTGTCCCTTTTCTCCAGTTGTGTTTTCCTCCATCACTTCACTGTTGACTGTCGTGTGGCTTCTCTCTCTTTTGAGGTCTCTTTCCTCCCTACAGTTCTGAGCCAAGAAGAACACTTGAGATAGGATAATGAGCTGAACGGGAAGGTGCTGCCCAGATGCCACCCCCACCCCACGCCCACTGCTGCTCCAGAGGTGCTCACCCCTGCCCTCTCTCTCTGGGCAGGAAATCGGGTACCCTGTGCAGCATGTCCAAGGCTTTGGCAATGCCAGTGAGCACCTTCTGGGCCTAGGATGAGAGCAGAGGGATGGGAACAGGAGGCAGAACCAGCCGGTGGGACAGCGCAGTCTGCAGCCGCAGACTCCGGTGTCCTTTAACTGGCAGTTTTCGGTTCCTACCAGGGACTGAACACACCTGGATTTGAGTCCTGCCTCTCTTCATACCAGCTGTGTGACTGAGGAGAACGTAGCTTTCTCTGCACTGTTTCCTCACCTATAAAGGGGGAATGATAGTACTTTAATATTTAGCACACAGCACTGTGGTCACGATGAAATCACATATGAGGTTAGACAATTAAGTTTGCGAACTCATCCTAGAAAAAGTGCTACATACCTCATTGCTGAATATCACTATGGTTACCTTCGAAGTACTCCCCTTGGGAAGCTATGCACTGACACGAGGGCCTAGTCCACCCTTCAAAGCAATTTTGGAACTCTTTCTCTGGAATGGCCATCAGAGGTGTCGTCGCATTATCCTTGATAATGAAAGTCATCCTGAAAGTCATCAAAACGTCTTCCTTTCAATATTTCCTTTATCTTTGGGTAAAGGAAGAAGCCACTGGGGGCCAGATCAGTTGACTAGGAAGGGTGTTCCAATACAGTTATTTGTTCACTGGCTAAAAACTCCCTCACAGACAGTGCCATGTGAGCTGGTGCATTGTCGTGATGCAAGAGCCATGAATTGTTGGAGAAAAGTTCAGGTTGTCTAACTTTTTCACGCAGCCTTTTCATCACTTCCAGATAGTAAATTTGGTTAACTGTTTGTCCAGTTGGTACAAATTCATAATGAATAATCCCTCTGATATCAGAAAAGGTCAGTAACATTGTTGGAACAAGTTCGCGAACTTAATTGTCCGACCTTGTACAATAATGAATGTGAGGGAAATGGGTTTGTCATATACCCTGTTTCCCCGAAAATAAGACCTAGCCGGACCATCAGCTCTAATGCATCTTTTGAAGCAAAAGTTAATATAAGACCCGATCTTATATTAATATAAAACCGGGTCTTATAGTAAAATAAGATCAGGTATTATATAAGACCCGGTCTTACAGTAAAATAAGACCGGGTCTTATGTTAATTTTTGCTCCAAAAGATGAGTTAGAGCCTATTGTCCAGCTACTGTGTTCCGGGAAACACAGTAATAGGAACTCAGGCAGGTGACTGGTAGTTCTTCCCCTCCCTTGCCTGGAGGCTTGTTCATCTTCCCAGGCATTTGGGAAGAATCCACAGTAGCAGCAGTGGGAAACCTTCTCTCAGCAGGCAGAGGGGTGCTCAGTGGTAAGAGGCGCCCTCAGAGATTTGAGAACTCAGTGAGGGAGGAGACACTTGCATTGTACGTGCTGCATGCCAGCCACCATCCCAAGCCTTTTGCACATATTAATTAATCAATTCCTCCTAATAACCCCTTAGGTGGTACTATTACTATTCCCATTTTCCAGGTGAGGACACAAAGCATAGAGAGGATGAGTAACTTGTCCCATGGCTCCGTGGTGAAGGCAGGATTTATATCCAGACCATGAGGCCTGGAGTCCATGCCCTGACCACCAGGCAGGGCTGGCCTCAGACAGCCCCTGCGTCTTTGACGTGCTGTTATTATATTGCTGGGGAGAAGTCAGAGGAGCCTGCATTCAGCCAGGTGACAACCAAGGACAGCCTTGAAGGGTGGGATTCCAGCAGGGAGGGAGCTTAGTGTCCAAGCAGTAAATGCGGTGGTTAGGACTAGGCTTTAGAATCAGACAGACCTGGGCTCAGTCACACCCACCCTGCCTTGTACAAGCTCTGTGACCTCAGGCAACTTACTCATCCTTTCAGAGCCTCTGAGACCTCATCTGTGTTACTTTCTGGGCTGCTGGGAGGATTAAATGAGATAATGTGCTCAGCGTGGGGGTGGGGGTAGGGCTGATGGTGCAGGGAGCCCCCATACCCACGGTGTTCGTGAGTTCTTTAAATGTCCAGACACTAAAGTGTATGTAAGACTGTCGGGGCGTGGTCCTGGCAAATCCCGATGCTCCTCGTTGTGCTGCAAACAGGATTCACACCCGTCTCACTGACCTCTTCCACATAAGAATAAGGAAGTGGGGGACTTGTGGCCTTCCCGTTGTGTCAACCATTTAAGCAGAAGGCAGCAGACCCTGAACATGAGTTGGAGCTTCTGAGGCTGGGAGGGATCCTGGCCAGAGTGAGGACCCAGCCAGGGACGGTCAAGGTAGTCTGTGAGCTGTCACAAGCGACCCTCCCTGATAATGAAGCTCCACAGGTTAGGTGTGATGTTCTTAATTTCCAGATAAATCAGGGACTGTCCATCGTCATCACTGCAATAGTGTCTTCACACTCACCTACAGCCCAGTACGTTTTCTTGAATGGGGGAGAAAGGGGTTGAATTTCAGCTAGTAAATGCGCTGGAATTGATACTGCTATGCGCATGTGTTGTCCGTTGCAATGTTCATCCGAGCAGAAAAAGGACAGCCATTGCTGTGGCTGCTTCTTCCTGAGGCTCAGTCTCCTGCTTGAACCTCAGCAGCAGGATGTTACTCCCTCCACTGGACAGCTCACAAAAGGAAAACTCGAGGCTCAGAGATGTGCACCCCAGCATTATTCATAATCAAAAAGCAATTGAAAATGTCCAGGACTCAAGTAAAGAAATGAGAAAGATTATAACTAAGTTATGGTAAATTAACCCAATAGAATAGTCATCTGACACTAAAAATGATCATTGGGAAGCTTATGTAACAACATAGGAAAGTATTTACAAAGTGACGCTAAGAAAAACAGTTTTCCACCCAAAATTGTTCAATATGATCACAAGTATATGGCAAAATATGTTTATTTTCAAAACAAACATTGCTTGAATGTTTTTATGTTTTGATCCCTATACTTGGTGTTATGACATGTTACCTCCCTTAGTCTCCCAGCTGCCCAGTGGGGTAGTTGGTATTTATTCCTCTTTCAGATGAGGAAACAGACTTCGAGAGATTCAATGAGGCCTCCCAGCCAGGACGTCAGAGCCAGGACTTGAACTCCAGGCTTAGTGCTCTTTCTGCCATTTCATGTTTAAAGAAGGGGGCTATCAGGAATATCTTTTTTTCTTTTCTTTCAGATTTCCTTTTGTTTGCAATATTGGAAATTTCTAAAGAAAAGAAGTGTTGGCAGCTCATTTAAGGGTGAGGACCAGAGACATGTTTTAGCTCCTTAACTCTTTGCTGTCTTCTCTAGGATGACATGGAAGCATATCGGACCCAGAACCACTTTCTCAATTCTGAGATCCACCAGGTCACAAAGATCTGGAGAAAGGTGGCTGAGAGGGAGAAGGCTCTCCTGATGAAGGTGAGCAGCAGAAGCCCTGTTCTGGCCGTGTCCATTCCCGCCAGCCTTCCAGTCCCCTCAGCACCTCACCCCCGTCTCACTCTCTGCTCATTAACTGTCTACTCTGGACTGTGCGCTTCATGACCTATTTTCCAAATATCAGGGATCTGTGCTCTGATTGCTACTTCTGATCACAGAAGTGCAGAGGAAGAGGCAGGCAGCCATTGTTGTTGTCCCTCCTTTCGTTATTTCAAGCCCCTCCCCCTCCTGACTAAAGTAACTTCCAGGGAATTTAAAGACCTGACACCCCCCTTTCCCTCCCCTTTTTTCTCTTTTCCCTCTTGGGAGATCGATATTAAACACTAGACATTCAAAAACAGCTGCTTATATGGGGAAAATTAGAACGTGACCAGACATGCCCAGGGAAAAGACCTGAGAAGACCTTAAGTTTACAACTCAGGCTTATCTTTGGCACGTAGCCTACAACAATACAAAAAAAACCCCACAAAAACAATTTAAAAAAACTAAGAAAAAGAGAGAATCTGATTTCCAGAGTTGCTACATTATTAGATTCAAATGTCCAGTTTTCAGGAAAATATCACAGAGTATAAAAAGAAACTGGAAAGTATGGCCCATTCAAAGGAAAAATTAAATCAACAGAAAATGTCCTGAAAAAGACCTAATGGCAGATATACTAGACAAAGACTTTAAAAAAATTGTCTTAAAGATGCTCAAAGAACTGAAGGAAGCTATAGAGAGCCAAGAAAGCAATATATGAACAAAGTGGAAATCTTAATAAAGATATAGAAAACCTAGAAAGAATCCAAAAGAAAATCTGGAGCTGAAAAGTACAATGACTGAAATAGAAAGTTCACTAGGATTCAAAGGCTGATTTGAGCAGGCAAAAAAAATCAGTGAAGTTGAAGCTAGAACAATGGAAATCAAGTTTTGAGAAACAGAAAGAAAAAAGATTGAAGAAAAATGAACAGAGCCTAAGTGATCTGTGAGACACCATTAAGTGGGCCAACATACCCTTTATATTATGGGAATCCCAGAAGTAGAAAAAGAGAGAAAGGGACAGAGAGAATATTTGAAGAAATAATGGCTGAAAACATCCTAATTTGATGAAAGACGTGAATATAAACATCCAGGAATCTCAACAAACGTAAGATAAACAGAAAAAGACCTACACCATGGCACATTATAATCAAACTTTTGAAGTTCAAAGACAGATACCTTGAAAGCAGAAAGAGAGAAGTGACTCATCACATACAAGAGATGCTCAGTAAAATTATGAATATATTTATCATCAGAAACTTCGGCGTCCAGAAGTCAGTGGGCTGATACACTCAAAGTGCTAAAAGGAAAAAAAAATCAACCAAGGATCCATATCTGGCAAAACATTTTCAGGTAAACAAAAGCTGAAGGAGTTCATTACCACTAAACCTGCTGTGCAAGAGATACTCAGAGGAGTCCAGCAGGGTTAAATGAGAGGACACTAGATAGCAACTCAAAGCTGTATGAAGAAATAAAGATCTCAACAAAGGTAAATACATGGGCAATTATAAAAGCTAGTGATATTATAAAAATTGTTTATAACTCTACTTTTTGTTTTCTGCATGATTTAAGACACTAAGACACGTTTTTAAACAATTATTAGACTAAGAGATAATATTGTAACTTTGGTTTATTACTTTATGTTTGGGGGCACACAATGTATAAATATGTAATTTTGTGACATCAACAACCAAAAGGGTAGGAATGGAACTATAAAGGTGCAGAGTTTTTGTATGTTATCAAAGTTAAACTGGTATAAATTCAAATTAAAATGTTATAACTTTAGGAATTTTAAATGTAATCCCCATGGTAACTACTAAGAAAATAGCTATAGAATATACACAAATGGAAATTAGGAAAAAAATTCAAATATTTTACTATCAAAAATCAACTAAATACAAAAAGACACTAATGCAGGGATGAGGGACAAAAAAGTTATAAAGCATATAGAAAACAAATAGCAAATTAACAGAAGTCCCTCCTTATCAAGAAATACTTTAAATGTAAATGGATTAAACTCTGTAATCAAAATACGGAGATTGGCAGAATGGATAAAAACACATGATGCAACTACATGTTGTCTACAAGAGACTCATTTTATATCCAAAGACACAAATAGATTGAATATGAAAGAATGGAAAAGATATGCCATGCAAATAATAACCAAAGGAGGAGGGTGGCTATACCAATAATCAGAGAAAAGAGACTTTAAACTTTTAAACAGTTATAAGAGACAAAGAAAGACATTATGTATTAAAAAGTTTCAATACAGTGAGAAGATACAATAATTAAACATTTATATACCTCATAACAGATGAACAAAATACGAGTGTATGAAGCAAAAACTAACAGAGTGGAAAGGAGAAATGGACAGTTATACGATAATAATTGGAGACTTTAATACCCCATTCTGAATCATGGCTACAACAATCAGAAGATAAGGAAATAGAGGACTTGAACAACACAATAAACCAACTGCATCTGATAGACATAAACAGAACACTCTACCCAACAACAATAGTATACATATTTTCCTCAATGCATTATGGGACATTTTCCACACAATATGTTAGGCCACAAATTATGTCTCAATAGATTTAAGAAGACAGATGTCACCTTCTCCAACCACTGTGGGATGAAGTTAGATATCAATAACAGAAGCAAAACTGAAAATTCACAAATTTGTGGATATTAAACAACACATTCTTAAACAGTAAATCAAAGAAGAAATCACAAGGGAAGTTAGAAAATACTTAGAAACAAATGAAAAAGAAAACACACCAAAACATACCAAACGTTATGGGACACAATGAAAGCCATGCAAAGGAGGAAACTTCCAGCTATAAATGCTTACTTTATAAAACAAGAAAGATCTCAAATCAACAACCAAGCTTTACAACTGAAGGAACTATAAAAAGAATTAAACCCAAAGCTAGCTGAAAGAAGGAAATAATAAAGATTAGAGCAGAGATAAGTGAAATAGAGAACAGAAAACAATAGAGAAAATCAGTGAAACCAGAAGCTGATGTTTTTAAAAGATCAACAAAATTGACAAACCTTTAACTAGATGGACTACAAGTAAGAGAAAAAGAGAAGACTCAAAATCATAAATGAAAGTGGGGATGTTACTACAAATTCTACAGAAATAGAAAGGATTATAAGAGAGTACTATGAATAATTGTACATCAACAAACTGGACAGCCTGACGAAATGGACACATATCTGAAAACATGAAACCTACAAACACTAAATCAGGAAGAAATAGAAAATCTGAATAGACTTATAACTAAGGAGATTGAATCAGTAATTAGAAATCTCTCCACAAAGAAAAGCTTCACTGGTGAGTTCTACCAAACACTTAAAGAAGAGCTAACACCAGTCCTCAGACTTTTCCAGAAGTGTACAGGCTAGTGAGGGAGTTGAACACAATCAAAATGCAGCTGGGCACACACACTATTCTTTGGGGCCTAAAGGGAGGAAGAAAGTCACGGAAGGCTCCCTGGGGGAAGTGTCTTCTGAGCCGAGTCCTAAAGTGAGTTCGAGTTGTCCAGGTAAACAGTGGAGAAAAGCCTTCCAAGAAGAGAGACCGGTCATCAAGACCTGTGGGCTGAAAGGCAGGGAGGAGAGGTGTGGGGGTGATTCATGAGGCTGGAGGGTGATAACTTGGGAGCACATCTGAGAAAGCTGGGACTTGTTGAGGGGTTTTGAATGGAGAGGGCCTCAGTCATACTTAGTTTTGAGAAAGCTGGTGCTCAGTGGACTTGAGAAGGTGGGCCTGGAGGTGGGGACCCTCGGGAGTCTGTAGCAGAATCCCTGAGAAGGCTATTGGTGAGAGGACTCAGGAAGCGGAGGTGGGAGCCCCTGGAGCAGGTAAGAGAACAGGCTCACAGGCCACCTTGGAGTTGGTGCTTGGCACACATTTAGAGATGGTAACCAGGCAGGGGTGTAGCAGGATGGCAGCCTTGGCCAGGAGGCTGCCACTCTGCCACCCTGGGTGAGACAGAAGCTGGGTGGCCCAGAGGCCATGACAATGCTTTGAGGCAGATTTTTCCCGTCTTCATCTTATAAATAAGGAAAACAGGGCCCAGGGAGGTTACCTGACTTGTCCAGCATTGCCTAGCTTATATAAATACTACAGAAACACAGAAGTTCAAGGCCGAGGGAAGAGGTAGGTGGGGAGTATGCAGTGTGTGTTCTATGAGGTGGGAGAGAGGGGTGTGTTGGAGGAACAGCAAGCCCGTGTGGTGGCAGCAGAAGGCCCAAGGGCAGAGTCCAGAGCTCCACGTCCATCCCTGGGCACTGCTCAGTCACACCAGTTACAGAGAGCTTGCTCTAGGCTGGGGGGAGGGGGCTTTACACACAGCAGCTCATCTGAGCCTCACCAGAATCCCAAGCAGACTCTGTATTATTCCCATTGTTCAGATGAAGAAGCTAAGGCTCAGAGAGGTTAAGTAACTTGTCATAGGTCACCCAGCCAGCAGTGGCTGAACAAGGATGGGACTGCAGGCCGTACAACAGCCTGTGCTGTCCTTGCCCACCCCTCCCCTCTTCTGAATCCAGCTCCAACCCTCCTCCTGGTGGTCTCTTGCCTGGAGCCCTTCCTGTCTTGCTGTAAACCCTTGGATTTGGAGCCTGTCTTTCCCTTACATGAAGAGCTGGGTGTGGGGAGGTGGTGGGAGACGAGAGCTAGGAGAAGGGCTGTGCTGCCTGAAGCGGTTCAGGCCCCAGGCCTCTGGCGCAGCCCGAGCCCAACCACGTGTCTTGAGCAGCCCCACCCACCCTCCCACAGTGTGCCTACCTCCAAGCCAAGAACTGCCAGGTGGAAAGCAAGTACCTGACAGGCCTGCGGAGGCTGCAGGAGGCCATGGGGAACGAGGCCCACGAGAGCTCCGAGCTGCTGAGGCAACTCATCGAGGAGGCTTTGCAGTGGGAAGCCAGCGAAGCCTCCGCTGACGGTGTTGAGCTGAGCCCCATCAGGTGAGCCCGGGGGCTGGCTTTGTAGGGCCTGGGGGCCCCCAGCTGCCCTGCTCACGTGTGCAGGCAGCGCATACCGCTGACCTCATACTTCAGATGAATGAGCATGGGGTTGGGGGGGGTGGGCCCCGTTTCACAGCCGAGGCAGTGCAGGCGCAGAGGCAGCCCGTTGCCCAAGACCACACAGCATATCGGTGCAGCTGACCTGAGTCTGCCTCCATGAGTTTCGTGTCTTTCCACTTCTTTAGCTGCCTCCCAGAGGTGTTTGTCAGAAAGGGGAGGAGAGGAGACATGCCAGCTGCCTCCCCTGAGCCAAGCCCTTGCTGAGCACAATGGACATGGGCAGTTAAATATGACGGAAGGGGCTGTGGCTGGGGTCAAAGGCCCCTGGGGGCCAGGTGGCCCAGTGACAGGAGCCCAGGCTTTGGAGCCAGGCTTGACTCTCTCACTGTGTGACCTGGGACAAGTCACTTTACCTCTCAGAGTCTCTTACGCAGCCTCCATAAGATACAGGCTAAGATCCCTGCTTCGCAAGATCATTAGGATTCAATGAGATAGCACATGCAGAGCACACAATAAGGGCAAATAAATGTTGAATAAATGAAAGGCTATCTGGAAAGATCCCCAGCTCTTGCATCTCTGCTTGTCATTGGTGCTCTGTTCCCCATCCATTCTGGGCTTAGTGGCTGTGGAAGGGGGATTCTATATTAGCAACTTGCTGTGACTCCTTGGGCCTAAGGCAACACAGAGTAATAAGCGTGTCCTTTATATTTGCACAGAATGGATGAGTAAATGTGCCTTCAGCGCTCTCTATGTGCCAGGCACTGTCTAGGCCCCCAAAAGTTTGTAACAGACGATATCAGTGGGTCTTCATGAGGCAGAGCAGATGTTCCTCTACCCATTGTACAGATGAACAAACTGAAGTTCAGAGAACTGAAGGGACCTATCCAGAACTGCATGGCTAAGCCGCGGTGAAGCCAAGGCAGGAACCTTGCCTAGGGTCCACCCCCTCCCTACTGCCCCTTATCTGGGGAAGGGCTCTGCTTGGTGTTGCTAACACGCTCTTTTGCTGGCAGCGAGTATGATGAGTATGGCTTCCTGACGGTGCCCAACTATGAGGTGGAAGACCTGCAGCTGCTGGCCAAGATCCAGGCACTAGAAGTGCGCTCCCACCACCTGCTGGCCCACGAGGCTGTGGAGAGGCCACTGCGCGAGCGCTGGGCTGCCCTGGGTGAGCTTACACCCTCGGTTGAGCTCAAGCAGCTGCTGCGGGCAGGCGTGTCCCGTGAGCACCGGCCACGTGTGTGGAGGTGGCTGATCCGCCTCCGCGTCCAGCACCTGCAGACCCCCGGCCGCTACCAGGAGCTGCTGAGCCGGAGCCAGGCCTGCAGGCACCCTGCCGCCCGCCAGATTGAGCTGGACCTGAATCGCACCTTCCCCAACAACAAGCACTTCACCTGCCCCACCTCCAGCTTCCCCGACAAGCTCCGCCGAGTGCTATTGGCCTTCTCCTGGCAGAACCCCTCCATCGGCTACTGCCAGGGCCTGAACAGGTGAGCTCGTAGCCAGGTAAGGACACAGCCTTTATCTTTCAGAGCACCACTGTCTCTTTGGGGCCTCCCAAGAGGTGAGCCCAGGAAGCTTGATACGATCCCCACTGTACAGATGGGGACAAGCAGGTGAAAGGATATGTTCAAAACAGAAGGGTCAGAGATCAGGGCCCCTTGTCCCATGCTCTCTCCTTTGATTTGTGCTCAGGGAGGTGCCACTGCCATAGAAAGCATGGTGGACGGTCCCCTGGCGTTGTGTAATGCAAAGCCCATCTCACAAATTGCGGGTCAGGGCCATTCGCTTTAAACGAAACCCTCCCAGCAGAACCCAAGGGAAAGAGAATTTCTAAATGTTACAGGAGAACCTCACATAGGAAAAGAAAATAGAGCTAAGGACCAGATGGTCACTGGAAGCTGAGGCAACTGTACAACCCCAGGGGACGCCATTCACGCCCCATTCCCTGGGGATGTGGTCCCATGAAATTGCACAGACCATACTACTGCTCTGCAGCCCTCTGGGGCTGCGTGGTCCGTGGCCTGTCATTCCACACGTCTGCTTCCTTGTCTCTCAATAGACCAGCCTCTCTGTCCAATCAGCCTCTCTGATTGGACATTTACGGCCCATCAAGGTTGTCAGAATGGCGACTTCAGCCCCTGAATCTAGAGCCGTCCAGCAAGTCTACCCACATGTCAATACCCTTATGTCCCAGGTCTAAATTCCCAAAGGAAGGAATCTGATTGGCCCAGCCTGATTAATTTCTCCTTCTAGTCCAACAGCAGGAGACAAGGGAGGGGGTAGGGTGACCTGGTAGGGCTTCCCGCTCCATTACTGCGGGGCTCTCTCATGGATGCCCCCAGTTATCTCAGTAGAGGTTGCACAAGCTCAGATATTTCCCAAAGCAAGTTTTGACTCAATTTAATTTAAACACACATATACTCAAGCAAAATTTACATAAGCCATTCTGCTCTTTTTTTCAGAATAGGTAGTGTGTGACATTTATTCAACACACAATAAACATTCAGAGAGTCCCTATTCAAATTGGAATGATTCCCAAGGGTAGATAATTTTCAATACTTTATTTCCAGTCTAAATTGGGTGAAATTGAGCATATACTCGTACATGTACAATTACTGGGAATTCTGAGTTAAATCCCAGCACAGTTAATCTGTGCTGAAGAAGTGGGGGCTAGGGGGGTGGGGAAATCCTATAGCAGGAGGGTTTCTTGAGATAAGCCTCATGGCAGGAAAGAAGCTTCTCCCTGGGTGGAAAGAGGCAGCGCAAAGGCTGCAGAGAGGTATATATATACACCACAGACCAAGAGGGGGATGTCACCCAGAGGGAATATTTTCTCTGAATGCTTTTTTTTCCCCACTAATAACTGGTATGTGGGCAAATATTCATATTACTGCTTTAAATAGAAAGTTATTTGTAATGGAAAGAGCCTGTTCGAATATGGAGGGTGCAGCTTACTCTTTCAAAAGCCTTTAAATCCAAGCCTGCAGGCCCCTTCCACTTGTCTGAGTGCCACCATCTACTGGCAGCCGTTGGAACTACATGGGTCGTGTCTGATGGACAGACTCTGCTTGTGTGCAACAAATCAGACCTGTTTAGAGAGTGATAGATATCATAGCAATGATTTAGTACTAATTTAAAGCATACATTGAAAGCCATTTCCCTTTAAAATATAAGTGGAGTGCTTTAAAAGTATTTTCCCCCCATTAGCACACTCCCTTCTTTGTAGATCCACTCGCACCCTGAATGCCTTAAGTTGGAGTTTGTCTGGCTCTAGCCCTGAACGGTTGGCAGGCCCTAGTTGATACCAGCCCCCTGTCATCACTGACCTTTTCATGCGTGCAGAAATCTAAGCCGATGCTGGCAGCCAGCTCCTGGACTGAGCACATCCTGAGGCTCCCGGGGAAAGGGGTGGGGTGGAAAGAACACCAGGCTGGACTTTAGGAGCCCTGGGTTCTGTTTCCACTCTGCCAGCAGCAGACTGTGTGACCTTGAGCAAGTCACTTGTGCTTTCTGGGCCTTGGTCTTCCCATCTGCAATGAGTTTGTGTGGACCAGACATGACTAGTAGGAAGCGGCTGCCTAGAGCCTTGTTCTGTTAGCTTTGGAGGCAGCTACCGGACTCAGTGGGAAAGAGCGCTGTGATCAATCAGTGATGTCTGCCCTGGGCACAGACAAAGAGGATAGTGGCCAGTGTATCAGACATTTGCCGTCCCTGAACCCAGTGACCTGTGCAGCCCCGCTTCTTCCCCGGCCCTGAGAAGGCAGAGTCTCCGGTTGCCCAGGAGACCTGTGACTCTTCTCTCCATCCACTCAGCTCAGATTCAGGAGAGTTTGTACAAATATTTTAGCCAGAGTGGAGAGAAATTGTTTCCCAGTCTACTGGGGAGGTAAAAGGGATTTATTTTTTCTTTTGTGAGCTGAACCTGGTTCTTTAAAAAGCTGGACCCTCAGAAGAGGTTGGAAGTCATGAATCTAACCTAGTAAGAGCCTAGAGAAGCATAAATATCTGGACAATGAAATGTGGTGTTAGCCCATCAAGACTGTGAGCAGTCAGTGTTGTGAAGCGGCATCTCCCTGAGGGTGTCCAGTGGGTACGCTGCACAAAAAGGGCTCCACCACCCCACTGGACAGTCTTGGGTTAGAGTCACACAGCGTTTTGTCGCTGCAGGATTTCCAAGAGGCTTTGCTAAGATATTGTGTATCATAAGCCGCGAAAGGGGAGCTGGAGTATACAGCATTCCCTAAACATCTTTCCATATGGGACCTTGCGTGGAGCATCTTGACAGACAGGTACATTTTGGGGAATGTATCCTTGGGTTGGCCCTGGAAGAGACCTGCCAGGAAAGATGAGAGAAATAGAGGAAACAGTACTTCTTCCAGACAGACTGCCCTGCTTAGCACTGTGGGTTTTTTCTTTCTTACCCTGGATTTCATTAGAGTTTCATGATAACTTTGGGGAAAGGGGAAGCAAAGGAGAAAAAGAACTCTGTGTATTGAGCATCTGGTATATGCCAGACAGTGAGCAAGGCACTGGAGGTCTGTCTTCTCACTTAAAATACCGCACAGCCCTGGGAGGTAGATATTAACCCCACTTTACAGATGATGGAACTGAGGCTGGGAGAGGTTAGCACACTTACACAGGTCTCAAAGCCTGTGGCTATTAGGATGAGGATAGTTAACGTTCATAAAACACTACGTGTCAGATTTGTGCTGGGCATTTAACATGTGTTAACTGTTCATCCTCATAATAGTCCTGTAATTAATTATTAAGAGGAGGCTAAGGCTCAGAGAGGTTGAGTAACTTGTTCAGGGTCAACCAGCAAAGAAACGGCAGGACCAGGATTCACACCCAAGTAACAGGACTTCAGAGCCCCTCCTCTAAGATAATCACCATTACTCTGGAAATCCCCTATGTAGTCCCCTGCCCCGAAAAGCACGTTCGTCTCACTGCCGGCACCAAGAACACCAGCCTGGTTAAGGAGTGGGGTTGGGCAGGTCCCCCCAGGACCCAAGGGGCCACCTTTGTCACAAGCTGCCTGACTTCTGCGGGTCACTCCAGGCCTCCTTCCCTCCCACCCCAGGCTGGCAGCTATCGCCCTTCTGGTGCTGGATGAAGAGGAGAGTGCCTTCTGGTGCCTGGTGGCCATTGTAGAGACCATCATGCCTCCTGATTACTACAGCAAGACGCTGATAGCATCCCAGGTGAGCAGAGCAAGGAGGGGCCTTAGGGGCTGTGCAGGTTGGCCACTACGTTGTTCCTGCAAGCCAGTGAATCTCAGAAAAGTCAGGAATCTCTCAGGCCTCCATTTGTCCCTCTATATGGTGGGCCAGTAGTCCCTCCCTGGGGCTGCTAGGAAGTTCCAGTGAGCTAATGACCTTTAGAATTGTTGGGGCCCTGCTCCCAGGATAGACTATTGTTATTCCAGTGGTGACATTATGTCATTAGAAACCGTTGGTTTCCTGGAGAGGGGAGAACGTTTAGTGTCATTTGCTATTTGACAATAAAGAATTTCACAACACAGGTCAGGTCGGGTGGAAGATGGGATTGGGGGGATGGAGGAGGTGATGATTCTTCACACACGCTCATCTCCTTCTGAGAAGCACAGCTTTCTCCATATCTCATGACCTCCTCAACTGCTGTCTGAGCACAGGCCGGCCCTGGAGTCCAGCAGAACTAGGTCAGAGCCGACGGCTCCAGTAAGCAGCTGTGTGGCCTTGGCAAGTGACGTCAGCTTTCTGACCCCAGGCTTGTCCAGTTTGGAACTGGAGTAATGCTGCTTCCTGGGCTTGTTGAGAGGTACACATGCAAAGCCATTTCAAAACTCCCCTCCCGACTCTCCTACCTCTCCTGCCTCCCCCCTGGTCTTGTTGCTGCATTAGCACCATTTGCTTTATGGAGAGACATCACTCAGAGGGAATTTTCTCACTTCCCACCCCAAACCTGCCAAGCCATTACCTGCGCACCCCTCCTGTCCTGCTCCTTTCCTACTCCGATTGCCTAACACCAGTTCCCCCTTCTGGGACATCTCCCTGGGTGAGGAGTCAGGAGACAGTGGGTGCTCAGGTGTGGAGGAGAAAGGTCAGGCTGCAGATCAAGACTTAGGAGTCATCAGGAACAGGTGGTGAGCCAGGTAAGGATGTATTTGGCTGCATGGAAAGGGGGCCCAACCTAACAGAGACTCAAGTGGGGGATTATTCTTCACAATTACTGGCAAAGCTGAAGGCTCCTTCTCGCGTTCTGCTCTGCCATCCTGACGTGGTTTCCATCCTCCTGCTCATCACCTCAGGGTCACCAGTTGGCTGTACCACTCCTGGCACTGTGGCCACAGCCCAGGCCAGGAGAAGCAGAGAGTGAAAGGCGGGACTTGGCTCCCTTTCAAACCGCTTTCCCCATCCCAGCAATTTCTGCTTACGCCTTCTGGTCAGAACAGAATCACCTGGCACCTCTATTTGCATGACAAGCTGGGAAATACTGTATTTTCACGTTTCAACATCTCTGAAATTCAGGTGTGTTGTATAACCAATGTGTTATGTGGGTTGGTTTTTGTTTTCAGTTTTTTGTATAGGAAATTTCATATGTACAAAAAAGTCGAGAAAAATGTAATATGAACCTCCATCCATGTATCTATCAGCTAGTTTCAATAATTATCAACACAGGGAGGCTAGTGCGATTTCATCTAAACTCCCACCCACTCCTGCTTTGGTGATCTTAAACTAAATCTCAGACACCGTATCAGTTCATCTGTAAATCCTTCAGAAGGGTCAGTGGCATCTTAGATGCAATGAATGACCCTAGGTTTGAAGTGCAGCTGGGGAGAGGAAGGTGCAGTCAGCCCAAGGCGAATGCTCAGGAGGTCTTAAAGGGAGGGGGAGGGCTGAGAAACCAGCTGTCACAGGTTGAAAGGACAAGAGGAGTCTCAAATGGGGAGTCTACAGAAGAACCATGTGTCCGCAAGGGCAGGAGCCAGTGCTGGGACTACGCAGCCCAGTCAAGTCACACCTGAAGTGACCGCGTGGAGAAGTCATTGACAACTGCTGGCCAGCAGCAACCCCCTTTAGGAGGTTTCCTTGATGCCCAGGGTGGCAAGACAGTGTGATTTCCCCCAATACCCGCCAGCCCAGGGTCTCACCCCAAACATGCACTGAGCACCTTGAGTGTCAGGCCCAAAATGGGTGTAGAGAAGCAGCCATGGAGTCTCCGTTGCAAGCCTGAACTCCTGCGTGGCTTGAGGTTCAAGGGGGGAAAGGGCCAAAGCTCCCCTGGCCAAGCCCGTAACAGCCCTGAGACCTGGTCAAAGCCCCGTGCTCCAGCCGAGGAGCCGAGTGTAGCCGCTGTGCCTTCTCCTGGCCAGGCTGGTCTCTGGCTCTTCCCCGTGCTCTGCACCCCTGGGCAGGGCGGGACCCATGCTGAGCAGCTCCAGGGCTGGGTGTGAAGGAGGCAGGCACCCCTTCCCTGGGGCGGCAGCCGATGGGCCTTCTCACCGGCCTCCAGGTAGACCAGCGGGTGCTCCAGGACCTCCTCTCGGAGAAGCTGCCCAAGCTGATGGCCCACCTGGGGCAACACCGCGTGGACCTCTCCTTCATCACCTTCAACTGGTTCCTCGTGGTCTTCGCCGACAGTCTCATCAGCAGTATCCTCCTCCAGGTCTGGGACGCCTTCCTGTATGAGGGCACCAAGGTAGGGTGCTGCCAGGGGGTCCCAGCAAGTCCTGGGCAAGTCCCTTCATCCTCTGGGTCTTGAGTCCGCTCCTGGAGAATGGGAGGACAGTGACACCTGTCGGGGCTGTTGAAGCCATCTTCTGGGAGCACGGCTGTGTAAAGTGTGGCACACAGGAGGGAAAGGGGTGGTTCTGCCTCCAGAGATGCTTCCTAACATTGGTTGGAGGGAGGTTCCTTTCCCTGGAGAGGAAGCGTGAACGTGGCCAGAGTCGGACAGCCCGACTCTGTCCGTTGCCCCTCCGGTCACCTAGGCCCCTCCTTCTCTTCCTCCTCTTAGGACCCAGCCCTGGATTGGGAGGCTGGCACTTGAGTCTGCTCCCAGCTCTGCCCCTGACCTTGCTAGGAGACCCTGGGCAGGCCCTTCCCCTGCCCTCCACCCGTTTCCACACGGTGGTTGATAACATACTGCACCTCACAGTTTACAGAGCACCCTCAGATTTGTCATTTTGTTCGTTTCCTGCTAATGCGCCATGTAAGGACAGTATTATTCCCATTAGGTCCCCGGGGGCCAACCCCTCACCCAGGGTCCCAGGACAAGTCATGTAGAGCTGGGACTCAGCCCCAATGCCCAGATTCCAAGCCGTGCTCCCCGTGGGAGACCCAATCCCTCCGTCCCCTGTGGTCTTCCTGCACACGTCACCCCCAAGCTTTCAACCTCTGCAGCCTGCCCAAGGACTCCACACTGCCTGGTGTGTGCGTTCTCCTCCCTCTGGGGATTACCTGCCCCACCTGAGCCCCACTTTGCCCCCCAGGTGGTGTTTCGTTATGCCTTGGCCATTTTCAAGTACAACGAGGAAGAGATCCTGAGGCTGCGAGACAGCCTGGAGATCTACCAGTACTTGCGTTTCTTCACCAAGACCATTTGCAACAGCCGGTGAGAACCCATGCGTGCCCCCTCCACCACTCCCATCACCCACACACCTGCTCATGTGACCCCCTCCCGGAAGCCTTCCCTGACTAACCTTTCCTTAGTGGCTTAGAGCTCCCATAACCAGCCCTAAACTTCCTCCTGTCTCAATACTTGTGACTCGGGTGGAAACTATCTTCTTTTTCAACATGTCCTCCCTGGAAGGTGAGCTCGCTGAGGGCGGGGGCCAGGGACTTCGGCCACATGGGTGGAATGAGCGCAGGTGTGCCTACGGAGGGGACACGGCTCTGGGCTGACTGTGCTCTCCCCCCAGGAAGCTGATGGTCATCGCCTTCCATGACATGAACCCCTTTCCTATGAAACAGCTGTGGCAGCTGCGGGCAGCCTACCGGGAGCGGCTGGAGGCTGAGCTGCGGGAGCTGGAGCAGTTCAAGGCCCAGTACTTGGAGACCCGGGCATCCGTGGACCCAGTGTTGCATGAGGGCTGCACCAGCGAGGACGAGGGGGATGGGGAAGGGGAGGCCTGACGTGGTCCCAAAGCCCTTGTTCGCCCTCGACTGCCAGGCCTGCAGGATGAGGCCCGTGGAACAGTGGTGCCGCCTCTGAGCCCCGGCACCATGTGGCCCTGGGCAAGCACCCTCCCCTCTGGGCCTCAGTCTCCCAGTCAGAACATTGTCTCGGGGACGCCACTGGCTAGGTTATCTCCTGCTGAGCACAGACCCAGGGACGCTTCCCCTTTCTCGCTTCCTCCTCAGAAGTGAGCGCGCAGACAAGCAAGAGTGCTGTCTTTAGAGGGAGCCTGGAACATGCTCTGAGTTTATCTGTACAAAACACTACATATAGGAACTAGTTCACAGGCTTTGGAACTTACAAGGTTCTCAGTAACCATCTGCTTCCAGGTGAGCCCAGGGTTCCAGGGCGTCCCACCACCAGGGCCTTCCGGCCCTGGGACATCCCTGGCTGCTTTTTCTGTGGGCATCTCTGCAGGGCCAGTCCCCCTCCTTGTTCCCTGAGGAGCCGGGACTGTGCATTCAGGGCTTCTGTCTTTCTGGGCCTCTCCGATGCTGGGTGGGCGAGTATTCCAGGCCCAGCTCCTGTCTACTGAGGCCTGTTCCCTGAGCCGTGCACCTGTGCTCACAACCCATTGGGGTGCGGGTGGGGTTCCCAAGGACAGCCTCAGCCCACTACCAAGAGGAAACTGGTGTGGGGTTGCACAGAGAGCCTTCTGTCCACCCACCACCAACTTCGCAGGCTGGGACAAGAGTCACCTCCTCTCTGATGGTGATTGGAGAGTGAGGAAAAGGCAGTGTGAGGGTCAGGGCCGCAGCCTGTCGTCAAGTCAGAGCGGGCTCTTAGGCACCCACTGCGTGCAGGATCTTCAGTTTCAGTTCTGGGCTCTTCCAGGCCCTTCCTCAGCAGACAGAGCCTCCTGCCATCCCCCTCCAGGCAGGGAGTCAAGGCTGCACAGTGGTTTTGGCTGCTCATTTCTCAGCAAACCTGTGACTGCCACAGTATAGCCTTGAGCTCAGCAATCTGGTATGAAGGATGGGGGGTGCGGGGTTCCCACATGGAAACCCCTCTGTGATCTGAGTCTCCTGTGCAGGGCTGGGGAAGGAGACCATGCCTGTCCCTGGAGACCAGGGACAGGCCATCTGTCACTCATAGGTGTGAACTTGGCACACCAGGCACCCAGTTCCACCACACTGCACCCCTCCACAACCCTGGGGAGGGGACGCTCAGCGTTCCTTTCGTCCCACATTCCCACGGGCTACTGGCTGGCCCAAGGCCACCAGGTTTCCTGTGAATGCCCCACACTGGAGCTTGACGACCTTTCTCATTTTTGCTAAACTTTTTTCATCTGCCGAGGCCCTTTCACCAGCAAACAGTATGTGTGAAGCATGATGGTGGTATGAGAGTGGACTGGGGGAAGTCCTGGCTGCTCCCCCAACAGGCTGTAACCATAGGGGCCACCACAGGGAAGAGGAGATGACACGAGTGCTGAGCCGGTGCCTGGCACAGTGAAAGGCAGTGAGCTGTCTTTTTATGAAGCAAACATCACCAGGAGGGCCCTGCAGCCTACAAAAGGCCCCAGGCTCCAGGAGACCCAGCTGGCCCCTCAGATTCCAGCCTTGGAAAACAAATTCCCACCTCAGCCAAAAATAAAACTCCCAGATCAGACAAGATCAAGGCACCCTCCCTTCTTGGCTCTTTACCCATTCCCCACTTTCTTCTCCTTCCTCTTCCCCTCTAACCCCTGCCCCATTCTCGTCTCCGTTCTTCCTTTCTCCCCGTGCCCCCTCCTCTTTGCCCTTTTCCTCCTCTGCACGTTTCTTCACTCCCCCCCCTCCCCATTTCTTATTCCCGCCACACACATCAGAGAAGCTCTGCCCAGAGCTGGATGCCTACACTCTTCGCTCCCCCACTGGGGGAAGTGGGGATGCTTTACAGGTGGCCCAGCACTGTGTAACCTGGTTCCTATGTGGCTGCACCGTAGAATCGCCTGAGCAGCCTTTTAAAAGAACTGGTTCTGGGCCCCTCTCAGAGCCTGCTGTGGGGTGTGGGCGTTCTGCTACACGGAAAGGTTTGGGGACCACAGGACAGTGAGGACTGACTGATGAGGCCTCCTCGGCCCTGAAGAGGGGAGCTAGAGGCAGAGGCAGGAATGAGAACTGCCTGACCTAGAGCACCAGCCCACTACAGGCCAAGCTCAGTTTACAGATAGAGGAAAAGGCTCAGAGGCTAACTAACTTGCCCCAACTCACACAGCCCCTGAGAAGTTAAGCCATACTCAAGCTTAGAGGCCCTAACTGCAAAACCAGGGAGGGCTCCTCCCAGCTCACCTTCCCTTGTCTGGAACCTACAAAGTCTCCCCCAAGGGCCCAGAGGAAAGGGCAGGCCTGGCTCATGGGCTGAGTGGTTGTAGGGTCTGTGGGGAGAGCTCCAGGCAAAGGAAAATGGGAGGAATGTAGCAGGGACAGGTGGGGGGAGGGAGTCACACACCAGAAGGTCTGGGGCTGCCGCTTGCTGCTCCTAGGGAAACTGTCCACCCTCCCCCTGCTCTTCCTGAAGGGTGTTTGGGGCCTCTGCCTGGTGTCGGGTTCCTGGCCCTGCACCACAGCTGTCGCCCCCATCCCCAGGGGCCGCTGCTTTCCAGAGCTGGAGGATCTGATCCCTCACAGCCCCCCTTCCTACCCCAGGGGATGGGACCTCTTGCTCAGAGCATCTCTAGACACTAGGCCCCCAGCAAGCTGAGGTCCACACTTCATTCTCCAGGGGAGGGGAAGGAGTTACCCAGAGGGAAAATTTCCAAGAATAAAGGAACTCCTCAAAGGAGGACGAAGGGCCTGGAGGACACTGGGAGACCCCTCACCTCCACCCCAAGGTGGGAAGGGTACACTCACTTCTACAGACTGCCTGTGTTCAGGGCTACTTTCCCCCACACTCAGAACCTTAGCTCCCAGTTGCTGCTACCCCTATTCTCTCAGCTCACTATCCCATGGGCACAGGGCCATATTGTACAGAAAGCTCCAGTTGGGCAGGTAGATGGAGATCTCTCAATCTCTCTCTCTCTCCCCCCCTCCATTTCTGCCCCCTCCCTCCCTCCCTCTCTCTGTCACACACACACACATTCTGATTCCCCACAAGGCACTCACACAGTAGATTAAACAAAGCTGGGCTATGTTGACACCTGGGAAAGGCAAGTGCTGGTCCCGGCCCATCCCAATCAGCAAAAAGGCCCAGTAGAAGGTACTGGCGGTGGCCCCAATTTTGGGACCAGACCTAATATGTGGTTTTCTAGTTAAGGGCCTCTATGCAAGTCACCACCACTCTGGCCCCAGTTTCCCCATGTGTGCAATGCAGAGAATGGTCAGGGAGTAGCCTTCCTCAAATGGACCAAGGTTAGGGGGAGAGAAGGGGCAGCAAAAGGAGGACCCCCCCCCACACACACAAATACAGCATCTTCAGGAAGAGTCCCAAGTTGTGTCTATTACAGAGACTTCCAATGGCCTCCCCATCTGTCCATATGCCCATGGCCCCCAGAGATCCCTATTAAACCCGTCTCATCCCAAACAGAGTCCCAGACACCTACCATCATGGCGCAGGACAGGGAGATGCAGAATGGGAGGGCACACCCACAGGGCATCTGGGAAGCCTTCCTGGGGAGGGGTATTGGTGCCAATCCTGGAAGGAAGGGTGAGTCAGCTTAGCCAGAGATAGCAGGAAGAGAATTCCTGGCAGAACAGAGTGTCAGCAAAGACACAGGTGTAACATTGCAAGGGGGTGGGGGATACACCCAAGATACTGCCCAAGCCCTAGGTGAATTAAGACATTCAGATGTCTTAGCCTTGGAAAGGTGCCCACCGCGAGGTGTAATAAAAAACAAAGGCAATACTGAACCATAAGTATAAGGAATGCCCACAATGTTCTGATTTTCCATATGCTTTTTTGAAACATCAAATATCCAACTCATGCTGATACTGGAAGCGTGCCTTCAGTCAGCCCACTGAGCAATCCAGCTCCAAGAAGCCTGGGTCAGGGCTGCAGAGTGGAGGCTTTGCAGGCCAGATTGAGGGACTGGGCTTTGGGCAGTAGGCAGGGAGCCCATCCAGCTCTGGGCAGAGGACTGTTATTCTCTCAACAAATATATATTGAGTGCCTACTATGTGCCAGGTAGTTCTAGGCCCTGGCACTTTAAATACACCACTGTACAAAACAAAGCTCTTAGTTTGGAGTGGCTATAAGATTGGGCTTGGTACCCTTGAAACCTATGTAACTTTACTAACCATTGTCACCCCGTTAAACTTCAATTAAAAAAAAAAATGGGCTTGGGAGCCACACTGCCTAGGGTTGAATTATTAGCTCTCTGACCCTGAGTGAGGTACTTAACCTCCCTATGCCTCAGCTTCCTTATGTGTAAAATGAGTAATAGTATAACCTCATAGGGTTGTGTGATGGTTGAGTGCGGGAACGCAGTCAAGGTGCCTAGAACAGGGCCTCGCGCAGTAAGTGTTAGGTGGTGGTGTTACTAAAAGGCGGGGCCTCCCATCTCCTCCCCATTGCCTGGGATGCTCAGGACCCCAAGCCCGCGAGGCTGGGCAGTAGCACCCCCTCCCGGCTACCGGGAGACGGAAGGGAGTCCTCCTGATACCCCAGCGACCCTCCTTGCCCTTTTGCTCCCGTACCGGGTTTGCCCAGAGCGTCTCTGTTGCAGGCTCTGTGTGCGCATTTTATTTACTGGGCGGGTAAATTCGATCGTCTCATCTTATTCTCAAGCAGCTCTCTGAGGCAGACACGGCTACTGTTTCCATTTCACCAAAGTGGAAAGGGAGGCTCCTGGGGATCGAGTCCCTTGTCCTGTGTCACACAGAGAGGCAGCGGTGGGACGAAAAGCCAGGCGGGTCTGACTGTCCCCAGCGTCACTCAGCCTGGTCGCTGGGGAGACCGCCCCAATCACTGCGGCGTGCGCGGACCGGTGTGCGCGTCGGGAGACCAGCCCTCGGGGACCAGGAGCAGGGGCGGGGTGGATGGGGGAAGGAGGGGTGGCCCCTGCGGGGCGCGCGGGCGGGGCTTGTGCGGGCCCCTGCCCCGCCCACAGGCCCCGCCCGCCAGGCTGCGCTGGGAGGAGGCGGCGGCTCTGGGCGCCGGGACTCGGCGGGAGGCGAGGAGCGCGGAGCGCGGAGCAGGAGCCGGAGCCGGAGCCGGACACCGCTGCCGCCACCGCCACCTGCGCGGCCGTCATCAAGGTAGGGCGGCCCCGCGCCGCGAGCCATGCCCTCTCGCTCTGCGCGCTGTGTGCGTGCTGCGCCTCCTGGCTGTAGCACCAGGAGGGATGCTAGGGCTGGGCGCGCCGCGGGGAACCCAGCGGAGCGCGGGGGACCTGGCTTCTAGCCCCTACGCGTGACCTTGCACAAAGCACTGTTCCCCAGGCCTCAGTTTCCTCATCGGGATGGAAGGTGCAATGGTGGGCTCCTTCCTCGCTGGGCTGCGGGGAGGGGCGGCCCAAGGTCCATGCTCCCGAGGGCAGGGGCCCGGATGGGCACAATCTGCACCGCCCACCCCTCCCTCATGCAGTAAGGGCCGCTCCCCCTGGGTGTGGCGAGCCGGTCGCGACAGGCCCCCTTGTGGCCTGAGTGTCCCGCGGGACCCGTGTTGGGACTCTCCCCCTCTTAGCTGGGTGACATGCTGGCCCTAGAAACAGAACAGGGGACATCTCCAGGTCTCTATGGAGCCAGCTTGGGCATGCAGGGTGAGACTGTCAGAGTCTGCCCGCCAAGTCGGCCTCGCGTTCTGGAGCTGGGGGAGCCCTGAGGTGAAAGTGGTGGGGCTCTCAGCCTCAGACTTGCCTGGACCAGACCCATGCAGGCACCTGGATTTAGGGAATGGTACGGGAAGTCCCTTAAATTTCAGGTGCTGGCACCTAGCTCTGTGCTCCAGCGGGCGTGACAGGGCTGGCTCACGTCAATGTGTGGATCCCAGAGGCGACCCCAGTGCCAAAAGCACTGTGTCTGAGTGGGGTTGGGTCTGGAACAGAGCACATGTCTGAGGGACTGTGGCTTCCTGCTCTCTGGATAAAGACCCCTGGCATCTGGGCTAGCCCCTCAGTAACATTCCCTCTGGAAGGTCTTACTGCCCCATTGCACACCCCTTATGATGGGGATCTCACTAGCTGTAAACAGCTGGAATCCGCGGGCCCTGCTCTGGCCACACAGACATCTGACCCCTCCTCCCCCACCCAGAGGCAATCACCTGGTCCCATAAATCTCACCTCCAAGCTGAACAACCCCAGGCCCAGCACTGTTTCTCCTGCAGGAACAAAAGGGAGCAAAGGCAGGATCGGGGAGCTTGGGTGTCTGCCCCCGAGTGGGCAGTAATCAGCCTGGGGCTTGTTCAGAACCCCCTGCATCAGGACTAGAACGTGTGCCTGTGCCTCCTGCACTTCCTGTGCACCTTAGCAGCTTCCTTACAGGTGTTAAGTGAGGAGGAGCCAGAGGAGTCCTTCTCCTGTTGCGGTCCCTGATTGAGAACGAAGTCTGGGCCTTCTGGTGTCTCGTCCCCTTCATGGCCTGCCCCTCTCCCGGGAGCTTTCTTACAGCCAAAAGAAAGTAGGGGCCACCTGGGCAGGTGGTGAGCTCTGTGTCAACAGAGATATGCAAGCAGAGACTAGACGAGCACTTGCTCAGGGTGAGCTACCTTTGCCCGCAAGCCTGGGATCCTAAGGGCTGAAGTAGAGTGTCCATGACCTTGTCTTTTGGCCCTGGTGGAGCTGCACAGAACTTGGAACTAGACCACAAATGAGTGTTATTATCCCCTCATAAAAGCAGACTAAGTATATGTGCTGTCAGTCGGGCATAGCTCCGATGCACAGACTTAAGTACTTCCTAAGTCTCCTGTCATCTCTACGTGTGTGTTATCTGGGCCCTGTTTTTCTGCTCGGCTAGTCCAAGCCATTTTGGCCTGGTTTAGGGGCATGGCAGATTCTGGTAATTAAAAAGTCATCCCATGCTAATAATTTTAAAATGTGCCATGGAATTATGGAATGTCCAAGCTGAAAGGGATCTTAAGAAATCATCTCATCCCACCTCCTCATTTTATAGACAGGCATCCCCTGTCTCTAAAGGGAATGTGACTTGTCAAAGGTCATAAAGCAAACCAGCAACCAAGCCCAGGGATCCTGATTCTAAGACGTGTGTGTGTGTGTGTGTGTGTGTGTGTGTGTTTGAAAACACATACCATATAGTAAATGAAAGTGGTCTGTATTTATTCCTATAAAATTAGCAAAAATAAATTAAAAGGATAAACCTCTATGCTGGCAAGGCTGTAGGGATTCCCCAGTGGCATTTAATTTTGTAGTGCAACCTGGGTATCTTGTGACAAAAGTCCACAAAAATTATCTTAACTGTCCTTTGCCCCTAGCCTTCTAACTTTGAGTACTTTCCCATAAGGAAGTGAGAGAGAGAGAGAGAGTAGTGCTATTATTTATAAGAAGTTGTCTTATAGCGAAACAGCTCTTGGTGTTTTATCTGAGGATTAATAAACATTTCATGTGAAAATTACAGCTTAAAAAAACAGTGGCACTAAAGCATAGTAGTGTGGCCCATAGTAGAAAGGCCCTGAGACTAAAGTCAGCAGACATAGGTTCCAGGATGAACTCCCTCTCTTCCCCACTCTGTGACCATAGGTGAATCCGTTCCCCTTTCTGCACCTCACTTTCCCCATCTGTGACATGGGGTGATCTCAGTGATTGCTGGATTTTTTTCAGTTCTGACAACCCATGTTCTAGACTTAGCAAACCTCTTTTAACTGAAGTCTTTATTGGAAGGAGCAGTGAACACAAAGATAATCAAAGAATGTTCTAGCCTCCATCTACCATCACCAAATGAATCCCCTTAGAGGCAGGCAGCTAGCTTTTTTTCCCTGAAAAGAGACTTTGTTCAGCCTTTGACCTTTGTTATTTCCAAATGTCCAGAACCTGGATTATTTTAGAGCGTAGAATGTTTTTGTTTTTATTTTCTGTACCATATGGAGACAGAAATTTTTTCAGGAGGACTGGAAAGTAATTCAGCATGATCCTCTGTTTATTATTTGAAGTCTACATTCTGTGCCTTGCCTCCTTCAGACAGATAGAAGGTGCTTTGCAATTCCACCTAGTATGAAGGGCCAGGAGCACATGACTTCATTTCTGTGGACAAAAATGTATATTAGGCACTTACTGTGTACTAGGCCTTGAGATGCTTCCTGGGGGCCTGCAGGCTGCCATGGGAAACATATTAGGTTAAACTATGTGAAATGGCCAATATCTGGCTGCTTTTGACTTACAAGAAATGGCAATTTCATTTGACCGAGCCTAAATGGAACAAGATAATTAAACAGCAGTTTCCTTACCATAATTGAGAGATTGGCAGGGTGTGGTAGGGGCTAGGAAACTGTGATTGTGAGATTGGAGAAGTCAAGGAAAAAGGTCCTGAGAGCCTCACCTTGAAAATTCAATAATTGAGAATTAAAAAATAACAATAATAGCTAACATTTATTGAGTACTTACCACCTGCTTTATTCTGTCCTAAGTGCTTTACATTGTTCATTTAGTCACTCAACCACTCACTTATTAAGCACCTACATTGTGCTAGGTATTTTGATGGGGAGGGTCTTGACAGTGGGAAAAAAAATAGACCAAAAAATCTGCCATAAAATAGCTTACAATTTAATAGGGAAAAAAGGTGAACAATAAGTAAAATAGATGGTGATAACTGAAATGGAGCAAATAAATAGGAGTATGTTTCTGATGTTTGGGGGGAATGGAAAGGAGGGGCTTGCAGTTTTAAATAAGGGGGTCGGAGAATCGTTGAGAAGGTGACTTTGGGCAAAGACTTGAAGGTGAACAAGTGAGCTGGGCTGATTTCTGGGGAAAGAGCCATCTGGGTGGAGGGAAGAGCCATTGCAAAAGCCGTGAGGTAGGGCCAGGACTAGCAAGTTCAAGAAGAGTGACAATGGGAAAGGGAAGAGGAGACAGGTGAGAGAGGCCATGAGTCAGATTGTATACACTGCCCAGCCAACATGGAATCCTTTAAGTTTGTGACAGAGATACGATTTTTATTCCTCTTTTTCAGTTAAGAAAACAAAAAGGTACAGAGAGGTTAAGTAACTTGCTGAAACAATGTCTTAGGTAGGAGCTAAGGCTTTTAGTCCAGGGCAGTGGGGAGCCATGGAAGGCTTTTGAACAGGGCAGGGGCATAGCCAGATTTGTATGTTGGTGTGTTTCCTCTGGCTTACAGATAGAAAGTTGTGGAAGTAGTCCAGGCCTGGGGTGATGAGGTTGGACCCGGGCGGTGAACATGGGGACCGAGGATGGAGGGAGCTTGGTGCTGGGACCAGGTGGGAGGTCCAGTCCAGGTGAGCAGGTAGAGGAAGAGAAAGCCAGGCTGCTCTTGGGCTTATTGATTTAGCAAACAATAGCACTTCTTGTCCTCCAGGCACCATTATAAAGTATACATTAACTCATTCAATCCTCAAAACAACCTATAGGATAGATATTACTATCATTCCCATTTTTTACAATGGTTTTATTATATTGTATATAAATTATATCTCAATAAAATTAATTTACAAAGAAAGCATATTTGTTCTTTCGATTACAAATACTTGATTATGGAGAATTTAGAAAAAGACAGGAAAACAGAAAATAAATGACCCACATCTTCTCGTTTCATCTCAGAGAGTCAATGTAAGTATTTTGGTGTACTTTCAGTCTTTTTTCTACTATTATTCCCATTTGGCTTAGAGAGGTTGGGCCGCTTGCTCAGGGTCAAACATTGGAACCCATGTCATCTGGCTCCAGCGTCAAGGGTCTTAATCACTGTGCTATGCTGCCCGTAGGCAAACCCTACAATGTCAGAGTTGGTGTGTTCCAGTGAGACACCCCACTTCCACACACACCCCTTCCTCTCACCCCACCTCTGGTATCATTTCACAGATAGGGAAAGTGAGGCCTGGTGAAAGGCAGGGCCTTGCTCAGCATCTCGGCCAGCTGGGAGCAGATAGGTGAGGTCTCATTCTAATAAGAACCAGGGCGCTGAGAACTTGGGCAGGGTTGATGGGACAGCTGCTTCCAGCCTGGCCTTGAGCCAGAGCTTGCAGGGAGCTGGCAAGAGACGTGACCCTGCCCACAGGGGTTGCTGGGGACTGCCAGGGCTCGCCTGTGCTCCCTGGGTCCGAGCCTCATCCTCCAGCTGGCCCTGGGTGGAGGTGACTGGGTGATGGGGAGGGAGAGCGTGGGGCCTTGCCAAGCCTGCAGACCCCCTGGGAGTTGTCTCTTGTACTCTGACTGTGCATTTGTTGCTGGCTGTCATGCCAGCACACTCCTGGGGCTGCCTACTGCCAGGCATGCAGCCCTGGCTTCCAGTCCCAGCTCAGCCTCTGGGTGAGCGAGCCGTGGGCCGGGTCTTTCCCTCCCCACCTGCAGAGTGGCATCATAATGGTGCCAACTGCAGGATGAAGTGCAATGGAGATGGAAAGTGCTGGCACAGGGCTCCCTGGCGGAGGTGCTGCCTGACCCAATTGTTAGTGCAATTTGGAGTTGGCCAGACTCTGAAGGGGAGGAAGGCAGGAGGGTCATTTGGTAACTCACCCCACCTCTCTGAGCCTCAGTCTCTTCATCTATAAAATGGAGATAATATCTACCTGTTTAGCCTAATGTATAGTGTTATTATGAGGCTCAAAATTGGATAAAGATTATGGAAGCACTTTATAAGCTATAAAATGCCAGGCACCTGTTCGTTGTTTATTGTGATGCCTGGAGCCTCTGGGGTTAGGGAAATAACCGGCCAGCATCTGGGTCTGGGAGATCATCCGGTCTGTTTTGAAAGGCCTATAATCAAATCCAGCAGGAACAGACAGCTGCCATTCATATCCCACCTCTTGATTTAAGAGCTTGAGAGTTTTTTTGAGCCAGGGTGTGGCTTTGCTTAGAGGGGGCTCTGAAGGCAGCCATGACCCAATCGCAGCCCTGCCGTGAAGAAGGGGGAACAAGTGCCCACAGAAACCCATCAGGCCTTGAGCACTGCACCCTGGTAGAAGCTGGGTGCTTTGGTCATGTCTCTGGGACCTGACTGAGGGAGGTCTGTAAGGATTTGCCAGGAGAAGGGATGGAGGACAGGGGAGCACCATGAGGTCACTGAGAAGAAACAGAAGTGTACGGAGGTCTCCAATGTCACGTTAACTAGAAAAGCAGGGAAGAGAGCAGTATGTGTGCAGTGAGCCTGTTTTGGTTTGAATATGGGAAAAGAATAGATCTACATTGTGTAAATATAGAATAATATCCAGACACATCAAACTAGTTATCATTAGATGGCAGGATTTTATTTTCTTTGGTCTTCTATATTTTGAAATTTATCTATGCGATAGACATTTTATTTCTATAAAAATTTGACTGTATGTAATATACGTTACAATATAATAATAATGCAAAGATAGTATAAAAACCCAGCCAGTCTGACTCACCAGGCTGGAGGGTTTAAGGAGGTACCCGTGGCCCTAGGACTTAGATGAGGTCTGCATGACGTCCCCAGTACTGGCCTTCCAGAACACTTGACAGCAGAGTCCAGGGGCAGTTTGACCAAGGAGCCACACTGGAGGAGAGGTCTCTGGGTGGGTGGCAGGATTCTCTTCTTGGGACAAAGACTGGGGGTTTTCGATGGCTGCAGGCATAGTCAGCATTGTGATCAGCCTGCCCCCAGAGCCGCGGACCGCAGGGTACATCAGCTGGGGCAAAAGGTCAGAGCCAGAAAGGTAAGGGTCCTGCTGGAGTTCCTGCCACCCCGTGGGTGGGACTAGGACAGGAGGAAAGATCCAGAGGCCGCCAGGCTACGGAAGGGCTTGTGCCTTCAGATTCCCTTATGCTTTAGGGTTCCGTCTCATCATACCAGACCCCAGCAGATCCTGTTCCCTCAACGATGCATGATTCTCAGAGACCTTCCTGCCTCTTTGCAAAGGAAATAAAGAAGCTAAGGTGCTGCTGTGTTTCACTGACTGCTGGGCACCATCTACTGAGAGGTGCCATTATGTTATCATCCACCACGAAAGAAAAAAAGGCAGACAAACTCTGATTATGAGTTGCATCCTAGTTTCAAAGATGTTAAAATGTTAAAAACTGTGTTTTGAAATCAATTAGCTGTAACACATGACAGGCCCCACACAAGACTAGACCCTTAATGTACATTCACTCATTTACTTCTTACAGCAACCTCACAACTAGATATTCTTGTCCTCTTTGTACAGATAAGGAAACAGGGGCCCAGAGAGGTTAAGTGATTTTTGCAAGGTCACACAGCCGGCAAGCGGTAAAACTGAGATTTCAGAAGAAAATGTTCATACTGCAGAGTACATGTATGCCAGTTCAGAAATACCCCAGTGGACTGGTCATTAAGGGCCTAGTGCTATGAGTAATGGAGGACGTCTGGAGAAGGGCTGGGAGATAATGGACAGGAAGGAGCTTCGAGAGCTTATTGGCTGGGTCGTTAGCCTCATCGTTGTATGGCCATTACCAGGAGTGGGCTGGCCTGTGGCCGACCCTGGAGAGACTTCAGAGACCTGCCCCACACGGGTTATCCTAGAACCTTGCCCAGACTAGCCCATTCATTCATTCCTTAAAGTTACTTTTCAGTTTAATTTTTGGAATGGGACTTTTGTTCATACACTGATCACTTTCTGAATGTGAAACACGGCTCAGTGCTAGGGATATAGAGCAGATCAAAACATACACAGGCACTGCCCTCGTGGGCTTACAGACCAAAGGAGAGATGGGCAGAAATCCTAGAGTCCCACAAAACCTGAGGCAGGTGTCTGAAGGAGAAGACGGCATGACAGCGTGCAGAGTAAGATGCCTCGTCCAGGGTCACTGGAGAAGGCTGTTCTAAGGGAAGGACTTCTGAGCTGAGATCTGAAAGGTGAGTAGGGAATAGCTAGGTGAGAGTGGGAAGGAGAGCATGGTGGACAAGAGAAACAGCCTATTCAAAGCCCCTGAGTCTGGAGGAAATGAGCATTTGAAGAATTAAAAGAAAGGTAAAGCTGGAGAGGTGGAAGGGGCCAGAGATGTTTGCACCTGGAGCAATGGCCAGGGAGTAGCATGGTCAGAATTGCATCTTTTGAAAAGATTTGGGGCAAGATGGTTGGTGGTGAGACTACGTAAGCGTCTGGGTGAGGGCGGATGGTAGCAGTGGGAATGGAGACTAGTGGATGTTTTGAGATGTTTAGGAAGTAGGGTGAGATTAGGATGGATTGGCGGTGGGTACAAGGAGAGGGAGGCCTCATGGGCACCCCCTGCCATGTGGCTTGCCTGGCAGTGCCTTTCACAAGGACTGACTTGCAGAAAGAGGGATGCTGGGGGCAGACAAACTAGTGGGAAAGAAAGGCTTTTGTTCCGTTGCTACCTCCGCCCTCGTTTTGGTCCACTTTTTCCCCAGCAGTGCTTAGTTATCCTGGTTCATCTAGCATTGGGGTTTTGATATTTGATGTGGAAAAAATGAGCAGGGTGAAAGATTTTAGGGTGTTGGTAAGACTGAGGTGATGGACCATGGAGCTGGTAGGAGGAAAGAGTGAAGAGAGAAGGGGGCAGGCAGGTGGGGAGATGGTAGAGAGAGCCAGTGATGGAAGCTCTTACGGTGAAGCCCTGCAGAAGGGGAGGGCTGGCCCGCTGGCCCAGGTGACCGGAACAAGAAAGGAGCGTCACGCATGTGGATGGCACGGGGTCCAGACACCATCCCTGGAGGTGGCCTTTCAGAAAAGCGGGAACCAAGTTTGGCAGTGGGGTTGAGGCGTCACTGAATGGGTTACGATGTCTTAGAGAGGGGCCACTGGTCCAGGACTTGCTCCTTGGCCCTGAACCTGTTTTTATTGATCCATCGGGGGTGGTGACAAAGGGCTGGTCACAGCTGGCAGGAAGCTGGAGGTGAGGAGGGTACAATCAGCAACCGGGTGCTAGAATGAGTGACTTTAGAAGTAGGTGGAACCTTTTCACCTGATGACGAGATGCAGGGTACAGCCACGAGAAGGGATGACCAAGATCAAGGAAAGGAGGCTGTTTGAAGATGAGATGGTCCTTGAGAGGGATGGGAGGGAAATGAGGTTGGAAAGGCCGTGGGACTTGTCTGAGGTCACACAGCTAGGAAGTAGCTCTCCTGGCATGGTTTTCTGTGCTGTGAGTTCCAGATTTCAGAGGGTGGTTCCTTTCCTGAATCTGCCTTTGGAGATGAGACCCTGATGCTGCTGAGTCCACAGCCTGGGCTGGCAGTCAGCAGGTCTGGAAGGAGAGTCATGACCAGCTGGGGGATGGATTGGAAGGCCTGTGGGGAGACTTCCTGGAAGAGGGAGCAGCTTAGCTGAGCCTGTGGGAGCTGGACATACAGAGTGGTGGGAGGGAATTCTTGGCAAAGGAACAGCTCGAGCAAGGGGCCAAAGACGGGAAGCCTATGAGCCTATCTGGGATGCAGCACACACACTTGGGTTTGGCTCAGTCTAAAGGGAAGAGTATCAGGTACTGGCCAGACCCCCGTGGCAGGGAGGTGGGAGCAGCCTGCCCTGGCAGGAGGAGTATTTTATCACTGACATTGTTTAGAGTTGCAGGCCCATCATCACAATAAAAAGTCAGACTTTCAGTTGATTTTATTATTTGTAAGGTCTCTAAAGAAAATACACTCCCTTATTTTCTGCAACCAGGCTGACTCTTGTCAGCCCCCACTTGCCCTTCCTAGCAGGAAGGGGGGGGGGGAGGGAGAATACAGAGGTAGAGACAAGAGTAGGATTTCAGGCCTGTGCGTCAGAAAACCCAGGACCCATATCCACAGCTGCCTGCCACCATGCCAGACATGGGCTGGCACACCCTAGGGACCACTGGGCTGCAGGGACTCCAAGTCCTGAAGTGTCCCTGGCTGTCCTTAGCAGTCAGAGGCAGAATCCTTGGGCACCCAGATCTTTCCCTGCTAAACTGAACCTTCCAGATTGTAAGGACAGTAGTAGTGCCCCTGAGGAATTATTTCCCAGCCCACAGATGTTTATGGGACCTCATGGGCACTCAGACAACACTCCAAGTCCTGGATTGGATTAGACCCATTGCACAGATAAGGAAACTGAGGCTTTAGAGTGAAGCAGAGTAACTCCTAGAACTGTGACCTGCTGATGGTCCTACATCCCCCTTCACGACAGCACTTATAACTGCTGCTGGGATGCACATCTCCCTGCCACCCAAAGCCACCCTCAGAGCCCGCGGGTGATCTCAGAGAGGAGGCAGCCCAGAGAGCGAGAGGTGCAAGGGCCTGTCTAGGTGCAGGAAGGGGCAGAACTGTGACCAGGAAATGGAGGCAGCAAGTTTTAGCATCAAGAACTAGAGATGCATTTTCTCTGGGACCTGCCACTGACCAGCCAGGTGACCTTAGACAAGTCTTATCCCTTCCCAGGTCCTGTTTCCTTACCTGCAAACTGAGGGGGTTAGACTGGATGATCTCTACCATCCCTTGCAGCCTGAAAATCCTCTCTGAGAGTCTCCCCATCTTCTATTCTGGTGGCTTCCAAAGTGAGTTATGCAATACACACATTGAGGTGCTGGAAAAATGTTATCTAAACAGGAAAATAATTTTAAAATGTTTGGGTCCCACTGCTCTAACCTCCGGTCTTTTCAATATTGCTGCCACTGCTGACACACCACTGCATTTGTGATCAAACTGTGTTTGAGTGGGGTGTGATTTCTCCATGTTCTGCCCATTCCCAGGGCAGAGACCCCATAGCTACCTCTGGGTCCACAGCACAGGAGTCTTGTCTCCAACTGGGACTTGAAAAATGTGGGCGGAGTTGATGTGTGCCTGTTTACCCTCCCATCGCAGGCGCTGCTCGTGCTCTGCTGGCCTTTTTAATAGCAAAGATTTGAGGTCTGTTTTCTCTCCTGATCCCCAGGAGCCCCATCTTTCCCAGCCTAAACCACACTCTGGAGGAATGCCTCCCACCGTTCAAAGATCTGAGCCCCAGGAGGGCCCAGGTAAGGGGAGTGACCCCCGGCCTCACAGTTGGAAGGCCTTTCTTCCCCAGCCATCCTTGGAATTTGTCCCTCTGAGAATGGCAACACAGATAAGGAACAAAATATTTGGTACCGTATCCAGGCACAGGATCAAAGGAAACTTTGTTCTATGTCTTGGAGGACTTTTCCTGGGCTGGGGGGCCGGAAACCTGGATCCCATTCTTGGACCTGTCCTGTGTGGGTGGCATTGGGTATGCTGACTCAGTTTCCCCTCCTGTACCCCATGAACTCTCGGGGTCTGGCCAGTGCTACTATTCTGAGAGGTGAAGTCTGGTATCTTTTGGGGTTCTCCTGAGTGGTTCTCAGGCTCCATTTAGAGGGTTTGAGGATGGTCTCGGCTCCAAACTTGGTGTGAGATGGAGACAGTTTGGAGCATTATGGGGAGGCAACCAAAATGGGGAGGAGATGGAAAACTGAGTCATGCAAGAAATTCGCCAAGCTGGAGTGGAGCCATCCCAGAGGCACATCGTCATGGGCCTCTGATCTCTGAAGGGCTGTTGTGGGGTAACAGATATGGTTGGTGGGACTCCAGGGATGGAGACATGGCAGTGGGGAAATTGCAGATTTCTGCTCAGTTGGAAGAGGAAGTTGGGCTCTTCTGCCCCAGGAAGGGGCGAGCTTACCCTTACAGTACAAGCCGAGACCCTCTGACTTTTCAGATGGAATTGTGTGGAAAGGAGGGCAGAGAGCTGGGCTGGATGCCCATCTGGGTTCCTGAGCCTGGGCAGTCCTGGGATATTGTATCTGTTGCTTGCCTCTATGGTAATAAGATCATTTGGGGGTAGGAGTTAGTGGGTCTGGCTAAGAATTAGATTAAATAAGAATTAGAGCTTTAGATTCTAAATCAGCACGGATGTCGCAGGGGAAGGGTACAAGGCTTTCTCTGTTTCTATCCAGTTAAGGGGCTTTTTTGGTGCCTGCCAGCAAAAATGACCCCCCACCCCACCCCGAATCTTTAGATCTTTAGGTATTGCCACTTTGAGTAGAAAGAAAGGAACACGGACACTTTGTGCTTCTGGTTTAACCTGTAAGCTCTGTTCAAAGTTCTTATTCATTTTTGCTAAATGTTCATTTAAATCCATTAATACAGGTAAATAGCTTAGAAAAGGGGCGACTCACAGTGAGTGATCAATAGAAGTTACCATTATACTTATTTTGAATTTATCTCGCATTTGTCATATACCAGGCAGTGTTCTAAGTGCTTGTGAGATATGAGCTCATTTACTATTACCATCCCATTTTACAGATGAGAAAACCTGAGACCTGGAGAGGTTGACTAAACTGTCCAAGATCTTCTGGCTGGTGTGTGGTGGGGCCAATGTTAGAGCCCAGTAGCCAGGCCCCCAGCATGTCTGTAACCACTGCCATACTGCCTTTCCATGTGGTCATATAACGTAATAAAGAAAGAAAGCACCTCTGCCTCCATTCTCCCTTCAGCGCCTAAAGCTTCAGGAGGATGACAGGCAGGGGTGCACAGTCCCATTTTATGGATGACACACTGGGGCCCAGAGAGGGACAATGATTTGAGCAGGGTCACACAGCAAATGAAGGCGGAGCAGATCCCTGGTCTCAGAATATCTGTGCACCTTCTGTCTACAGAGCAGGGCTCCCAGCTAAAGCCCAGTGGGTTAACATGCTTGTTATTGAGGGCACTGTTTCCTCAAAGGGCCCTTCTTTCACGAGGGGGAGCTGGAACCAGCTCCACAGAGGGACAGCAAGCCAGTGGGAGGAGCCACCCCTCTGCCTGGGAGTAGGTCATTGAGGCCGTCCTGAAGGCACTCCAGGGGTGGTGAGGAGTCTCCGCCCACAGGGCCCCTTCCGCCAGCCTAGGCAGAGAAGGCTCCTACTAGCCAGGAGTGAAAGGGCGAGCATTTGGGGGGCACCGACCTTCCCCTCCACCCCCTATCCTAGGGGTCCTGGAACCAATTCCCCATGGACACCGAGGGACTACTGAAGTTTTGGGAGAGCCTAAAGTTATATGTGGATTTCCAACTGCGCGGGTATCGGTGCCCCTAGACCCGCCATTGTTCAAGGATCAACTGTGCAGTTAGTTCGGTGGCAGGAGGTACACTCACACTGTTGTGCAACCATCACCACCATGATTTTTTTTTTTTTACCACCATGATGTTTAAATTTTGATTTCACAGTGGCCTACTCTATTCTTTAATGGTTTTGCTTACATGTATCGATGAAGAGCTTGTGTTCAATGCTCAAACGTCATGCTTGACAAAAAGCACCTGACAGCAAGAGCTTTCCGTGCCACGCACTGCTTTACGGCGTTTAAAATGAATGAACTCACCGAATCCTCACAACACTCCTCTAAGTTAGGTTCTGTTATTGACCCCAGTTTACAGATGAGGAGACTGAGGCACAGAGAGGTCTAGTATCTTTCCCCAAATCCCTCGCTGACTCTCCTGAGCTCATTAGTTGCTCCCATTTTTTGAGGACTCACTGTGTGCCTGGGCTAAATGCTCTCTGTTCAGCCTTTGCCCCGTCTCACAACAACCCCGCCAGAGAAGGTGCCCATGTGGTACTGAGACTTAAGAGAAGGTGACTCTGGGTTTGCAGCTGGGTCCCTGACTCTGAAGCCCATCTCTTGATCGCCTGCCCTGCTATTCAGATGGTGAGGCTATCATGGGAACACCTGCCCGGTTCTTGAGGGCTGAGCCCACATTTATATATGAAGAAGAATATTTGAGAGATAGAAAGGCAAGGATCATAGCCCCAAGTGGGCCAAGGTAGGAAGCGGTTGGGAGCCTTCGGAGGACAGGTTCCTGCTGCCTCCTCGTTCTGTAATCTCAGAAAAGGGACGCCACTGCTCTGAGCTGAGCACAGCTTGCTGAGTCCATGAAATGGGGCTAATTCTCCCCACTCCAAGATGAATGTGAGAAGTAAATTGAACAGTGGACAGGAAGGACTCTGTATATGATAGAGCAGTGGTTCTCAAAGAGTGATCCCTGGACCAGCTGCGTCATCGTCACCTGGGAACTTGCTAGAAATGCAGAATCTCAGGCTCCACCCCAGACTTGCTGAATCAGAAACCCTAGGGTGGGCCCAGTAATCTGGGTGTTAATCAGCCTTGGGGTGACTGATGCACTCTCAAGTTAGAGACCCACTGTTGGAAAAGCTTCATGCAAAATGTGAAGGCGATACTTTCACCAGTCCTAGCAAAATCAGTCTTGGGGAGGAAGTGCCTCTTTAGCCTGGGGCACTCTGCACCCTCAGCTGGGCCTCCCGCCCTCCCTGGCCTGCAGGCAGGTCTGAACAAACGGTTTGGGCGGAGCTCAAGAGAGCCGGAAACGGGGAGAAGGTGGCCTCACCATCCTCTCCGGGCAGCTGTTGCAGACACTACTTGGGGAATTGATTAAAGCTGGGCAGTGACATTTATCTCTATGTTAATAAGCAGGTGAGGGAGAAGCAGGAAGGAATTTCCCATCACTCTCCTGCGTGTGCAGCTGGACTAAGAAACGGACTATTGGGCTGCCCAGGCATGTGCTGGAGCAGGCAGGCCTGTCACATCTGGGGACTCTTACCAAATGGAATGGGTTGAAGGATGAAAGGGCATTATATTCTGATTTAACAACCCCAGCTGCTGAGATGTGACCTCCCTACTCACTGCACTTGTCCTTTCCTTTCAAAGAGCTGAACTCTGCTAAGGCAGATCAGGCCTGACTCCTGGGCAGGAAATCTGCCAGCTCCGCATGCTCCTTCATGATCAATCACACACTTTTCCTCCTGAGTCGAAACAAGGAAGGCCTCAGAATCTTCCTCCCTTCCTCACCGTGCTCTGCAGCCACTCCTGCCCTTTGGAACTGGGTATGAAACGAAACCCACTTAGCTGTTCCTTAAACACAAGCACAAAGTTGAAGAAAGAAAATACTTTCCCAAGGCAAACATTCAAACTACCTAATTATGGGAGCTAAATCCACTTCAGCTCTGGCCAAGTCACGCCCCCCTCTTCCCCGCCATTACAAACTGTGCCACCTCCTAGTCTCAAGTGGCAGCTCCATAGCCGGCACTCAGAGCCCTTCCCCGGCCACCTCTCTAGCTTAGGCTCTCATCATTCCCTTCATTTGCACAGACCCCAGCCAAACCAGACCCTTTCGATTTCCTGGATGTGCCTTTTGCTTTCCCAGCCCATACTGCATGCCCCTCTCTTGGCCTTAGCGCTCCTCCCTGCACCAAGATAGTGCCTGGTGTGACTGAGCCAGGTGTCGTTGAGCATGGTGCCTTTTACCTGGAGAGCCTTCCCTTCACTCTACTGGGCTCGCTCTACTTGGTCTTTCAGGCTTAGCTCAAAACTGCCCTGCAGCCCTCACCGACTCCCCAGATTTCCATCTCCCTGCTGCAGCCTCTTGGGCCTATTTGCCCTGAACTGTGTTTGCTGGTTACATGTTCACCTTTCCCATCAATCACTGGCTGTCCCCTATGACATTCAGCACATGCCAGGCTGGGGAGGGCCCTGATGATGCTGGTTGGACTCATTCTGGCCCCAGGTCCCTTGCAACAGGGCTGGGTAATAGCTGATTTGTGAGTCCGAGCCAGGGACCTCCTGACAACAGAATGGAGGCCTGGCCATATGCCCATCCTGGGATGGGGGCTACAGAGTTTCTGTCCAGCCTCTGGTTTGCTGTGGGACCCTGAGCAAGGCACTCTCCCTCTCTGGACCTCAGTGTCCCTCTCTGTCCACAGACAGATCCAGAATCTCTGCCGGGGATGGACAGTGAGCAGGAAGTGGAGCCCCCAGGTCTTTGGCCTCCTGGAGGTGTCTTCAGAAAGTCCTAGGTGAACTTTATCTATCGAAACTCCCAGATAAGAGGATTGTGGGGCAATAAATCTGCATGGAGTTTTGGTCAGGACCTGATATAGAGGAAGAAGCCCTGCTCTGTGTCTCCAGAAGGTCAGGCAGGAGGGCACCAGCCCTTTGAGGACTGGAGCAGCCGCCAGGCAGACGGCTCCACTGCCCTCGCGGGTCCCGGGGTCTGGTGTGTGTGGGCTGCAGAGCCCTCAGCAGATCCTCCTAACAGGGGGTTAGGGCAGAGGCATTACCGTTCTATGGGTGGAGAGTCAAGACCCAAGAGGGGAAAAGATTTGTCCAAAGTCATGGAACAAATGGGCATCAGAACTAGGACACTCCAACCTGACCAGCACGCCTACTGTGGAAGGATCGGCCCAGCTCTCAGCTCCTAGTGTCCAGAGGGGTCAGAAAAGGTTGGTTGTGCTATTGAAAGCTCAATCCAGAAGGCAGATCGGTCTCCCCCTGGGTGCCTGCCTATGGGATCTGGCCTTTGGGTGGGCAAAGCAGAAGTGGAGGACCGTGTGGGGTTGACAGTTCGATGGAAAGATGGATGGGTGGATGGATAGATGGATGAAAGAAGGAAAAAACATTGGGAGCAGAATAGGAGGAATGGAAGGGAGCCTCCCTCCATCAGTTGAGCTCCTATTTGTACCAGGCATATGCAAGGTATTTTACATGTTATCCCACTTAATCCTTGGCAAGACCCTGTGAGGTAGATATTAGGGTACCTTTTATAGATGAGCGTGCTGAGGCCCAGAGACAGGTGGGGGCCCGGGATTTGAACATGGTACCTCCTCTCCCCCTGCCCTGGGCTACCTCATAGGATAAAAAGACTGACTGTTCAGGCCCGGGAGCTGGGCTAGCTCCCTGGAGGGGTTTCTGTGTGAACTGGGCTCAGGAAGGTGGAGTGAAAGGAAGGGCGTCCTAGGAGCCCAGCTAAGTGCCAACCATGGATTCGTCTGGGCTGACTTAGGCTGAGGCAGAGAGAAGGGGCACGAGAAGAGATAAGGTTTCTGGAAAACACACTGCTTTGAGGGAGAACAGATAAACTAGCTTGACTCAAGGGACAGATCTATGGAGATGAGGAAAAGACAGTCGGGGGAATTCTCGGGGCCTCAACCCAAGTCCAGCGGATGGCTTTATCCTGAGGACAGAGGTGACCCGGGGCCGATCTTAAGGGAAATGACAAGGTCAGGGTGGGACAGGATAGGAGCCTGGGCTGGGAAGGGGGAACAACAGAGGCACCGAGAGAAAAGGCAACCCAGGCCTTACACAGCTTGAGGAAGAGGAGAGGACAGGGGAGTGGGGGAGGGGGGTGTGTGCCGTGGGCCATCTCAGGAGGTGCCTTGCTTGCCTCAGGGCCCAGCTACTGACCAGGCTCTGGAGAGTGTCAGCTGTCAGGAGCAGGCTCCCTCAGGCCTAATCTCATCGGGAGGAAAGAGGCATTTTGTTGGCCGTCTCTCTGATTCAATCTGTGTTTCCTGTGGGCCTGTGGCGAGGCATCTGTGCTGGACCAGGAGAACCGGAGAGCTGGAGGAGGGGAGATACGGGCGGAGGCGGGGGGGGGGGGGGGGGGGGGTACTGGGCCAGAGAGAACCTGGAGACAGGACTGTTGTTCCTTGGTGGCTGCAGGGTGTCTCTGCCTCCACTGCTGATAGGGGGATGGGGGGCATTCAAGGTGGAGTTGTGCCAATGCCCCCCGCCCCCCACCCCAGGAGCGCCAGTCCCCTGAGCACAAGGCTGCTGGCTTCCACCCAGGAGCCCTGCTGGAACGATGCACAAATACATGCTCTTTGGGTTCTTCTGGACCAGCCAGGATTATCACCTTTTCTCTGTGCTTGTCTGTGCCCTCCATCAACGTTGTGAGCCCCAAGGGTCAGGACTTGGTTCCTGGAGGGCAGCTTTGCACTTTCTGGTTTGGGATTTTTACTCAGCTCTCCCAACTGTTGGGCCCTCAGCACGTACCCGTCATGTACTAAATCAAATCCTTAGGGACCACGACTGTCTTAACAGCAAACATTTGTTGAAAGCTAAGTATTCACTCAGTGTTGCTCCATGTGCTGTGGGGATTATCTCATTTAATTGGCAGGGCAGCCCTGTGAGAGAGTGTGGACCAGGGACTCAACAGCTTGGCTTCAAATTCCAGCTCAGCCGCCTGCCCATTAGCTATGTGATTTTGGACAAATTACTTACCTTCTCTGTGCCCTAGTTTCCTCATCTGTGAAAATGGGGCGATAATGGTATTTATGGGATTGCTGTGAGGGTTGAGTTAGTACATGGAACATAATTCACACATAGTAAATAATGTATATATTATTTGTTTGTTACAATGCCTGATTTTCCTAGTGATGAAATAGACATATTAAATAACTTGCTCCTAGTCATACAGGTATGATGGACATCTTCTATAATCATACTGTTTAATTGGATACCCAGTAGCCACATGTGGCTCCTGAGTACTTGAAATGTTGTCAGGGCAACTGAGGAGCTGAATTTTACATTTTATTTCATTTTAGTTTTAATTTAGAAGCTGTGTGTGACTAGAAATTCCCCTGGTAGACATAGCTGCTGCCTGGGTCCCACACGCAGTGATCGGATTTAAATGATTCTAACATGCATTCAAAGCTGCAAAGCACTGCCCTGTGTTTTAGCACCCCATCAAGATCATGGCGTCTCATCTTTTCCTGCTCTTGGCCATTTTCCGAGAAGTGTAAATAAGTGGAGAGCAGTGGCTGAATTATTCATCTTTGGCTGCCCTACCCCTGCCCTCATCACAGGGCCTGGCACAGAATTAGCACTAAGTTAACAGCGGATAAAGTTTGGTGATTGAGTTAAATCATATTCACCTTTCTTTACAAACCTTCATGGATTTTTCTGCTTTGAAATGCTCTATTCTCTGGTTCAGGACGTTGGGCTCTTTAAGAAATCAGTTCTAGAGCCTTCTCTCTCACCGGCAAGTTGTCAGAGTCAGGGTTACTAGTGACTTAAAATAGAATCATTGCATGTAAATCAGAGAAAAGTTTTCTGGAGACCTCTGTGGTAGGTGGTAGGGTATGCAACCTGTCCCTGTTTGGTTGGGACTGTCCCAACCAAAAAGTCCTGCGTCCTTGAATACCCTCCCCCATCCCAGGCAAAGCAGGCAAGTGGGTCACCAAACTTCCATGGAGAGCAACAAGGCCTCTACTTACTTTGAAAGAAGGAAGAAGACTAATCCTGTGGGGTGAGACCCCAAAGTACCGGGTCCCTGGGTCCCACCGTGTCACCTCAGACCATGTAGCTAGCCCGTGGAAGGCAAAAATAAAGACACCTTGAGCCAAGAAATGACAGCTAAACCAGGGCCTGACCTTCGATGAACAGAAACGACTGTGGATTAAGGTCTCACTAGAGAAAAGCAGCTGAGACCTATGGTTTCTTCTCTCTGCCTGGGGAGAAAGGAAGGCTTCGTGGGAATTCACTGGTTAAGCAGAGACCTCATTGATCGAAGGGGAGCCTGGACTTTCATTGGGCCTTGGCTTCCTGATCCAGATATCCCACCCCCTACCCGGTGGATTAGAGGCCCTGATAAGTATTCAGGATAAATTAGGAAGGAGCTTTCCCAGTCAAGTTTGGGGCCAAGGCCAGGGTTAGGACAAACTCTATGATGGATAATAGTCGGTCAAGGATTAGAGTCAAGGTGAGGGACCTGCCCATAATTAGGTGTTTATTGTGTTAGTCATCGGTCTTTGTAGCTCACCTTCAAATAGAGTGTTCTTTACTCTTACAGTAATATTTTTTTATTTTTTTAAACTAGGACATTTGTGGTTCTAATCTCCCTCTGTTAACTGCGGCTGACTTAAGTGTGGTGGTTCGACCCTCTCACGAGGCATGCGTGGGGCTAGTTCACTGACCACACCGTCAGGTTTTAAGAGAAAAAAATAAATAAAACTCCAGTATTAGATGTGGAACCACAAACTTACAAAGGGACAATGGTAACCGGCTGCGCCAGACTCCTATGTATCCCGGACGTTTCAAGACCAAATCAGGTAATTTCATTCTTTCCCTGAGGCCAGAAACAGTACAATTAATGAATAATCTCTTATGCTGGTTTGTACCACACCCAGTTTGAGTTCTGTTTCTAACACCCTGCAGCTAACCCTTGTCCTGCAGTGATTGAGGGCTGGGAAGACAGGCCTCTGGGGACAGGCAGGAAAGCCTCTGTGTCTCTCTCACTTGTCGGAGGGGAGCATGTGGCAGGAAAAGGAGCCCCTGGCCAGGACTTGGCTTCTGCTTCCCATCTTCACTGTTCCTACTCATTTGATCTTGGTCAAGTTGCTTCCCTACACCAAATAGGGACAACAATCCCCAGGAGAGTTCTACGGGATGGGACAGGCAGCGAGCCATTCCACTGTCAGGCATTAAGAAATCAACTCAATGGGATGTTAAACCCAGAGACGACTAAATCCTGTTGGGAGAGCGGGGAATTCACAGCTCACAGAGCCTAATCCCTTGGCATCAGGGCTGCTAAACACGCATAGGACAGTGGGAGCAGAATCGAAGCCACCCCTGCCTTGTGCCTTGCCTAAGAAGGCCTGCTGTGGCTTTGATGTGGCCCCAGCTGGATGGGACTGGGCAGGATAGGACAGGTGGCATGGGATAATCCGGGCCCAGCCCGTGGGTGCAGCCTCGCGGTGCTGAGGGCCCGCTATGGTCCGCATTTCCAGGCAAGTGTCTGCTTGTAGGGAAAATAAAACTGTTCTCTGAATTGCCGGGTCCTTGAACTCATGCAGGCACCAATATAGACATGCATGTGCACGTATATGCACAGATGCAATTAAACACCCAGATGTACACATGCGTGCACACTGCAGAAGTGCGTACACGGTACACGTGGTCTTCCTGTGACTGCAGTGCCCATGCACAGACTGCACACACAATTGTACAAACTCCCCCTGCATATGTGTATGTATATACATATACACACACTCCCATATCGCGGGCAAAGGAAGAGGTGGCCCGCCTGGCTTGGTGCTGCCCCACCCCCCACTTCCGTAAGTTTCCCTCCACGGCAGTAGCTCTGGAAGAACCTTGGCAGTGAAGATAAGGTAGATAAGGTGCTGGGAGGGGTGAGGTAGGCTGCCGAAAAGAGGTTGGGGCAGTCGGGCAAAAGGTCATGACGTTCGCGCTGCTCCAAAGCCAGCTGGCTGCATCAGGGAAGGCCAACAGCCCGCTCTGGAGGGTGTCCACCCAGCGTCCTGAGCCTTGTTTTCCTTTTCTATAAAGTGGAGGTGATAACGGCCGTGGGCTGAGGTGGGATCCAGGGTGGAGCGGGAGTGAAAGAGCTTCTGTCATCATCGTCATGATTTGCAGGAACCTGGAGCTGGGGGCTCGGGAAGCAGAACTAGGCTCAGCTTCCAATCCTGCCACTTGCAGCGATGTGACCTTAGGTGGGTTACTTCACTTCTCTGCCTCAACCCCTGCATCTGTAATGGGGAACAAAGCCACACCTACCTGTTCAGTTCATACAGGGGAAGCACTTGGAATGGTACCTGGCATGTAGCAACCATTCAAAAACTGAGTTGTTATTGCCAGGGAGGTGACTGTGAGCTCCAGGAAAATCATTACCCAGGCCTCTTGCAGCCCCCTGAGCCTGACCCTGGGCAGAGAGCTGCCTCTCAGGTGTGGGGCCAAGCCCCAGGCTGTGAGCTCTGGGAGTAGCCAGAGAGCCCAGGACTATTGATCGTCAGGTCATGTCGATTTCGGCAGCCATGACCTGCCCCCACACCCCACAGCCCATCACGGGCACTCGAGCATGAAGGCTGGTTGGTCCCCTCTCCTTGGTATTTCACCAACATGTCCCCTCTTCTCCATCCCCTCTGCCCTATTGCAGCCTACGTGACCATTACCTCTTGTCTGTTCCACCCTTTCTTCCTCTCAGTAGCCAGAGGATGCCACCTAAATAGGAAAACGGTCCCCTCCCTCCCCTGCTCTAATCCCTGCAGCAGCTCCCCATTGCCCTCAGAGTCTAGGCTCTTTAACATGGCTCCTGAGGTGATCTGAGTCCTGCGCCTCGCCCACCTCTTCCCTGCAGTCTTCTCAGCTCTGGCCACACCAAGCACAGGCAGCTATTTGCCAAATACCATTGGTGGAGCCTGCGTGGGGCAGTGTGTTAGTCAGGACAGGTAGGCTATGCTCTGTGACAAATAACCCCACTACCTCAGTGGTTTGCTCTGCAAGTTTGTTTCTTTGTCACACTATATGGCCTACATGAATAGGCTGGGGGAGGTACTCTGTTCCATACAGTCCCTTGGGGACCGAGGATGATGGAAGCTGCACCATCTAGAGTACATGGCCTTCTCATCGCTTCCGCGGAGGACGAGAATTCTAGAGGGTCACAGACAGGTCTTACATGCTTCAGCCTAGAAGTGGTACATGTCACTTCTGCCCATGATCCATTGGCTAGAACTAATACCATGGCTGCCAAACTGCAAGGAGGCTGGCATGTGAGGGGAGCGATGGAATGTCTGGTCACTATTGCCTTTTGCCACAGACAAGTGCCCCCGTAACCCCACCTTGCAGCTGCTAGAAGTAAGGCAGGGTTGGGGGACCTGGAGCCGCACCTGCTAATGTCCCCCTACTTTCCCAGCCTAGGCCCAAGGCAGCGCCTCCGCTGCCACCTAATTGCCAAAGCCTTAGGAAGGTCTTTGTTCTGAGAGGACCCCCAGCCACCGTTTCTCTCAGGACCCAGTGCAAAGAAAAGCTGTGCTGCTCCTTAGCAGGTTGTGGCTTTTCTCTGACACTAAATTGTTTCCCTTATTGTTTCTGATTGTTTCCCTTATTGAATTGACCACTAGGAAGCCACCTCCTCTGTGTTTAGAACCTGGCAGCACACGTGTGGTAGCGTAACTACCCCCACATTTCAGGTGATCTTGTTTTTTTCCTGTATTTGTCCACTCTCCCCATTTTATCAGCATGGCTTTTCCATTTCCTTCTCTCTTGTGTTCTCTCTATTTCTGTAAGTCTTCTTACGTCCTTTCTGGGATCAGATGGGCATTAATTAGCCAGTCCCAGAATTCTGTGCTGCTTCCTGTAGCTCTGGCAAATGTAGTCAGGGTTTTGGTCAAAGCTCCCCAAAAGAGTGGAAATGTCTGAGTTGCATGGGACAGACCTGCCCCCACGAGGCCAGTGGGCTCCCTCTAAGGGCTTGGCTTAGAGGGACCCTCCCTCTAAGGGTCAGGCCGTTGAGCACTGTGGCTTCCTGAGGTCAACAGCCTAATCTTGTGCATTTGGACTGAGCACAGAGAAGAGTCTCAGGCCGTCACCCAGGCTGGGCAAGCACCTTCTTTGTCTGGCTCATGTGGGTGTCCAGCCAAACGTGCCTTCCTCTGGGAAGTTCCTGGGGCCTGTGGTGAGTGCTGTGCTAGTCACTCCTGTAGCGGAGCCCCAGGCTTTTTTGGGGGGAGGACCCTGCAAGCTGGTAGAGAAGATGAGACCTGATATCAAACTCCAAATTAGGGCAGACATTGTCAGGGACCTCAGGACAGGGAGGGGAGACAGCTGGTGCTTGGGAGCTGGGGAAGGGGAAGGCTTGTAATTGTGGAGATGGGTACAGGCAACAGGGGGCTAGGAAGGGAAACCAAGCGAGGAAAAGGCAAGGGCAAAGGCCCCAGAAGACTGGGAATGCAGGAGCAGACACAAGGGAAGCTGGATGGTGTTCTTTATCTGGAAGGTACCCTTAGAAGAACAGCAAGAAAAAGTGAATCTTGGAATATGGGGTGGAACCTAATCAGAGGGCCTTGAATGCCAGGCTGAACCTGTAGGGCAGCGATGAATGGGGAGCAACAAAGGGTAATAGAAGATGGGGGCTGGAGTGCTGAGGACAACCAGGCTTGGTGTCCAGAGGATCCTTCTGGCCGACATGAGGGGCATGGATGGGAGGGCCCAGTGGGACCAGCGAGACTCAGGGCAGGAGCTTTGGCCTGAGCAGCAGTGAGGTTGAGAGGAGGCCACATGGTATCATGCATTTGGCCACCAATGAGGCCTAGATGCTGTTATAGGCCATTCATAACCTGGTCCTGCTCTCTCCTTCAGCTTGTATTCTCTTCATTCACATTGCCCAATTTATATGTTTATGTGTATGTATATGTTTTTTCTTTTTAACATCTCCTTGTTAATCTTGCTAAATTACATGTAGTTGCTCAAACATTCCATGTTTCTTTCTATCTCAGGGACTTTGGTCAGGGTGTTTCATCTGCCTGGGATACCTACCCCCAAGTTCTCCCTTGTCCTGTCAACATGGCCAACTCCTACTCATCCTTCAAATCACAACTCACTTGTCACTTCCTCTGGGAAGCCCTCCTTGACTGCCACGTGCAAACCTCCATTATTACCTATAGTACCCTGGGTCCCAGGGGCCCAGGCTCCTCTAGTGGCCCGACTCACAGGACTCTTCACTCCTGTAAGGCTGGTCTCAGGCTTACTCTCTCCAAAAACTCAGTGCCTAGCACAGGACCTAGTCACAGGATGGTGCTCAGTAAATATTGAGTGAATAAATATAAGGCTAGGGCAGCTCAGGATGCCTGGATGGGAATAGTGGTCATAGTTATTACTGTTGCTCAAAGGATCTAAATGTATCATCTAATTTAATCCTCATGACAAGTCTATGAGAAGGATACTTCCATTGTCCCCATTTTACAGATGAGAAAACGGAGGCTTCAGAGGTTAAGTCACTTGCCTGCCCAGCTAGCAAGAGGCAAAGCTGGAAGTGGAGAACAGGCAGGTTGGCTCCAGAGAACACAGCATTACTCACTTGGCTAGACTGGGAAGGGTCAGGGTGGCTGGGCTGTCTGGTGGGATGGTGGATTGGGGATGTGGTGAGGTCTCTCTGTGGTTTTGGGTTCACACTTGAAGGGATGAAAAGCAAACAGGTCAGCAATAATTATATCATCTCACCACACCTCACCAGGTCCGTAGAAGTCGCCACAATGATAGCCTGTTGGTTGCCCCCCCCCAGCACATCACTGTCATGCTCATGCCCTCTTCTGTATTCTCAAGGTGAGATCCCCATGTGTGCTTCTGTCGGGGAGGTGAGTCTCACACCCCTTTTGTCCCATCTGTCTCCTGCAGATGTCATGGCACCCCCAGTATCGGAGCTCCAAGTTCCGCCACGTCTTTGGCAAACCAGCCAGCAAGGAGCACTGCTACGACTCAGTACCCATCACCCAGAGCGTCCACGACAATCACTTCTGCGCTGTGAACCCCCACTTCATTGCAGTCGTGACTGAGTGTGCTGGTGGGGGGGCCTTCCTTGTCATCCCCCTGCACCAGGTAAGGATGCCTGGTAAGCCCCGGGCCCAAACAGCTCTCTGGACGAAGCTCAGAATAGAGGGAAAGTAGAAAGAGCCTGGGTTTTTGGTACCTTCCATGGGTACTTTCCATGGGTTAAAGTCCATGGTACTTTCCATGGGTTAAAGTCCTAGACCTTCAGAACTTAGTCCAGCTGTGTGACCTTGAGTAAGTCATTTCACCTCTGTAAGCCTTGATTTCTTCTTTGGGAAAAATATACCTCTCCTGGGATTTCAGCAGTTGCCTCGCTATCTCTGGGACCTTCCTTCCACCTCACTGCAAAATAATACACTCCTGAGTAAAATATAATAATATTACTCAGAGTAAATATAATGATATTTACTCTGAACCCATTGCTGGGCTCAGAAGACATTGGGGAAATTTCCAACGCCTCCTCCCTTCCCCCAAAAAGGAAACAAACCTTAAGCCAAAATCAAAGTAGGAGAGGAAAGCAGTAAGTGAACAGGAAGAACAAGCTTGTCCTGTGGGCAGATGTTGACAGTGTAAGTTGAACCGTATGCATTTGCTGATATTTAACAGTTTCAACCCCTAAAATGGCAGTTTTATATAGATTAACCTAATAGCAGATCTTTTCAGGAACCTGACTGTCTGCCTTAAGGTAGACCTTCCGAAGGGTCTAGAGAGATCCTGGGTTTGTAATGCCTCCGGTTCGCAGCAGAAGCAGAGACAAAGTCTCTCCAGAGGAAAGCATTCCCAATGTGACAGGAGCCCTACAGATTAAGGTCAGGTGAATTCATAATCTGAGATCACCAGCATGTAAGCCACCATGAGTAAGACACAACAGACTTAGACCCCTCCCTGCCCCACCAAGGACTTTAAAAGTTAAAATCATAAATACAAATTGGAATCTCATATACCAGGTTTTCTGATCCCGTTGGAATTGACTTAGAAATCAATAACGAAACATACGTTTTTAAATTCCTATTTATTTGGAAATTTAAAGACACGTTTCTAAATAACTTCCAGGTCAAAGAAGAGATAAAAATGGAAATTGAAAACTTCTTAGACCTGAGTGATAATGAAATACATCACAAAACTTACGGGATGCAGGGAAAGCGGTGCTTCAAGGGAAAGGTGTAGCACTAATGCTTATATTAGAAAGGAAGAAAGGCTGAATATTAACGACTAAACATTCAACCTGAGAAGATAGAAAAAGAACAGCAGAGTAAACCAAAGGAAGTTTGAGAAAGGAGATAATAAAAAGCAGAAATCAGTGAAGGAAAATACAAATAGACATTAAAGAGGGTCAAAGAAGCCAAAAGCTGGTTCCTAGAAGAGACTGATAGACAAACCTCTGGACAGGTAGTCAAGAATAAAATAGAGAATATGCAAGTAACATTGGGAACAAAAAATAAAACACCAATCTAATACCAGAGCTTCAAAATGTGACACTAATATGAGCAGTTTTATGACAATATATTTGAAAACGTTAACAATATGGTCACCTCCCTATAAAAATATATAACTTGTCAGTACTGATTCAAATAGAAAGTCTGAATGTCCTGTAACTATTTTTTAAATTGTGCAATAAAAATCTCTTAAAGAAAACAGCAGAAGGAAAAGTTAAGCCAGGGTGAGAAAGGATACTTGCACAATAAACATGACAAAGAGCTCACTTCCTGAATGTGTAAAATGGACTAGGACAAAACAAAACAAAACATTAACCCTGAACTCATAGCAGAGAAAATCCAAATGGTTACTAAACATTTGGAAAAGTTCTCAACCTCATTAGTAAGCCACTACAACCACCACACTGGCAGAAGGGTAAACTAACAATAGTAAGTGATGGCGAGGCTGGGTGGCAATGTAAACTCTCCAGTGGCAGGAAACTGGCACACATGTTTTGGAACAAAGTGTGACAGCTTCTATTAAAGACGGAGATACACACATCCTATGACCCAGAGATTCCACTGCTAGGTATATACCACGCAGAAACGGGTGCTTGTGTGCACAGAACACAAACATGAGAATGTGCAGAGGAACGTTGTTTGTATTATCACAAAATGGCAAAAACCAAAATGTCCAAGAATTGAATCAATTGTGGTATATCCATAGTGTGGAATATACACAATCATGAAAAGGAGCAAAGTATAGACACCACAACATGGAGGAATCTTAAAGACAAGATTGAGGGAAAGAAACCGGATAAATTCCATATTGTCTCATTCTATTTCCTGAAAGTTAAAAACAGACTAAACTGTAGTTTATGGGATACATAAGTAAGTACATAGGAGGATCAGAGAAGAACCTTCCTGGGGAGGCGACTTTTGAGCAGAGAGCCCCTTGAAGCTCTAGAGGCAGAGTGTTCAGGCCAAATGAATAGCAAGTGCAAAGGTCCTGTGGTGGGAACCGGTTTGGTGTGTTTGGCAAACAAGCTGGTACGTCGTCCCAGGTCCAAGAGCAGTGGGAGGTGATCGGAGAGGGGAACAGCACTGGGGCTGGGAGGGCCCTGCAGGCCAGGGAAGGAGTCTTGCTCTTTTCTGAGTCCAGTGGGAAAGCCACTAGAGGCTTGCAACTCAGGCTCTGTGCAGCCTTGCAGCCTGGTCTTGGGTAAAATGTACAATTCCCTTTGGGCTTTTTGAAATAGCATCATAAATTGCTTGAGGACACATGTAAATTGCTTCGGTCACAGACTCCTAGGAGTCCAGGCACAACAGGAGCTAGAAGCCATTAGTCAGAGCTTATACCTGAGTGTCACAATGCAGATACTCATTCAGTCGGCCTGAAGTGGGGCTGGAGAATCTGCATTTCAACAAATTGCAGAGTTGCCAGGTAAAATATCAGATGCCCAGTTAAAATTTGAAACTCAGATACACAACAAATAACTTTCTTTTTTTGCTTATTATTTTTCTTTTTAATTAAACTTTTTTGTTTGGAGATTATTGTAGATTGACATGCAAATGTAAGAAATAACACAGAGATTCTGTGTACCCTTCACCCCGTTGCTCTCAATAGTAGCATCTTACGAGACCAGAGTACAATATCCAAAACCAGGATCTTGACCTTAGTACAGTCAAGATACAGAAGATTGGCAGCATCACAAAGGTCTCCCCTGGTGCCCTTTTATAGCCACACCCACTTCCCCCACATGCACTGTCTTCTTAACCCTTGACAACCACTAATCTGTTCTCCATTTCTATACTTGTGCCATTTGAAGAATGTCATATGAATGGAACCATGTACTATGTAACCTTTTGGGCTTGACTTTTTTCACTCAGCATAAAAGATCCATCTGAGTTGCTCCATGTATCAGTAGCTCATTCTTTTTTTATTGCTGAGTAGTATTCCATGGTAGGAATGCACCACCGTTTGTTTAACCCTTCACCTGTTGAAGGCCATTTGGATTGTTTCCAGTTTGGGACCGTTATGAATAAACCTACTATAAACATTTGCGTACAGGTGTTTTGTGTGAACATAAGTCTCCATTTCTGTGGGATAAATGCCCAGAAATGCCATCACTGTGTTGGAAAACATGTTTAGTTTGATAAGAAACTGCCAACCTATTTTCACAAAGAATTTCTTAGTGTAAGTAAAATAGTGTAAGTAAAATGAGACATACTAATACTAAAAATGAAATTTGTTGTTTCTCTGAAATTCAGATATCACTGGGCATCCGATATTTTTATTTGCTGGTCTGGCATCCCTCCTCCCAGGTGGTGCTGATGTTGCTGGTCTGCAAGCTGCATTTCAGTAACTAGACTCTAATCTAGTTCTTTTTTATAATTATGAAAAAATTTCAAACACGAAAGTAAATAAAAACTATATAATGAACTCTTCTATACCCAAGTTCTAGAATTTTCAAGACTTTGCCACTCTTGCTTCATCCATCCCCCCACTCCCCTCCACGCCCCGAACTGTTTTAAAGCAAATCCTGGACGTTTTGTCATTTTACCCCATAAACTTTATTCTAAAATATATGCAATTCTAAAAAAATTATAACATTTTCTGAAATAATCACACTGCCGAGATCACAGCATCAACAATAGCTCCTGTGTCACCTCATTCCCACTTCATGGGAAAACCTCCCTGATTGCCTCCTAAATGCCTCATTGTGTTTGGTTTGCTTGCATCAGGGTCCCGATAGGCCACGCATTGCATTTGGTTGACATTTTCTTAAGTAACCACATCTAGAGTGATGGAGCAGGAACGAGAGGCCCAGAGAGGAAACGGACACACGTGCTGGTCCCATCACGTAGCACTTACCCTGGGCACACAGGCCTTTGGTGTAGTAACCAGGGACAGTGCTTATGCTGATGCCTTCATTAGCCCATTTTGTAGGGAGTATTGCCCTGTGGCACAGATGAGGCTGCTGGGCTCAGGGAGATGGCTTCCCAGAGGACCTTGAGCAGTGAAGATGAGGAACTGAACAGGCCCAGCCCAGGGTGTGGCCTGGGGCCTCGCTTTCATTTAACTGGCCTGCAGCTCCTGGGGTTTGGCTCAGTGTACGTCAGCTCCTTGTCTGGAGATTATGTCCCATCCAGATACAGAGATGTGTCGGTAAAGAGTGCTGTGCGAAAGAAGGAAGGGACAGCTAGTTAATTATTTAATGGAAATACATACAGGAGCGTTGGGGTTGGAAGGTGCCTGGCCTCACCGCAATGTCCCGGAAGTTACTCTCAGAAGGGCCAGGCTGCCCCAGGTGGTGTCAGGTATCCCAAAGGGAGTGACTCTGCAGTCAGGGCCCTTCCTTTTGCAGGCTGTAACCCAGGGTGAGCCCTTCGGAGGGTGGCATCTGCAGCTTTGGCAACGGAGGACTGTGCTCAGGGAATAAGTCACAGCAGGAAGTTCTGGGGACAGGCCTGCCCTGAGCCTGGGGACATGCCAGGTTGGGCTTCTGACCCTGGGGCCCAGCCTGCAGCAGATCCACTCCTTGAAAGGTAGAAGGGTGGACTTTGCTGTGAGGTGTGGAGGGTGGGGAGGAATGAAGGCAAGGGTAGGTAGAGCCCTGGGGTGGGCCCTGGAACATTCCTGGGAGTGGGCCAGGCCAGAGTGGGGCCGTGGGCCTGAGGGGGTCCAATGGACACCATGGCCTCCGGGTGCCTGGGAGAAGGGGGAAGAAGACATTTCACTGTTGTGCTCTAACAGGCCAGACAGACCTTTCTCAAGCCTGTGTCTGACCACATCACTTTCCTGCTCAGATGCCTCCCAGAACTCCCCAGTGTCTGCACAGAAATTCCTGCCTTCCTTATCAAAGCCCTCCATTGCCTGTCCCAGATGACATTTTGAATCTCAGAGCCTTCCATAGCACATACCTGCTCCCTCCACACTCAGATTCCCCTTCTAGAAATGCAGGGTGTAGGCTACTTTGGTTTCTGTTTTTTGTTTTATTTCATTTTAAGTCTCTTTCAGTTTTAGGGGTCTGTTCAGCCTGTAAAAGAACTTACTTAAGGAATGGGTCCTCTGCCTTCACATTTCCCAGGAGCTGGCCTGGGACGGGGCGGTTGGGGGGAGAGGTGTCTGTGGGATCCCAGAGGATAGAGCTAGAACTAGAATCAGAAAGTGGGGGGAGTGGGAGGGGCCACAGGGAGGCCACACTGGGCTTAAAGTGAGAAGCATTTTCTCACAGTAAAGGTCTGAAAGTGGAATAAACCACTTGGGAGAGAAGTGAGCTCCCCATCTCTGGAGGTGACCAAATGAGGTTACCAGATAACCTCTGTGGTTCACCACATCCAGCCCTGCTTACGGGATTCTCCATAAACTGTCCTCATGTTTGTCTGTGTACTCATAAGGAGAGGGCTGATGAATGGTGCTCTGTCCTAAATCCTTATGGGAATATGATTTGCCTTTCAGCAGCAGGTGTGTTCCCAGGATTAGGGGACACTCCTATCATCTTTCCCTCTGCTCAACTCTCTCTTCTGGGCAGCCGTCGGGCCCCAAGTCTCCCTTCCTGTCCACACGCCCATCTCTCCGTGGGGTCCAGCCATAAGCCCTGTGAATGGTTGCTGTCTTCATGCCCACAGTCTCCCCACTCTTGTTTGGCCTCCTGTCCCATCCCATTTCTCAGTCTGCCTTCCCTGAGGTCTGTCTAAGGATCCTTCCCACTTAAAACCTACCTATGGCCCTGCCATTCTGACATGAAACGCCTGGCCCCCACCTTAGCCTGGTTAAAGTCTCTGTCTTTAAGGCCCAATTCAAAGGCCTCCTCCTCCTCCAAGAAGCCTTCTCTGATTAATCCCCTGGCCTTTTCCCTGCTTCGCTCTCCAAGCCCTGAGTGTACTACATCATGCCTCCTCCAGGCAGCTCCTGGAGGGCAGGAACTGTGAGTTACTCATCTTCTGCCACCATGTGCATGCCGTGGGATGCCTGGCACATAGTGGGTTCCCAATGAAAGGCCTGCGTGATGCTGATGGTAACTGTGGCATGAGGATAGCCAGAGGCAGACCAGGCAATGAGAGGAAACATTCCCAGTTCTCGTGACTCAGCGATGGACTGGCCCGTGGCCCTTGGGACATGATTGTCAACCCCTCTGACCCCCCAGATTCTGCTTTATAAATGGGGATTCTTGTACTACTTCCTGGGGTGGTTGGGGGATAAGTAATATGAGCAGAGCCCCTAGCACAGGGCCTGGCACATGAATGACTCCCTAAGTTATGGTTCGTAACATTTACAAACCTGTTCCTTGTAGCGCGAGAATGTGCTGGAGTTCATCAGCTGGAAGGCAATCGAGGCATCAGTTTAGGCAGTGAGGGCAGCCCTGGAGCGAGTGCCCATCAGTTGGGTAGAAAGTGATGGGAGACCCTCTGCAGAACAGTTTGGACTCACACTAAGTACATCTCTGGGCCCCTGAAACTGTCTGAGCCACAATAAGACTGGATCATTGTAGTTAGCTCTGCTGAACTTACACTGGCGAATTTACTGAGAGCTTACCAGGTACCAGGCACTGTCTTAGCGCTGTGTGTGTCTTAACTCATCTAATACTCATACCCACCCTGCGAGGTCCCAGTACTGTCGCCGTTCTGTAGATGAGAAAACAGAGGCATCGAGCTCTGAGGCCGCTTGCCCAAGGTTGCACAGTAGTGAGTACTATAAGCAGGGATTCAAACGCAGGAAACCAGAGTCAGGCTGCCCTCCCAACCTCTTACACCGTGCTAACTACCTCTGCCTGCCCCTACCACCCCGGCCTCTCATGTTCTCTCGGGCCTGCTGGGAGGGTCACTGGAGACCATGACTATGACACTATGTGGGAATGACTGCCCCTGTGAGCCTTGGGGGTCATGGCAATGGCCTCACAGCCCTGCCATCCCGGCACCTGAGCTCTGCCCCTGGAGCGTTCCCCCACCCGCCTGGCTCTGTCCTCCAGCCTCCTACAGCCCTGCCCACTCCATCTTGCCCCAGGGAAGCCCAGCGGAGACTCGGGGGTGATGTGTCTCCAAGCTGAGCAGCCGGCTCCTGCACCCAAGCCAGGGTCCTCTGAAGTCTGAGGCGAGCAGATGTATCTTCCCTGCTTTAGAGCTTGTGTCTCCCATAAATCAGAGATGCCTGTTCCTGGCCTAATGGACAGAATGGTGGAAGTGGCCTCGAATATAAATGTCCCTGCCCTGACAGGGCTTTTAGCAGCTCAGTCAATAGCCCATCAGACTGGCTAATGTCTGTTAATGTGGGTCCTCAGCACAAAACCTTCTGAGGCCCAGAGCAGCCAGCCGGCCTCCGGGGAGGACCAGCATCCTTTGTTCTCTGAGTAGGAAGAGAAGCTGTCCAGGGCTGAGGCCTCTGCTCTTAGAGGCCTGGGAGGAGCACTGGCCGAAGCTCAGATCAGTCCGGAGCTGCCCATCTGAGCCCTGCGTGGCCCTGAAGCACCTCCTGAGTCTGCAGCGGGGCTGACCTGGGAAATGTGGGTCTGAATGGGGCTCCTGGGCTTGTGCCTCCCGTCAGCCAAGACCAGCCTGACAATCAGCTCTTCCAAGGCATCCTCAGGGCAGAAATTGGGGCATGGACCTGGGCCAGAGTGTAGAGATAAAGGCCCTGAGAGCAATTGGGTGTGTCCTAGCAAAAGACCAGCACTGCTCATGCCTTTTGACCCAGGAAATGATCCCAGAGAAGGGAAGGGCTGTTTGCAGGAAGACGGGGTAGGACACTGACTCAGGCAGCCAGAGCCCTGGGCTCCAGTCCAGCTCTGCCTCACGTTCCCCGTGGCCCTGGGCAAGTCTGGGGTCAGTGAGAGAGTGCCGTAATCCACTAGTGATGCCTGCCACCCGTGCAGGGTAAGAGAGCTTTGTTGTGTTTTTACCATTTCTGGTCTGAGAGTCCTTCAGGTTCTACAGTTTTATAAGAAATTTTTGGCGAATCCTGGAAGGACCCATCTTTTCAGAAAATCTGTAGTTTTGTCTTAAATACCTTTATTTATTGTAAAATTTACACAGTTTTTTTTTTTTTAATTGGGGAAGGGCACAGGGCTTTATTGGGGAACAGTGTGTACTTCCAGGCGTTTTTTCCAAGTCAAGTTGTTGTCCTTTCAGTCTTAGTTGTGGAGAGTGCAGCTCAGCTCCAGGTCCAGTTGCCATTTCTAGTTGCAGGGGGCACAGCCCACCATCCCTTGCGGGAGTCGGGAGTCGATCCTGCAACCTTGTGGTTGAGAGCCCGCGCTCCAACCAACTGAGCCATCTGGGAGGCAGCTCAGCTCAAGATGCTGTGTTTAGTCTTAGTTGCAGGGGGCGGAGCCCACCATCCCTTGCGGGACTCGAGGAGTTGCACTGGCGACCTTGTGGTTGAGAGCCCACTGGCCCATGTGGGAATCGAACCGGCAGCCTTCGGCGTTAGGAGCATGGAGCTCTAACCACCTGAGCCACCGGGCCGGCCCAAATTTACACAGTTTTAATAGAAAGTTTGGAAAATTAAAAAAAAGAAACAGAGATAATAAAAACTACCCATTTATCCCACCCTCTAGAGATAATCATGAACAACATTTTGGTGCATTTCCTTACTTTCTCAGTTTTGCTATACACATGTACATGTGCACGCACACATGTACACACACATATACATATAATAATAGCTGCTCTTCTTAGAGCACTTACTGTGGGCCATCACTATTCGGATTTTTATACACAATATCTCATTTTACCCACATAACAGTCCTGCAGGGAAGAGATTATTATTCACATTTTATCGATGAGGGAAAACAAGCTTGCACACTTTGCACAGACGCAAACAGATTTTAGTTCTTGTAAGTGCACCTGATGTCAGCATGCAGAAGGCCTGGAGACTGGCTGAGGGGGCCATGGCTGGACAACGGTCCCAGGCAGACCTGAGCCGGGGCCTGTAGGTGCAGTGTTCTCCTTCCAGGGCCCTGGCTTTAGGTGCTGCTTCTGTTGCAGGGGGCAGGGAGCGTGCACCCCCTTTCTCTGTCCAGGAACCCATTTTTTCAGCCATCAAGAAGGCAGAAAAGCAATGGAACTTTTGCCCACCTCCTCACACGTCACTGTCAAATGACACAGGTCCAAATACTTTCTTTTCACTTACTCTTTGAATATATATGTGAGGGTGTCATTTTTTTCCTGAACTCTTTGAGGGTAAGTTATATACATCTTTGCCCTTTACCCTACATACTCGAGTGTTTCCTAAAAATACGAATATTCTCTTACATGACCACAGTACGTTATCAACTTCAGTAAGTTTAATTTGCAACAATACTTTACCATTCACTTTCTAACTTGTCAAATAATGGCCTTTAGAAAGTTCCCCCTCCAGTAAGGGGTCCAGTCTAGGGTGAGCTGTCTAATACTCCTTCTTGAGGGGCAAGAGCTGAGTTGGGCAGAATATTTCTGAAGAGGAGCGCAGGCCACCACCTCGATTTGCAGAGCTACAAAGATGCATGCATAAAGCTCCCAAGAGCCAGGGGCTTGGTTGTCTGTCCCCTAGTTTGCCGAAGGTGATGGGGAAGACCTGTGTCTATTCTCATAGCAGCTGCCTGCTTCACAGCCTTGTTAAACAAGGTCAGAGATCACCCTCTGCAGCTTTGCTCAGGCTCAGTGGGCATGGTCTCAAGACATCCCACAAAAGTGTAGTGGTCTCTGCAGAGTTGGGGAGATGAGGGAAGGAGTCGCTGGATGTTCCCAGAGTTCACTCTGTTCTTGAAAATTCCTTCTTAAAAATCTTCAGAGTGTTGATTTTTTGAGGTCAAGTACTACATCTTGTGCTCACCCAGCACCTCGAATAGTGCCTGTCCCCTAGGTTTCTCATAGAGATGCGCTGAATGAAAGGATGTTGGCCAGTTTTATTCTCAGTTGTCGCTCTCACTTAGATATAAAAGTGGTCAGGGGAGCATTCTGTTGGGTGGGCTGTTGAACCTGAGGCCGGATGGTGGATGTGTGCCATGCCTGTGTGGGCAGACAGAGGGCCTGGGTCCTGCTCCTTGTTCTGCCAGGACCATGCAGTGGGATACGTAAAATGAGTGTGTTGGTCCCTGCCAGCTCCAAGTTTCTGTGACTGAACCAGTATGGCTGCCCCACGATGCAGGAAACCCTCGTCTGTCAGTGCAGTTGGAAATCTAAGCTTCGGGGCTGCGTGGTGTGGGTGTGGGACCTGTATATCCTCCCAGCACCTATACCGGAATTCTCAGCGGGAAAGAGGGGAAGGGAAGGAAGTGCCCTTTCTTTTTAATTGCAATATAAGTCACATGCCATAAAATTCACCATTTTAAAGTGTATGATTCAGTGGGTTTGAGTATATTCCAGGGTTGTACAACCATCACCACTGTCTAATTTCAAAATAATTTCATCACCCCCCAAAGAAACCCCATACCCATTAGCAGTCACTCCCCATTGCCCCTTCCCCAAGCCACTAATCTGCTTTCAGTCTCTACGGCTTTACCTATTCTGAATTTCTCATATGCATTAGTCAGGGGTTTGATTACCAGGTACCAGGGCATGTGCTCAAGCAATTAAACCACATCTGAGATATCATGTAAGTGGAATCATGGAATATTTTGTGATTTGTTTTTTATGTGCAACTAATTTTACTCAGCATAATGTTTTCAAGGTTCGTCCATGATGTAGCATGCATCAGTACTTCTTTCTTTTTTTGGCTGAATAATGTTGCATTGTATGACTATACTTTCTTTTGTATATCCATTCATCTGTTGATGGACATACGGGTTGTTTCCACTTTTTGGCTGTTGTGAACAATGCCGCTGTGAACACTGGTGTACAAGCTTTTCGTAGACCTATGGTTTCATTTCTCTTGGGGGTATATACCTAGAAGTGGAATTACTGGGTCATATGGTAACTCTATGTTTAACCTTTCGAGCGTCGGCCAGACTGGTTTCCAAAGTGGCTGCATTATTTTTGCATTCCCACCGGCAGTGTATGAAGTGAAATGACCTTTCATTGAACACCTACTATGTGCTAGGCACTGTGCTAGACCCTTTCCACATTCCTCTTCTATGATCCTTCCAACCCTGGGAAACATCTTTCGTTGCCTCCATTTTACTGAGGAAGACACAGGCTCAGAGAAGTATCGTGACTCCCCCAAGAGCGCACAGGGAACAGTGGCACGTCCTAGATTCACACCCCTTACATTTTCCTGTGTGCTCGGTGATTGCTCACTGACTGAGTGACCATCCAGATGCTAACGTGGAATTAGCCCCCTTTCTTCCCCAACAGTCCTGGGCACTGTTTTTCAGACGGGAAAGTTGGACCCCCACTACCCGAAAGTCTGCGGGCACAAAGGGAACGTCTTAGACATCAAGTGGAACCCTTTTGACGATTTTGAGATTGCCTCCTGTTCTGAAGATGCCACGGTAAGTGTCAGTGCATGAGGTCATTCCCTTGACAAAGAGAAGTGGGACTGAGGCAGAGGGAAATGCTGCTGCTGACTCCTTCATCCTTCTTGAGGTGATTCACACTGGGGAGGCGGTGGGTTAGACGGAAGAAAGGTTCTGGGCACCACCCTCCCCTCCGTGGGCCTCAGTTCCCCCATCTAGAAGATGGGCATAATAGCTCCCGACTGTCTAGTGAAGATTCAATGAGATTCACATTCCAGGGGGAAAGCCCATCTTTTGGGGGAACTATAAAATTCTATGAGGGGCATATTTACTGTGGCCAGAAAATCTCACAGACAGAAGGGAAACAAATTTTAAGAGGATAGAAGTAGGAGCCATTTGTGAGTATGGACACCAAAACCACCCCAAAAGCTTCAGTCCCACCAACGTTTTTGCGCTCCTCTTCTATACCAGGGACATAGTTGCTGCTCCCACAATGTTCCGTATGTTATGTTATGTATTTATCATTTATTCTATGCCACTTCTAAAATGTGGTGGATACGGCTTAAAACAAAAGACGCAGATATGATCAGGTGATTCAGATAAGGATGAAAGTCATAGCTACCATTTATTGGGAGCCCACTGTGTTCCTGACTTGCATTACACATATCATTTCACTCAGTCTTCCTTCCTAGCAACCCCGCAAGGTACAGTGTTTTTCTGGTGCAGAAGCCAAGGATCTGAGAGGCACAGCTGTTTGCCCAAGGTCACGGTTTGTGGAGTGAGAGACAGGCTTCTAACTGCGGTCTGACTTCAGAGCCCAAGCTCTTTCCACTGAGCTATGCAAGTTCCCTAAAGTGCAGCAGCCACAGGTGGAGGAAGTGAGGAAATACTACTAGAAATGTTGGCAATGGAGGGCGGCAGCTGCTGAGCTCCAGGTTTAGCTCAGAGCTGCCTGGCAGCCAAGGCAAAAAGAGAAATAGAATGTACTGCAGAACCCTCACTGTCTGATCAAAGAAAACAGATGAGTTCATCAGGAGCAGCAGGTAAAAAATTCTAAGAGGACTTGTGTCAGTTTCTTTAGAGGGGATACTGAGGAAAATACAGGGGGCCCCTCCAAAGGAAAGAGCTTGCTCCTGCCCTGTCTTACTCCAGAGACTGTGCTGGCTCCCTAGTGCCCTGATCAAATAGCACAAACCGTTCTTCCTGGCATTCAAGGCTCTACCCTGGGCCTTTTAGACATGGAGGGGTAGACCACTGTCCTTTGGGGGTATTCTATAGTGGGAGGCAGATTTGCTCTGACATCCAGCCTGAGAGTCAGGCTGGTGGCCTATCCACCCACCCACTGCCTCAGGTTATTAGGATGGCAAGATTACCAGGGACAGATTGGGGGCATTGGACTCACCTCTAGTCAATGCAAGCCCCTGCCTGGGCTGGAGCACCTTGGCAAAGCGCCTGTCCTTCTGCGAGGCCCCAGCTGCACCTCCACTGAGTGAGAGGTGGCCAGAGAGACAACTCCCGACCTTCTGATGGGCATTGCCAGTTTTAGGGTGGCAGAGTATTAAGGTGATCCTGGCTAACACTGCCCCCGGGGCCATGTATCCCCTGACAGATTAAGATCTGGGACATCCCCAAGCAGCTGCTGACAAAGAATCTCACAGCCTACAGGAAGGAGCTGGTGGGCCACTCCCGCAGAGTGGGCCTGGTGGAGTGGCACCCCACAGCCGCCAACATCCTCTTCAGCGCCGGCTATGACTACAAGGTGGGTCTGTGCGTTAGCTTCCTGGGGTGGCCCTAACAAATGACCAAGTTGGTGGTTAAGACAATAGAAATTTGTCACATAGAACTCACACAGTTCTGGAAACCAGAAACCTGAAATCCAGGTGGTAGGAGGGCCCTGCTTCCTCCGAAGGCTCTAGGGAAGGGTCCTTCTGTGACTTCTGGCTTCTAGAGGCTGCAGACATTCCTGGGCTCGCAGGTGCATCATGCCAGAATGCCTTCGTCATCACCTGGCCTTCTTCTCCTTGTGTCTGTGCGTCCTCTCCTGTTCTTATAAGGACACCAGTTATTGGTTGTGGGGCCCGCCCTAATCCAGTAGGACCTCATCATAGTTAATTACATCAGCAAAGACCCTGTGTCCAAATAAGGTCACATTCTGAGGTTCTGGGTGGACATGACTTTGGGGGGACATTAGTTAATCCATCAGTCTGCCTAGAGCGGATGGGCTGAGCCCTGCACAGAGAAGCTTCCCCCTGCTCAGGTGACTGCTAAGCTAGTAGGCTGTGGGCCCTGTGGATTGGGAAAATCCAGAACACCTAGATTCTATTCCAGCTCATTTCTGACTTGCAGTGTGATGCGGGAAAGTCCCTTGTCTTCTCTGGGCCTCAGTTTCTCGATGTGTATACATATGGGGTTGGTGTAACCAAACTGTGGCTTTACTGAGGCACCGCAGGGGCCTCAGTGAGAGATAAAACGGGAGTGGTTGGGAGGGCCTTTTCCCCTTCTGATCGGGTGTTCTTGTATCTGTCTATGTAGGGTGTGTCTGCAGGGTACTACGCGGGGTTGTGCAGGTTATTCTGCACACAACTCCAGGGGGCAGCATTCACATGCTGAATTATGGGCATGGATTGCCCTGGAGCTGTGCAGTATACAGGCTGTGCAGCTAAGCATGGCAGCCCTGTTTATCCGTATGAGGTGGAAACTGCTGTTAATAACTGCTTGAAACCCTCTGGACTAGCTGGTCCCCTGGGGTCCTCCCAGCATAGATGTTTTGTTACTCCAAGGCAGATGGTATTTTCTTTTCACTGCCAGACAGCCCGACTCCTGGCTTCCCCCTCCTGCCACGTGGCAGCTTCAGCCGGCAGATCCATCATCCCACCCGAGGCCGCTTGGCCAGACTGCCATCTGTGCTTCCCTCCTGGGAATACCGTGTTTCACTACAGCCTGGCTGGCGTGTGACTGTGGGGGCCGGGGCGGGGGGGTGGCCACTGCACTGAGCCAGCTCTCTGCCATGCAGGTGATGGTCTGGAACCTGGATACAAAGGAGTCTGTAATCATGAGCCCTGTGAAGACGATTGACTGTCACCAAGACGTGATCCTCTCCATGTCCTTCAACACCAACGGCAGCCTCTTGGCCACTACCTGTAAAGACCGCAAGATTCGGATTCTCGACCCCCGAGCAGGGACCGTCCTCCAGGTCAGTGCTAGGCTGGGGTCTGGCTTGGGGTCAGAGAAGCAAGGAGTGGAATGGGGAGGGCGGAGGCTTCTGAGAACAGGGAGGTGATGCTGGCTGCATGCTGGCCAAGCCTTCACACATGGTATCCCCGTCTGTTGGGAGGTAGGGTGTGTCATCCCCATTTTTCAGATGAGAAAGATGAGGCTAAAGAGAGGCTAAGCGACATGCCTATGTTGAGAGCTGGGGTTTGAACCTGGTCTAACATCAATGTTTGTCACTGTGCCCCAGCTCTGTCAGGAGGTATGACATGTTGATCCATCGTGTGACTTTAGGCAAGCACTTCCGGTGTCGAAGCCTCTGTTTCCTCATCTGAAACAATGGGCCGGTCATCCTTCCTCTCAGAGGATTAAATGAGATAATCCGGGTGACAGTGCCTGCCCAGGCCCAGGCCTGGCACATAGTAGGTGCTCAGTAATCTTTCAAAAAGAGCGTGGAGCCGGGCGGAAGTTTGCCTCTTGTTCTGGCTCAGAACAAGAACTCTGCTCCGGCAGAGCTGGGGTGAGAAAGGAAGGCATTCCAGGCGGAGCAGCAGCATAAGCACAGCCAGGGGAGTCCCTGACTGCACATGTCCCTCCAGGAAGCCAGCTACAAGGGGCACCGGGCCAACAAAGTGCTGTTTCTGGGGAACCTGAATAAGCTGCTGTCCACAGGCACGTCCCAATGGAACAACCGGCAGATGGCCCTGTGGGACCAGGTGAGTCACCCCGAACCCCCAGCAACACCCCTCACGATCACTCTGTAGCTGAGTACTGACTTCGTTCATTCATTCTTTCATTCACTCACTCATTGATTGAATTTATTAATGAATAACAGGGGGATGCCAGTAGCCTGGTGGCATCAGCGCAGACCTTACGCATCTTGTCATTCAAGGAGGGAGAGGGGCAGGACAGAGGAGAGGCTGAAGTATAGGGGAGGGGATGTGGCTGCCTCTGGGACCAAGACTCGCGGAAGGGAGGAGAGGGCCTTCTGGGCAGCAGGAACAGCTGGAGCAAGGGCTCAGAATGAACACTGAGGCACGTTCATGAAAGCTGAGGGTGGGGGTGGGAGGAGGGCCAGGCCAAGCGTATTGATCTGAAGGATCACTTGGCCAGAGTTTCAAAGACTGGACGGATCGCTTCCCCTCTCTGAATCTCCTTCTGCATTTATTACTATAAATAACAAAACAGGAGGCAGAGGGCTGGAGTGAGGTCAGGTGAGTGAGAAGCGATTCGTTAAAGGCAACATGCTGGGAAAATAAAAGGGGGAGGCTTCTTCCTCTTTCACACACACGCACACACACGCACACACACAGTCTTTCACACTCTTTCACACATGCACACACATACACACGTCCATGGCAGGAACTCCTAGCCCAGAGTACCACTGAAGGCCCCTGACTGACCCAAAGCCTTCCTGATCTCCTCTCCCTTGCAGGATGACCTCTCTGTGCCTCTCACCGAGGAGGATCTGGATGGCTCCTCAGGCGTGCTGTTCCCCTTCTATGATGCAGACACCAACATGCTCTTCATGGTGGGGAAGGTCAGCCTGGCATGGGAGGGAGGTGGCCGCATGCACTCCTGAGGCAAGAGGCAGAACTGCACGCCCTAGCCCCACTGGTGGCCGGACAGTAGCCTGGGGCCCTTGGGGCGCAAAGCAAGGGCAGGGACAGGCAAGAGTTGCTGGACACTCTGCCTCTGTGGTGAGCCCAGCACCTGTCTCCTACCTTCCTGGCTCCCTGAGAGCACCTGGGTCCGGGGCTTTAGTAGCTAGACACCCCGACTGGTCCCTCCCCAAATCTGGGTCCCGGTGAGAAGGGACCAGGTGGTGTTTCTCGTTAGGGGCACCTTCACATTCGGGGCAGAGCAGGTCTTTATTATGTAGGACTACCCGTCCTTGGCAGCCCTGGCCCCTGCCCACCAATGCCAACAGCAGCATTCTCCCACCTCCACCCCGCCCAGTCATTATGACAGTGATAACCAGAAATGCCCCTAGAGCTAAGACCCGCTGGCTGGTCTCAGGACATGCCACTCTGACCTTTGTGTGCAGCTCTTGGATGGGACTGGGGTTCGGGCCTGTGCCCCCAGAGCTTCTGCCTTAGAGGCACTCGGGTGGGCTTTGAGTTACGGTTGTGGGGACAGAGTGTTAAAATGAGGACCGTCCTACGGCCTTGGTGACAGTGCCCTGACGTTCCCTTGTGTGAGGTGGCTTTGCCAGCTCTTTGCCTACAGCGAACACCAGGTTTCTGCTGAATCACAATGGGGCACAAGGTGGGGGGCTCACGGGAACCAGCTCTGAACGGTACCCTCCTCTCCTCAGGGAGACGGGAACATCCGCTACTATGAGGTGAGCGCCGACAAACCTCACCTGAACTACCTGACTGAATACCGCTCCAGTCACCCACAGAAGGGAATCGGTGAGTGGGGGGTACTGAGGCCACATGGGCCCTGGGGAGATAGGGATAGTCAGACTCGGGCTGTGCCCTGGAGGGGTTCACGTACTGGAGGGAAGATGGGGGTCAACCCTCTAGACTCAACGGGAGCGCTAGCTGGGTGTGCAGGAGGTTCTCTGGAAGGCTTCCCAGAATTGACAACATTTGAGAAACCGAAAGAGGAGGTCTAGAGTACAGCACGGGGAGAGAATGAAGGTGTTCTAGGCCAAGGTTCAACAGTTAAAACAGGAGCAAGGAGATAAGAGAGACGGACCTAAGAGAGCCCCTACTTTTTCAGTGTGTTTGGGGATAATAAAAAACAAGAACACAAGACTCAACTCTTTGTTGTCTACAAGAAATCCCGTTAAAGACACAGCTAGATTACAATTAGAGGGATGGAGAAAGATATACCATGCTAACAGTAATCAAAAGAAAGCTGGACATGCTCTATTAAGAGCAGCTGGGTCACGAGCTGTGGGGATAGCAATGGCAAGCCTGGAGCAGAGCACACTTCCTGCAAAAGTCAAGGTACAATCATTTAACTTCTTGAAGGTAGGGACACGGTCTGATGATTTCAATCCCATTTGCCCAGCCCAGGGCCCGGTCCCGTTCATGTGTGCTCATGAATTGTTTGTTGAGGGAAGGACAGCGGCAGGAGGGTGGTCTCTGTTCACGTCCAGGTGTGCAGCATGGCTTTGCCACTCACACTGGGTCCCTGTGGCCCTAGCCCAGCTGGAACCGCTTGGCCCTCATTGGCTGTCTGCCTGCAGGTGTCATGCCAAAGAGAGGTCTCGACGTATCCTCCTGTGAGATCTTCCGCTTCTACAAGCTGATTACAACCAAATGCCTCATTGAACCCGTATCCATGATTGTACCCCGGCGGGTAAGGGTGGTGGTGGCGTCCTCAAGGGGGAGCAGGGAACCCTTCCTGGAAAAGACAGACCCCAGAGCCTAGAGCCTGGAGCCCATGCCCCTGGGCCAGCAACAAGGAGGCTGATGGCCACTTCCTTCAAGGGGAAGAAGGCCTTTCTCCTAGTCAGTGCAGCCTCATTGAGAGCTCGGGGTCCTGACTCTTGCCCCATCTCTGCTCTTGAGTTTCTATGTGACCCTGGGCACGTCCCTTTGCTCTCTGGGACTCGGTTTCCTCAACTCACAGGGGTTGGGGAGGGCTGAGACACCCAGCTGCCTAAGGGCCCTCCCAGTCTGGGGGGCCTTCCCTCCTACCCCAGCTCTCACTGTTCTGACTTCTTCTGCAGTCGGAATCCTACCAAGAGGACATCTACCCGCCCACAGCAGGGGCCCAGCCCTCTCTGACAGCCCGGGAGTGGCTCAGTGGGATGAGTAAAGGTGAGAAAGGCAGAGAACAGGCCTCAGGCGAATGTGGGGGCGGGGGGGGGGGGGAATGGAGTATCCAGTGGCCCGAGTAGCTGAGAAGGGTTTGGACTATATTTGTATTGTCCCGTAACCCTGGAGGACTGGTCCTTGACAGTCACCAGTGGCTGGAATGGTCACATACGGATCCAGGAAGGGAGAGACTTGTCCCATGTGGCTCAAAAAAGTCTCTCCCCATCAAGGAATTTTGCTCTATGGAAAACTACCTTAAACTCTGGGCTGTGCAGTGCGACTGGATAGTCTCAGCTGGAACCCCGTGCTCATCCTCCCACCCCCACCTCCACAATTACTCTTTGACTCAAGAGACCCTCTAGGCAGCAGCACTGCACCCAGGCTCTGCTGCCCACTCTGCCTACCCTGACTCACCCTCCCTGTCCTGTCAACATACGGGCCAGCCCCGGGGAAAGCCATATGTGCCCCCCACCCCCACCCCAGCAGCTGCCTCTGTGAGTGGGTTCTCCGTCTGCTTCTACCCCACCCCTGTTTTTCCCTTAGACAGTGTCACCCCTCTCTGAGCCTCCGTTTCCTCATCCATCTCCCTGAGGGTTGTGTCCCCTTCTTCTCAGGGGCTCGGGGAGAATTCATGAACTGGTTGATGGCAGAGCACAGTGTGGGTGGGATTGTCCTTACAAAGCAGAGGCAAGGCGTCACTTGAGGAGCTCGAGGTGTTTGGGGTGGCACCAGGGCATGCGCCGTGCTGCTCCTGTAAACCAAGCTTCCTTCGATAGTCACACGCATGGGTATTTGCTCTCTGATTGCCCTGGTCCATGGTGTGTGCCTGTCTGCGTGTGGCCAAATCTCCCTCACCTTTGCGTGTATCTGTGTGTCTGCATGTGGCCCTATGTGTCTCTGCGTGACTCGTGTGTCAGTGCCCCATCCACGCCCATCTGCTCTTGGTGAGTCAGTCCTCATATAGTCCTTTGCTTCCCTCCCAGGGCCAATCCTGGTGTCCCTTAGGCCCGGCTCTGAGCTGCTCAGCCCCCAACCTCTGCCCCCAGAGAGACCACTCTCCGACCCCATGGTCCCTGCCTCGCCCCAGCTCCTCAACCAGACAGAAAAGCTGTTTGCAGAAGATGGCCGGAGGCCATTATCTCTGCTGGAGGAAAAGGCACCAAGGTGGGCGGCAGAACACAGGCTGGAGGAGAAGAAAACCTGGCTCACAAATGGTTTTGACATCTTCGAATGCCCCCCACCAAAGACAGAGAATGAGGTATGAATGAGGCTGGGGTGGGCCAGCACGGGGTGGGGGGGGGGAGGGGGGTAGAAAATGAGGGGCAAGAAAAAGAGCGAGCTGTGTGGCCTGGCTTAGCTACTTAATTCACTTTGTTAATTCATTCAACAACCCAGTAATGAGCACGATCTGAATGCCAAGGTGGTGGGTTTACATGCAGATGATGGGGAACCATCTGTAAAATGCAGAGGGGTTGACTTGGTGGGTATTGAAGTCTCTTTCAGTTCTAGGATTCCCTGTGTTTTTGGAATCAGCACGTGTTAAGTGTCTGCTGTGTGCCACATCCTGTGGTGGGCACTCTGATATATATATCATCTGAGTGAATTTTCTCAGCAGCCCTGGGAGTCAGTAGGTAGTGCCTAAAAACTCAAGAGCTGGTTCTCACGGAGGGATTCTAATCCTGGCTCTCCTGAGTACGAACTGTAGGATCTCGGCCCCGGGGGCTGAGTCTCTCTTAGCTTCAGTTTCCACAGTGGTAACACGGGGGCACTAATATTACCACCCTTACAGGGGGGTGTTGTGTGCACCCAGTGGAATAACAAAGCTCCTTACTTAGGGGGCGCACCCAACACCTAGTACCATGCTGTACAGCAGCAGCAGTTGTACTAATGCTGAGGTTAGGTTTCTGACCTTCATTTCTCAGAGGAGGAAATTAAAGCTCAGAGAGGGTAAGTAACTTGCCTGAAGTCACACAGTTTAGTGGTGGTGAAAACTCCAATCTCTAGACATCAGAGCCAAATAAACTTTTCTTCAGACCATGGGGGAATCTAAGGAGGCAAAAAATGTCTGAAATATCGTCTTTTTGAATTTCATTTATCAGGTGAAGTAAACAAAGTTTTTGTAAAAGATGTATGCAAGGGCTGCCCCCTTAGGCCTCAACCACATTAATATAATCACCTTCACCTTTCTGAGTCCAAAAGAGGCAATGTTTTATCCTTTCTGCTGGTGTCCTGCCCCCTGGCATCTTAGAACCCCTAGGTGACATTTCCCTCTCGTCTGTGCTTTCTCAGCTGCTACAGATGTTCTATCGGCAACAAGAGGAGATCCGAAGACTCCGGGAGCTGGTGACCCAGCGCGAGGTCCAGGCCAAACAATTGGAACTAGAGATCAAAAACTTGAGGATGAGCTCACAATGGTTCTGAGCAGAGGTCTCTGCCCTCCTCGCCCTCAGGGACACCACCGGCTCCATGGGGAGGTTCAGAACCAAACCATACGTCCCCCAAGAACAACCACTATTTCTATATTTTTTACCAGAAAACAAAACTTGGTCACTGAAAGATTTCCAGTGGGACATGGTGCCGTTTTCCTATTTGCCTTCTCAAAACAACAGTATCTGAATTGACTCATTTTAGATGATACCTTGCCTTCTGTTTAATTCTGTTGTAAGGGTCCACGATGAGCTATAATTTCCCAAGGGAAAGAACACTGTAGAAAGTTAGAGCTGGAAGGACCTAGTTGTTGAACCTGCCTGTGATTTTTAAACTGGGTGGTCCATAGAATGGGGGGAAGGCTAAGCAGGAGGGCTGTGCCCCCCTTATTTCAACCAGACAATTCCGCTTATTTTTGTTTTATACATCAGCTCTATGGAAGAATACATAATTCTGCTACTCAAAAAAATTTAAAGTTTGAAAACCAGTGATTGGCCCAACTTCCTCATTGACAGTTGGGGAAACTGAGGTCCCCAGAGAATGCATGGCAGGGCTGGGCTGAGCTCCTGGTCTCCTGGCTCTGTCTTTCTGCTGTTTCTGGTCCAGTATAAGTCTCAGCCCACAGGGCAGAAATCCATTGGTCTGGCCTCAGCAGTGCCCCTCACTTGCGCAGTGACCCCTGGCAAGTCATTCCCTTTCTGGTTTCTGTTTCTCCTTCTGAACCAGAGGGACCCTGGAATCTGCCACCTGAGACAAGAAATGTTGGCTTTGACCTGAGGAAAATTACTTGTAGGATGATGGTCTGGGTTTGCTGTGGGAACTCACAAGACATCGGCAAAGGGGCAGAGGGAGTTTAACTTGGGAAAGAAGTCAAGGTTCAGGCCAATTCTAGACACTGACAGGAGGCCAAACTCATCCTCTCTTCAAACAGAATCAGTCGGATATGGGTAGACATTCCCTTCTGTGGGATGCAGACATCAGGGTGTTGGCTACGACCACTGACTGCCACCAAAGCCCTCAGGTCACAGAGCTTGCTCCTGCCAGGAAGACATAAGCAGATGTCAGCCCCAAGTAACCAAAGAGGCCCCCCGGAGGTAGGGAGCCCCTGGCCGTGAGGACTTCTGGGCAAGGATGACTGCTCTAGGCAAGAAAGCAGAATCACGTCACTAAAATTTCCCTTTCAGAGTTTTTCTGTGTCCCTCCTTTGCGAATCTGTTCTGAGCCCTTCTCTAAGATTCTTTCTCAGTGGTCAATACAGGCTACCTGGCCTGGTAGGTTTCAGCCCAGGCTACACGTTAGAATCCCCTTGGGTAGTATTCAGGAAATACAGCCAAGTGGGTGCAGGCCAGGCCCAATCCTGGGCCACTTGAAGCTGAATCTGTAGAGTAGGGATTAGCCTCGTGTATGTTTTTATAAGCTTCCAGGTGATTCTGCAATATTGTGAGGGTGGAGAGCCACTGGGCTAGTCCATCTGTACCTATCTACAGCAAAGACAAGGAGGGTAAGGAACAGCAGGCAGGAGCTGGGGCTCAGCTCTGCTCTAAGTCCTGGCTGGAGGCTCCTAAAATCAGGAAGCATTATCCTGAGGCCTCCCCCTCAGGTCTCTGAGGGCTCTGTGCTCCTGGTTGCCCACTCTCCTAGCCATGGCTTAGTCCCCGTCTGTCTGCCTGTCTCAGACGCCCCAGTTCCTTATGGTGTAATCCATTTACTCAATCACTGGGGCCCGCCAAGCTTGCCAAAGACCAAACCCCAGGTGTTGTCAGGAAAGCAGAGCTCCACTGGATGGGGTTACTTCTCCCACCTCATTTGTGGCCAGCACTCTACAGTTTACAAAACCCACCCACCTCTACTCTCTGACACATACTACTCTACGGGTCAGGCAGTCGTTACCCCCACATTCAGGAGGGCACAGAGCGGTCCCTTCTCCAGCTCTCCCCACCTCAAAGGGACCCAGACCTCATGCTTAGACACAATTCATGAACAAACTTGTTTTCCTGTTTCTTTTTCTTTATTGTTTTTTACATCTAGAGTAAATTATTTAAATTATTTCACAGCAAGGGAGAGGGATAGGTAATTTTTATCAGATATTTTTTTAAGCCATTTTTAAAAATTACGTTGTTTATGTTCTTGACTGATGAAGTGGAACTTGCCCAGCGTTTGCAGGGCCAGGCCCTCATGCTCAGGGCAAGCAGAAAGTGCACTCATCTCCTTGCTCCTGCCCTGGGAGCCCCCTGACTGTAGACTCAGGGACTTTGCGAGACTGAAGACAGCACTGAGAAATGAGCTTTGGGGTACATCCACTTAGCACTACAATAATTGTTCTTCCTGGAACAAAACTTGAGACTGTATTATAGAGGGAAGCAGGAAGTCAGAAATTGATCTATGCTTTTCATATGAAACCGTGCCTGAAACAGTTTGATTGTTTTAATGTTGTTTCTGAAATTCCTTGTATCTTTGTATAAAAAATAAATAAATAAAAGTGAAAATAAATAGATGTGGAATCGTGCAATGGAAAGAATATAACAAAATAATAAACAGCATCTGCCTAGATATTTTAATACATGGAGCTTTCCTTTTCTTGATTTGTTCCACAAATACCAGTTAAGTACTTATTTGAGCCAGAAACCAGGCTGGGAAATAGGTAAGACAGAATTGGTGCCTGCCCTCTGAAGAGTTTTCAGTCACAGTTTGCAGGAAGGAGAGGGCCATGATAGGGGAAGTGCAGGCTGCTCTGGAAGGAGAAGCAAGGAAGGCTTCCTAGAGGAGGTGATATTTAAGCAGAAATGAAGAATAAATAGGAGTAAGCAGAGAAAAGGGCTTTCTGGGAAAGTGTGTTCCGAGCAGAGAAAAATGCCTGTTCCCTGGCCAAGAAACAAACAAAGGGGGGAGTATAGACAAGGCAGGGATTAAAGATATTAAGAATCAAGAGCCTTGTAGGTGGGAGCTGAGACCCTCCTCTCCGTTTTATTAAGGTATGATTGACAAATAAAAATCAAGTATTTAGGTTGTATGTGTGTGGAGACAAAGCCCCAAAAAGCAGTTTCCAGGCTCTCGGTCTCACATAGAAAGGTGCTGGCTCAGGTAGTAAATGGCCATCAACTGTGATCAGATGGCCAGCAGCTGTGGCTAGTTGGCCGTCAGCTGTAACCAGTGAGCCATTGGGCACTAATATAACGGCTGTGGCTACGCTAGCAGAAGGGAATGGGGGCTAGCGAGAAGATGGTGGCTGGCAAGCGCGGACTGCTGTTAGGCAGATTATGTAGATCCTGCTTCCTGTGTCTCCAGCCCAGCCGCCAGCGAGAATATATTGGTTTGACTCCCCTATCTATGGCTCCGTGGGTGTTCCTTTTTGGCCTTACCGTGTCCTGCGTTCTTGGGCGGGGAGTGGGAGCTGAGACCCTGCACGACAATGTGATTTTTTTAAGGAGCACAATGTGATGAGTGTGCGTACACTGTGAAATGGTTACCACAATCAAGACACCCATCGCCTCACAGTTACCTCACAGTTAACCTCAGTTACCTCACAGTTACCTCACAGTTAGTTTGTGTGTGTGTGGTGAGAACACTCGAGATCTACTCTCAACAAATTGAGTATACTTAACTATAGTCAACATGCTGTATATTAAATCCCCAGACCTTAATGCAACTTATAACTGAGTGGGTACCCTTTTCCCCCACCCCCCACTCCCTGGCAACCATGTTTTTACTCTAAGTTTAACTTTTCTTTTTCTTAGATTTCACATATAAGTGATACCATACAGTTTTTGTCTTTGTCTGGCTTATTTCATTTAGTATAATGCCCTCCCAGCTCATCCAGGTTGCAAATGGCAGGATTTGTGTTCTTAGGTCTGTGTAACATGTCACTGTATATACATATTCCACATCTTTGTAATCCATTCATCCATCGAAGTACACTTAGGTTGTTTCCATATCTTGGCTATTATGAACACTGCTCTAATGAACATGGGAGTGGAGATCTCTCTTCCACATAACTGACTTCACGTTCTTTGGATGAACACCCAGAAGTGGGATTGCTGGATGATATAGTAGTTCTATTTTTCATTTTTTTGAGAAACCGCCATACTGTTTTCCATGATGGCTGTATCAATTTACATTCAGTTGATGCTGAGACCTTAGCCTAGGGGCAATTGGAGTTTCCAGGGTGTTTCTCACAATTGCGGGAATGCTTTTTTCTCCTGGGGAAAGGGCAAGAGAAAGTGAAAAGTGTAGGTAATGCATACCACCTGGGAAGGGCACAACAACTCTGGTCCCATCCATAGGGCTGCATTTTTCTGAGCATGACTGAGCTAGTGTCACTAAGCGGAGAGCCCACTTCCTTCCAGTTAGCCAATTAGGAGTGTGAAAATTAATAAATGGAACCCTCATTTAAAAATGGACACAGGAGGCCAGAAGGGGGAGCCCTTAGACCCTACCTCTCCAAGTCAATCACAGACCAAAAATAGGAAGAATTATCAACTGGGGCCAACTGGAAGAGATGCGCCTTCCACGTGGTAGTAACCTCACTACTCCAGCAAGAGAAAGATTTCCTTCTTGCCCAGCAACTCAGCCAATGAGAAACTCACCACCCTGAACTCTCACTTTCCTCCAAGAGTCTTTCCTTCAAAACGGTTCCTCCCAACTCCCTCCTTTTTCTCTGTAGAGTAACATTCCTCTCTGCTTGTAGGACGTGATGGTATGCTGCAGCTTGCTTGTCCCTAATTGCAATGCCTCTGCTACTCCCAAATAAATGCATTTTGCTGGTAAAATAACTGGCTGTTTTAAGGTCTGCAGGTGCGAGCCCCCACTTCTGCTATGGCCACCTGTAGGCCAGATACAAAGCCGGAGACACCACGCCTGCTAAAAACGGCAGGGGCAGGAGAGCCCCCTGCTAGTGAGGAGGGTGGTGATGACGACGCAGCCCCTGCCCCTCCGCCTTGGCTGGCTGCCCTGCGAGAGCATGCGGGAGCGGGCGGGGCCCAGCCGCTCCGCCCCACCGCCCGGGTTTCGATTCCGCACCAGAGCTCCTCCCTGCGCCGCCGCCGCCCGAGACAGTGCAAGTGAATGGCGAGCGCGGCGGCGATAAGCCGGACACCTGGGGGGGCCGGTCCCACCGAGTCAGAGGGAGCGTGCGGCTGGCGCTGCCACGAGCACGGCGACGCGTGGCCGAGCTCTTCTGTCGCCGCTGTCGGTGCTGCGTGTGCGCGCTTTGCCCGGTGCTGGGCTCCCACAGGGGCCACCCAGGGCGCCTGGCGTTGGAAGAGGCGGCGCACGTGCAGGTGTGGACGCGGGGCGCGCTGGGCACGGGGCTGGGGGCTGGGGAGCCCGGGAGCAACGGGCGAGGAGGAACGTGCCCTGGCTCCAACTGCCAGTTCCCGTTAGACCTGGACACTCACAGGCGGCTGGGTGGTCACCTAGACCGCTGACCTGTGGTAAAGAAGGAGCAGCTGAAGTGTAAGGAAGGGCAAAGGCGAGCCAAGGCCAACTGCTAACCTTCAGAAGAGGTGGGTTTGGGGAGTGACAACTGGGGAGGCCCGGCTGGTACCCAGATAGCCTTGACGATGGCAGGTCCACCACACTGCCCTTGGGCTGGAAACAAATCTGCCTTTTTAACAAATATTAAACCCTCTCCCTATTGGAAAACTGCCGAGTAGCCTGGAAAGCCACGCAAACACCTCTGGATGTTTCTGTATTCTGGAGTTCACAGGAGGGGCTATGGACTGCCCGATTGCGCTGGGAGCAGATTAACTGTCACCTCAACCGACCCTGCCCTTGGACTGGAAGAAAATCTGCCTTTTAACAAAAATTAAAATCCCTCCCCATTAAAAAAACTGCCCTGTAGCCTGGAAAGCCACACAAACATCTCTGGATGTTTTCCTGGAGTTCAGAGAGGGGCTGTGGACTGCCTGATGGTGCTGGGAGCAGCCTCAACTGTCACCTCAACCGACGCCTCTCTGCCCCTCCCCCTCCCCACACTCCCATTGCACGTGCAGAACAACCACCCTGGTGGGAGCGAGGATCGCCATTTTATCGACAGGTGAAGTAAGGCTCTGGAGGTAGAGAGGCAGGCCTGAACCCGAGACTCCACCAGACTGCCTCCCACGGGGCCCATTCTATCCCGGGAGCCCTCATCCTTGCTTTTAATCTTAATAGTGGTGGAGGCTCTGGACTATTGGTCCAGCCTCGGGGCGGATTTGTTCTGTGGCTCGAGTCAAATCCCTCCGCCTCTCTGGGCTAGGCAGGCCCTCCTGTCACTGACAGATGTAGATTTCACCACTAAGGCCTCCAAGAAGTCTTCTATGATTAACCCCGCCCCACAATGAATGACCTTTCTCTTGCAAGGCATGACTTAACACCATCACATAGTGACATCCTTGGAGCTCCAAGGTGAGAATGGGCCCCATGAGGGCCAGTCCAGCAGTTGGAGTCCTGGGTTCAAGGCTGGCCTGTGCCTTTAAGGTCCTCCTTTTCTTATCTATAAAATGGCTGTAATAATAATAGCACCTGAAAAGGCTGTTTTCCAGAATTAAGAAGGGTGCTATCCAAAGATACGGCTTGTGGATCTTATAGGTAAGCCCACCACCTACCATTGGTACCCATTTTCTATCCACACCCCCACCCATTCACCTATTTGTTTATTGTTTATCTGTCATCCATCTGTTCGTTTGTTCATTCATTCATTCATTCATGAAACATCCATTCAGCACATACCTTGTGCCATAAGTCAAGAAATAGATCAATTCTTTTCTGACCTGGAGGAATTATCTGACTGATGGGGTGAGAACAGGGACAATACAGTTTGATAAGTATTGTAACTGGGACACCTGAGGCCGTGTTGAGTGGGAGCCAGATAAAAGACAACGTGAACCACGGACCAGAAGCCCACGAAGACTTCCTGGAGGAGGTGCCATTGGAACTGGCCTTGAAAGATGAGTAGGGTTTCACCAAGTACCAAGATAGGAGGAATACCCTGTGATTGGACGCTACAGGCACCAGGAGGCTGGGTTATCCTTGGCTGAGGGATGAGGGTTGGACTTGAAGACTTAGAAATCACAGTGGGGTAAGGATATGCTCCTGGAAGTTGAGGCTATGGCTTATACTTGGGTTACTATTGTGTCCCCACCCCCACACCCCACCTAGAATAAAACTGCACATAATAGCAAATGCTTGTTGGACATTAAAATAATAATAATAGCTTCATCTACTAGCACTTCCTGTCTGCCAATCACTACACCATGTACTTGGTGTACTTCTCATTCTCAACACCAACCCTGTGTGGTTATCCCCATATTTACAGCTGAAGAAATGAGGTTCAGAGAGGTGAGGTCACTTGCCCAGGTCACGTGGGACTCAGACCAGGAGGTCTCATCTGACTCTGGGGCTTGTATTCATTACTTGCTGAGTGGCTCCACCTCTCCACTTTGAAGTTGGCAGCCCCTGGTAATTCTGTTTGATTCAGCACACTTCTAGGTCACCCCCTGGTCCCTACCGGGGAGCCAGAAATGGAGCAGGCCTGCTCTCAGGAAGTTCCCAGTCAGCCCAGCAGCTGAACATAAGGCCAGTTGAATGAAGAATAAAATGGGGGGTAAGGTCCCATTAGTGGGAGGAAGGATCGCAGAGCAGGCCTTTGAAAAAATAGCAGGAAAGGGAGCCATTTCAGGTGGGAGGGAGCTTGGAGCACGAACCCCACAGAATTCTCACACATGCAGGTAGGTCTTCTGAACCCCAGTCCTGACCAAGGGCCACAGACCTCTGTGGAATGCAAGTTCCACAAGGGCAGCAACTAGAACAAGGCCTAGTATGTAATAGGTGCTCAGTTAATATTCACTCTAAGTGAAGGCTCTTTCCCTGCCCCCAAGCTGCTTGCCTGAAGGTCCTATTTGAGGGCTGGGAAAAGCAGGTCACAAGCAGGGTTTTCCCTGAAAAAGTGGGGGGCATTAAGGTTTGAAGAATCTCTGACATGGGCCTGTGAGGATCAGAGGGGCCCTAATCCCAGCTCATCTTCCAACTTGCCACTTGACTTTGGGCAAGTCACTTCACCTGAGTCTCAGATACCTCAGCTAAAACACAATACAGAGGTGACAGGAGATATGACCCCTGGGGAGACTTGTTATCTTGAAAGTGACAGTATTAAGACTGTTTCCTTAACTCCTCACATACAGAAACTCACCCAAGAATGTTTAAAGGAGCTGGAAACCAAGAAGCAGCAGCAAGTTGGCAACATAAGGCAGATAGAAGGCGCTGCTGAGAAGCTCAAGGCAAGTGGACATTTCTTCCTTACTCTAGTTGAGATGTCCACATTTCTCCTTGGACACAAGGTTCTCCCGAATACGGATGGAGCCAAGGAAAAATAAGAACCAACCTCAAGCAGATCAGGTTTGGTGGGGCCTGGGGCTTCTATAATTTAGGGGGCCCTTTTTGAGCCCAAGAACACAAAATGAGGTGCAAGACCCTGAAGGGGTCGTTGCTAGTGAGGGGCCTGCAGCTACTGTTTCATTAGCTTTATGGTGAGTCTGCCTCTGCCCAGTGCCCTAGCTTTGCCTCGGAACACCTCACAAAATGGAGGACCGGCCTTTTCTCCCACCAGGGCCAAGGCCACCCTCTTGAAGGGACTAGTCCTCCATCCCCCGCACACCTTAAACCAAGCAAAACACTGCTTAAGGAACATGAAAATTGCTCTTCAGGTTTCAGTGCTACGGTGAAAGTAGGCTTCTCCTTTCATCAAGATGTTTATTTAAATGGATTCCTTTGTGGGTTTTAAATGGGAAGTCGGGGCTGCTGTTATCGAGAGCTGCCATTTTGACTGTGAAAAAGTTGTTCAGTCTCTGGGGGCCTTTTATGTGAACTTGGCCAGTCCCTGCCCTTCTGAGCCTCAGCGCCCCTCCTCAAAGTGACGGCTGGGGTGGGACGCTCTCCCAGGGCCTGTCCCGCTGAGAGCTCTATGAACCCTTGACTGACCACCACAAGTCAGGCGGGGAGACCGACTCTGACCGTGGGAGTAGCTGGCACCCAGGTCTTCCTGAAGCCACGCCCACAGTGGGGGGAAGATGCCAAAGCCATGCCAAGCCACAGAATTGGCCTCCTGTTTGTCCAACATCCACTATCTGTAAGATGACTACAGACCCCAGGGTGCTGGGGACAGTTGTGGTTTACACCTGTGGCTCTGGCTTAATTATTAATAGTGTCCACCATGTCTTCAAGAGTAGAATTCCAGTCCCAGCAGATAAGTCAGTCAAAGGTGTGGAAACTGAAAGTTGGCACTTCCCAAAGAGATGGGGGAGGCACTTTGCACTGTTGAGCCAGAAGAACAGGGTCAGGGCACAGGTTCACTGTCTGCAAATCTCTGAGCTGATATAGTGTGAGGGCCCCCAAGACAAGAGTTAGGAGCCATGTGGAGAGCCTAAGGGGGCAGATTTCAGGTTAATCTAAGGTATGCTTTTCTTTCTTTTAATCTTCTCCCCAACTTTCAAACTTTTATTTTGAAATAATTACAAATTCATAGGAAGTTGCCAAGATAGTACAGAGAAGTTTTGTGTACTTTTCACCTGGTTTGCCCCAAGGGTGACATCTCACCTAACTACAGTACAGTTTCAAAACCAGAAAATTGACCAGGTGTGTATAAGTTCTATGTCAACTTATCACATGTGTAGATTCCGGTAACCGCCACGGTAGTCAAAATATGGAACTATTCCATCATGACTGAGATCTTCCTCGTGCTACACACATAATCACCCCGACCCCTGCCCCCAACAATCCCTAACTGCTGGCAGTCACTAAGTCTCTAGCTTTATACTCACAGCATTTGACAATTCATAAAAATGGAACCATACATTATGTGACCTTTTAAGACTTTTGTCAAAGTAATGCTCTTGAGATCCATCCAAGTTGTGGTATGTGTCAGTAGTTCATCTCTTTGTATTGCTGAATAACAATCCAGCAATCTAGAAGCTTGGACATAACCGCATTTGTTAGAACCATTCACCTATTTTGGGATATTTGAGTTGTTTCCAGTTTGGGGCTATTCGCAAAGCTGCTTTGTACAATTGTGTACAGGTCCTTGTGTGGACACAAAGTTTCATTTCTCTGGGATAAATGGCAAGGGCTAGTGCTAGGTTGTATGGTACTTAACATGTTGAGTTTTGTAAGAAACTGCCAAGCGATTTTCCAGAGTGGCTGTGCCACTTTACATTTGCACCAAATGTATTAGCACCAAGAGATCCAGTTTCTCTGCATGCTTGCCACATTTAGTGTTTTCACAAGTCTGTGTTTTTGCTGTTCTGTTAAGTGTGTAGTGATATCTCACCGAGGTCTTCATTTGCATTTCCCCAGCGGCTAGTGATGTTGACATCTATTTTATGTGCTCATTTGCCATCTGTATATTCTCTTTGCTGAAAGGTTCTTCATATCTTTTACCATTTCCAGATTCGATTGTTGGTTTCATTACTGTTAAGTTTTGAGAATTATCTGTATATTCTAGATAGGAGTCCTTTGTCAGATTTGTGGTTTGCAAACATTTTGTCCCATTCTCTTGTCTTTCATCGTGTTAACAGTCTCTTGCAGATTGAAAGTTTAATTTTAATTAAACTTTCAATCTGCAAGAGACTGTTAAATCCAGTTTATTAATTTCTTTTTTATGACGTACTTTTGATGTCATGTCTAAGAACTGTTTGCCCAGCACTAAGTCCCAAAGATTTCCTCCTTTGTTTTTTTCCCTAAATGTTTTATAATTTTACATTTAAGTCCATGATTCATTTTGAGTTAATTTTTGTATGAGATTTAGCTTGGAGTTCTTTTTTTTTCCTTATAGATTTCCAACACCATCACTCTCCACACCATTTGTTAAAAGACCATGCTTTCTTCATTGAATTCCTTTTGTCAAACATCAATGGGCTGTACTTGCGTGGGGCTATTTCTGGGCTCTCTGTTCTGTTCCATTGATCTATGACTCTGTCCCTCTACCAATACCACACAGTCTTGGTTACTGTAGCTGAGAATAACTTTTGAAATAACTGATGCTTCCCACTGTATTCTTTTTCAAAATTATTTTAGCTATTGCTTTTCCTTTGTCTTTCATTTAAATTTTAGAATAATCTTGTCATAGATACAAATGGTAGACTTAGTTGGGATTTTGATAGAAATTGTGTTAAGCCTGTATATCAAATTGGAGAGAATTGACATGACATCTTTTTTTTTTTTTTCTTTTTTTTTTTTGTTGAGAGCCCACTGGCCCATGTGGGAATCGAACCGGCAGCCTTTGGAGTTAGGAGCATGGAGCTCCAACCGCCTGTGCCACCCGGCCGGCCCAACATGACATCTTTATTAGGCTATCTTCCCACATCTTTACTAGGTTATCTTCCAATCCATGAACATGGCATGTCTCTTTATTTACTTAGGTCTTTGTTTTCTCTCATCAGCATTTTGTAGTTATCAGCATACAAATCCTGAATATGTTTTATTAAACTTACATCCAAATAGCCCTCAGAAAGTATTAAGAAAAATATAATTAGTGGCCAGCATTTTAAAGAGGAGTGGTATTTGTATAAAAAGTTAGACGTAGAAAAGTGGGAAGATGTGTCCACCCTAGGTCTACATTTCCACATGGGAGCTGTCAGAGCTGAGCAATGGACACTGTCATCAGAAGGGCTCGTGTTCCCCCAAATCCCGAACCCCGCCTGCCCACTCTCCTCATATGTGACCAGCCTGGCTCCTATTGGCATTTACATTTTAATTCCTGGTCAAGAAGTAGATTTTTTAAAATTCAGCCATAATTCTGCCGCTTCAGGACAACCAGTAGTCACGTTCTGAGATTTCTTTTTCCTGTGTACTATGTGCTTTTATATAGTTTGAGATGTATTCTATAGAGAATTCTAGTGTCAGATCCTCGGTCTGGAGGTGAGGCATGTGGTTCGTTTCCTTGTGTGACTTGTCATTTGTGTCATCCTCTTGCCTGTAGGTATTTTCCGTTGTGTCCCATATGCCCTGGGTTGTGCAAGTGCCCCTTCAGAGCACTGTGGCATGAGCGTCTCCAAGGGACCCACGAGTTTCAGTAGTTCCAAACCGGCAGTTGTCATGGGAATTTTTCAGTTTTGAGGTTCCGTTGTTTGGTTTGTTTGTTTTGCTAGTGACTCTCTTTTCGCCTATGACGGCAAAAAGATGGATGGCAAGTTTCCTTGCCCCGTCCCCAGGAGAGTGGGTAGAGTATTTCTGTACCTAGTTCATGTATGGAGCCATTCTCTGTGACTCTGGCTTGATGCAGGTGGCCAGCCCCCTTCCCACTCTCAGCTGAAATGGGCTCAGTGCCCCACGTGCCCTCCTGGACGAGCAGGCCCCAGTGTGCTCTCTCACACCAGCCCTCCTGGCTCACTCAGCTCAGCTCCTGCCCCTGGCTCTGACATGAGTTCCCTCTTTGCTTTGGGCACCTGAGGATTTCCTTTGTTGTTGTTTGTTTGATTGTGGGGTTGGTTTTGTTTTTGGGTTTTTTTTGAACTTGGTCAGATAATTTTAAATTTTACTCGTTTTATTTTTATGTGTTTGAAGTAGGAAAGGGGATTTTCCATGTCAGCTCCTTCTCCTATATGTGGGTTTTTTGTTGTTTGTTTAAGATCATAGCACATGCCTGTGTCATTGAAAGTTCTTTATCAATGTTTGTATTAGTAGCCATATATGCCATGTTGTGGATCTACCGTGATTCCTTAAGCCATTTTCCTAACGTTTAACGTTTAGATCATTTTCAATTTTTCATTGATATAAAATAACACTACAGTGAACATTTTTGGCACCTTGATTTATTTCCCTCAGGACATATTCCCAGAAGCGATGCATCTAGCTCAAGAGACTCGAATGTTTGTAAGGATTCTCGTGCATTCTGCCAAACTGTGGTAGGCACAGTTTGTGGCAGTGAGGTCTGGAGCAACCATGCTTGCTTGCATATTTGCTGTTCCACACTTGTTTACACAGAGGCAGTAGTAGGTAAAAGGCCATTCCCCTGTCATTTAATCCATAAAACAGCTTTGTAAATAAAGCCAGTAAAGTTCATACATGGTCCAGAGTCTGCTGTTCAAAAGTCAATGACCTGGCTTACCCAACCACTCCTTTTCAGGGACGATAAAAAAGGACTTGGTCCTTAATCCCCAGCCAACCCCTGTTAAACTATTTCCTCTGACATCTGTGTTAATAGGCTGTTTGCTTCCCCATCATGGCTCCTCAGGGGGCCAATACACGCACGTGTAAGGACAAGTCAACACTCTCCTGCTACCCTAACTTTTTACTGTGCATAGGCTGTCAGAGGTAAAAGGCCCTTAGTGATGGGAGCACCTAGGAAGAGGAAATAACTTATCATAGATCACCTAGGAAAGGAGAGGTGGACCTGGGGAATGGCTGTATCCCTCAAGGTCCACCCAGAAAGACAGAGCTACTTTGAGGGTATCAGACATGGCATGAAAGAGGCAGAGAAGCCAACCAGGGTGGCACCAGCAGGAAGCACCTTCATCCTTGGGCTGCACAAAGGGAGGAGGTGATATTAGCAGAGTGCAGGGTCCAGGGCCACCTAGGCAGGAGCTGGACCCAGAGCGGGCCTGTCCTGTGTGAGCAGCGGGGTGGAAGGGACTCAGGGATACAGCCATTTGTGGAGACACTGGTGGGAGGGATACCCTGGCTGTTCCCTTCCCCTCACCCTCTCACCTTACTTTAGTTCCTCCTCCCACTGACCAAACCCAGCCTGAAGGAGGGTCCTGGCCTGTAGAAGTCAGCCCTTCTGCCCTACAGAACTCATCTGGGGAAGGCCAGGAAACAGACATGAGGACATAGGGCTAGACTGGCACCCTGGGGAGTGTATAAACATCCTCGGTTCCTGGCTCTGTGCCTTTCCCTGTCACCCACCGAGTTGTAAGGACTGAACCACAACATGGGGCCGGGGACCAGCGGGAGCAGCCTTTGCCTGCCTGAGACTGGGAAGATAAGGACTCAGCCAGGCCTTGCCGTTGACCATGACGATGCCACTGGCTCCACCACCCTGCTGGGCACAACCATTTCTCTTCCTCCTGCTGCAGGCCCCTGCCACATATCAGAGTGCACAGACGTTATAGCAAATGTGGCCTGGGCAGGGCTGGAGAGTGCACCTCCTTTCCAGGTGGGACCCTTTGCCCCGAAAGGCGTCCATAGCAGGATGGTCCAAAGTCATACTGAGTTTTCCGCAGAACAGAGCTTTCCATTCTCCTCATAGTCTCCTCACCCTCTATGGGACCAGATGGGCCTCCAGGGGCCTGGTCAGAGGTGGATTCACACAGCAGCCAGCACTCCGTGTGCAAAATCCCTCAGCCTGCCATCCCCAGGGCTCGTCACGCTCAAGTTCTTTCTCTCCCACCATCCTTAGACCTTCCTCTGTCAGGCTGTCACTTAGCCCCAGCCCCAACCAGCCATGTCCAAACCCCAGCCCAGTTCAGCCTGGGATCCAGTTTCATTTTGAACGAGTACAACCTAAACCAGACAACATATTTCCTTGTTTCCTTGCCAGAATTCTCTCTTTCTCTTTCCCTCTTTTAATTTTTTTTCATTTTTTAACCATATTACCTAATCAGCTGTGTGTGCTTATAACTTAAGTTTCCTTGTGGGTATTTTCAAACAGTTATAATAATGTGTATTAAGTGCCATTAAGCTTAGTTTGTATATTCTTTACAGAGTGGATCTGTAGAAACTGCTTGGAACATAGCTTGGTTGGGAGGAGATGTAGATAGTTGCTCTCCTGGTTTCTATAGAAAGATCCTCCGTTTTCATATGTTACCTCCAAAATGTGCTTATAAATCAAGGGTTTGGGACACATTTTGTTTCTTCATTTAGTCATTCAACAAAGATATATTTGTGCCCAGGTTCATGGACCCATAGAAACCACACTGTTAATATAGACTAATTCCCAGGCTCACCCAAAGCCAACGTAGTCTATGTGGCATATGGGGATAAACTAGCCTCCGAACCCAACCGCTTGCCTAGAACATTGTATAGGAAACACAGACTTTGGGAGCCCATTCCCTGGATCCTGCTGAACCACACGTTCCTGCCCCACTAAGGAGAGAACACAGCATCCCAGGGCAGCCTGCCTGTCCCCCTGCTTACCAGGTGCCAGGCTTCATTTTCCATGTGAATTGTACAGATGTTTGGGCTGAGGAAAGAGGCTGGCCTTTGTATTGGGGTATGTTTTCAAATGATTTTCTTCCACATATTCAGATTTTTGTTTTATGTCTTTCGGGACAGTTTGATACTTTTCTTTTTCTAGATCTTTACAGTTTTTGTTGGGTTTATTTTTAGATATTTTACTGTTTTTTCCCCACTATTTAAAAAAGGATCTTTATTTCTCTACGCATTTTCCAATTGGTTATGACTGACACTTAGGAAAGCTTGAGATTTTATAAGTTGATCATGTACTTAACTGGCCACCTTGCTTTTTGATTTGATCATAGTTTTTTTGATGTTGATTATTCCCTGGTTGGCACTCAGATAATCTGCAACTGGTTTTCTTTTTAGGCTCATGCAGAGTCAAGTAAAACCTGGCTGGCGGGGAAATTCACTGAACTCAGATTACTACTTGATGAAGAGGAAATGCTGGTCAAGAAATTCATTGATAAAAAAACGGAGCTTACCCTCCAGGTGTACAGAGAGCAAATCCAGTCTTGTGGGGAGCAAATCGACCTCCTGAACAGCCTCTCCAACAAGGTCTGGAGTATCAGCCAGGAGCCCAATCCTGTACAGCTGCTGCAGGTAGGTATGCTGGGGTTTTGCCATCCCAGCTGCCACCGGCCTCCCGCATTTCATCTTGGTTTTTATGTTACTGAACACAGAATTTACACACTGAGTAAATACACAGAGAATTGCCTTGTCAGCACAGGGACTTTCTCGCTCCCCACAAAAGTGGTCAGAAAATATACATTGTTAGGAAGGTAATATACATCTTAGACTAGTGAAATAACATTTGCGGCCACCATTTTTGAGGGACTCTGTGTTCCAAGCACTTTATGTATCTTATCTCTAATATTTACTAAAAACTCTGCAAAGTGGGTGTTCTCACCCCATTTTATGAATGAGAAATTGAGGGTCAGGAAGGTGAAGTGACTTTTCTGGGGTCATACAGCTGGTAGGTGGCAGAGCTGGGATCAGAACCCAGGTCTGTCTGGCTCTAAAGCCATCATTACCCGGCCCTCTACCTGTATAGTCTTCACTGAGACACCCCTCCTGGAAAGGCAGATGTCCTGTCAGCTACTGAGCTGCATCACAGTTTGCTCATGATATTCCTTGGCTACTGGGTTCTGCTGTCGGCTAATAGCCCCTATGATGTTCATGCAATACTTAGTGAAAGTGTGTGTTGTGGGTGGAGTTCCTGTCTTCAGGGAATCATGGGAAAAACTCCTCTCTCCTGTGCAGCCACCTGTGCATTCGGATTGCTTTCCACTCAGGTAACTTCCTGTTTCCTTCTTTGCTATGGCTTCTCGGAAGCTCAGAACCAAATATATTCCAAAGAGTACGGCTGAGACTTTGTGGCATACAGTTTATGCCTCATCTCACTCTGGCTTCCAGATTATATTCTTACTGTGGTTTTCTCTTTGCTTCCTTTTTCTCACTGTAAGGAAAAATCTTGCAGTATTAGGTAACCTTTGTCAGATACCTTAAAGCCTTGTAGGACAAGACAGGTACAACTAAATAAAGGTGGCACTGAGTCTCTCCACAGTTTAGCATAGGCTCTGGCTGGAAAAGAAGACAAATCAGTCAATACAAAACCAGTCAAGCTTGTCCCTGGGGGATATTGCCTCTCTTGTGCCTTTATGTGGCCTTGGTCAACTCTACCTGTGTCTCATTGTTAGCTAACAAAAAATTAAACCTAACCAAAAATTAAACCTAACCAAAAATTCTGGGTAAGGTGCTCTTCTAGGCACAATGGATACTGTACTTTGATGCACAGAAGGGTACATTTGTTTGTTTCTTTTAAATAATGGTACCTTTTAGGGATAGCTAATGGATAGGGATGTTCCATGGAAAAGAAGGATATTCTTCCATCACAGTTTCAAGGCTCTGTCATCTTTTTTCTTTATTCTCTGGTGCCAAAGCTACTGATGGTAATCATTCCTTCCATTTGCTCTTTCATTTATTCATCAATATTCACTGAACAACCTGTTCTGTGCCAGGCCCCAGCTCAGCATGAATAGCTCATGGATGGGGAGACATGCTCAAAAACAGGTATTTGCTACCTCAACTGAGCTAGCAAAAGGGTGTCCAAGAAATGTCCAGCTCTATATAGGGGATCTGGGAAGATTTCTAGGAGGAGGTGACAGCCGGGTGTGGAAGGATGATGAGGTGCTCATTGGGAATATACAGAGGGACAAAGCAGAGAGGACATTCCCGGCAGAAAGGACACATGTGCATGTGAGAGCGTGGCAGGCTGAAGAACCACCAGGGTTCAGCCCAGTTGGAGGCGGGGCAGGGGTACCAGGGAGGGGAAGTTGGGAGATGAAGCTGGATGTGGAGGCCAGGGTTAGTTCATGAAGGGCCTTATGTACCTGGCCATGGTGTTTAGACTTTGTCCTGTAAAGAGATGGGGGCCAGGGGAGTGTTTTGAACCAAGGAATGCATGCTCAGGTTAATGCTTTGGAGAGGTCACTTTGGTGATAGCTTGGAGGATGGCCTAGGCAGGCAAGGACTAGAGGGTGGAATGGAAGTTAGGAGGAGACCACAGTGTCCAGGAGAGAGATGATGGTGGGCTGGACCAGTGAAGAGGCAGTGGAGAAGGGGACAAGAAGGCAGGTTTGAGAGATGCAACAGGATTGGTGATTGGAAGTGGGGGAATCCAAGAGGACGCCCGGTTTCTGTCTTGAGAGATGGGTGGCTAGGGGGCTGTTCTCTGAGTCTACAAAGGCAAAAAGCAGATGTGCTTAGTTTCATTCACTTATTTTAACCTAAATGTTTATTGCGAACCTACTATGTGTCAGGCCCTGGGCTAGTGCTGGAGTTTGGGGTTACCGGGTAGTGGCGTTTGTGCTTCATTGCCATCCTCAGTCCCACCCCACCCACCTGCCCTCTAAGCCACCCTCAGGCCACCCTCTGCCACCCTGGAGCTGCTCCCTGCCAAACCCCTCCACCCCCGCGCCCCGCCCAGTACTCTGACTCCCTGGCCAGCTCCACTCCACTCCTCTGATGTGATCTTAGCCGTGGTTCCCCACAAATTAGTTCTTACCCACCAAAATGAGGGTGGACTGCAGACCCGCAGCTTCCTAGGCTGGACGGGGCTGGGGTACCATCCCACAGCCACTTCCCAAGGTCCAGCATCCTGCCTGACAGGCCGCCTGTGCCAGGCCACCTCCCCCTCCTGACTCACCCATCCACCCACCCTGTCTTGAGCAGCACTGCCCACTAGGCCCTGCTCACCTAAGATAATCAGCCGTCTTCTAACTCTTTGTCCAGGACGGCTCTTCAGAAAGTGCAAACAGGGTTCTTAGCTGCAAACTAGAGAATCCACTCTAACTGTTGTAGGGAAGAAATGAGTTTATGAAAAAGTATTAGGCAGCTCGCAGGATCTCCAGGAGGGCCAGAAAGCCAGGGTGAAGACCAGGCAACAGGAGGGAAGTGCAGGCCACAGCACACTTGTGCTCCAGTGTAGACCCCACTGCTTCTCTGCTGGGCCAGACATCACAGCTCACACCAGCCCGTAGAGCCTCCGCCACCACTGTCCCCAACAGCTACACGCTGTGGTCACTACTTCACCCTCACTTCCACAAGCAAGTTTGGATTGGTGGTGCCTCCTGACATCCCTTCCCCGTGGGTGCAAAGGGGGCTGGGAGAGTGCGTTTTCTAGCTTGTACTTAGCAAAGCCACACTGAACACAGGAAAGGTATTTAAAAGGCAAAGAGGACAGGTCCCCACTGTGGTGGCCACACCCCCTCAGGCAGCATTCCAGCTGAACTTCCAGGGGCTCCTTCCCCTGGAAAACTGACCCCTCACTCTTTTTATCCCCCTGTACCTCAGGCAGACCTCTGTCATATTGCCTGTAAAGCTTCAGGGCCACTTGAGAGGTGATGTGCAACTTAAAGGCTGGGCAGTCAGACTGCCTCCTCCCTCTGCCGGGAATACTAACGCCTGGCTCAGAGAAGACCTCAGTGAACACGGAAAGCAGGAAGGGAGGCTAGCGCCGGCACTAAAGCCAGACGTCCACATCTTCTACCCCAGGGCCTGCGGCCTGGAGTGGGCCTTGTGCTTATTGGCTGGGTTTGTTTGTTCCTGGTGCCAAGGTGGAGCCACCTTGACCCCCGTGTGCCCTTGCAGGAGTTCATAGCCACTGAGCAAGAGATGCAGCAGCAGATGAGCTTGGGGGAGCTGTGCCACCCTGTGCCCCAATCCTTCGAGCCCATCAAGAGCTTCTTCAAGGGCCTCAAGGAAGACATGCAGAGCATGTTACAGAAGCCACTGGATGTTCGCTTGAAGGAAAGTAAGTCACCGTGTAACCAACTTCGGGACCCTTACTCCTCTAGTGCCTTTAGCCCAGAGACGACTGGGAAAATTGTGTGTCTCCCACACAGAGGCCCTTAGCTGGGCAGTCAAGGGCTCCTGGGTCTGGGCCCAGCCCACCTTTCCGAATTCACCTCCTACCTTCCTCAGACTATGCCTGCCTCTTGCAGCCACACTGCTGGGCTCCTGCCCCTCAGTTGCTCCTGGGATTCTGCCCCACCTCCACTTTGCCTGCTCTGGGGTCCCAGCTGAAATGGCCATCTCCCCCACTTCTTCCTCTGTCTGATCAAGTCCCACTATCCCTATGGGGCCAGCAGAGCTGTGCTTACCTGGGAAACCTTTCCATGCCACCTCAGGCTCATTCCCTCTCCCGGCAGTCTCCCCCTCTGCCCTTTCCTCCAGGGTCTGTACCATCTCCTGTCTGGGAGTGTTCATGAGCTGGATTCATGGACCCCGTTCCTGCCTCTTACAGATGCCTGAAGGTCAAGAACCACTTTGGGTTCAGCGCTGAGGTTCCCACAAGGCCTGACACAAAGCAAGTGTCAGAAATATCTATTCATCCATTCAATCATTCATTCATTCATTCATGCATTCATTCATCTCTGCTATTATGATTCATTCAGGACACTTGTGGAGCCCCAGTTATGTGCCCAGCACAGCTCCTGCTTTATGGTGCTTAGTCTTTTGGGGGTAAGACAGACAACAAATGAATATATGTCAGCAATAAATGCTCTGAAGAAAAATAAAGCAGGATAAGGAGAATAGAGGGTGGCTTCCCCATATTTTATATGTGGAAGTGAGGAAGGCCTCTCTGAGAAGGGGATATGTGAACTGACCTGAAAGGAGCCTTCTGCAACCCTCTGCAGAACCGAAGGCCTGGAGGCCTTAGTGGTCACATGCATGACTGGGGGCCAGACTGCCCGGGTTCCCATCCCAGGTCCACCACTTCTTAACCTGCCTAACTTTTCTATGCCTCTGTTTCCAGATCCATAACATAGAGACGATAATATAGGCCCCTCATAGGGTAGTTGTAAGGATTAAATGACTTCTTAAATGCAAAGTGCTTAGAATGGTGCTCTGGCATAATAAGCACTATGGAAGCTTTAGCTATTATTGTTGCTATTGCTGGGGTAAACAGCTTCGTCTTCTGTTCAGAAGGAACAGCATGTACCAAGGCCCGAAGTGAGGGAAGAACTTGTTGAGTTTTGGGCACAGAGAGGGGGCCAGACTAACTGGAGCACAGTGAGGAAGGGGAGAGTGGCCAGAGATGAGGTAGGAAGTTGGAAGCTATCTGTCAGATGGAGGCTGGCAGGGCAGGGCCAGCTCTGAAGATCAAGAGAAAAGGAGAAGGAAAGGGGCGGGAGGAAGCAAAGCAGAAATGCTTACAAGCACCCACTGAGCACCCTCCAGGAAATGGAGAGAGGTGAGGCCAGGCCCTGGCTGCAGAGGAGGCTGATTTCATGAGGTGCGTAGCAAAAGGAGACACAGCCAGGGGCTGCTCGCTCAGAGGAAGGAGAGAGCCATTCTGATGGGAAAAAATAATTACATCTCCTTGATATAATTAAGGAGACATAATTCCTTGGCTCCAGGAAGATTTAGGCTTGTCAGTATCCGGTGAGTGGGCATTGAAGTCTCCCCCCCACACCACCTCTGGCAAGAAGATACTCAGGTGGACCCAAAATGCACTTCACTCATATTTACCTTCTCAGTGGTCCATTCCCAAAGAACTGGCTGTGCTTGTTGAGTGCCTGATAACAGCTAACACTTGCTCTGCCAGGCATTGTTCTAAGCACTTGACACAGATTTATCCAGCAACTAACTGCTCACCCCTACCCTGTGTGGTAGGTGCCTTCATTATCCCGATTTTACTGATGAGGAAGCTGGGGCTCAGAGAAGTTAACTGACTTGCCCTACGTCACACAGCTGGTAGGGATAGAGACAATTCAAACAGAATCTGGTCCCAGGATGTTTTGTGATCCCCTGGAGTCTGCTTCCTCCCAGGCCATCGCCCCTCAGCCATCTTCAGATGAGGCCATCATTCTCACTATCGCAGCTAATACTCAGAGGTGCTGACTCCCAGAAAGGACCCAAGGAGAGAGGGACTAGAGAGGGACTAGCACTACTGCCCTTCCAGTGCCCCGCCCAACCTCTCTACCTGTTTGTTCCAGACATTGCAGGCTCAACAGGCCAAAATGGAATCCAGCATTCCTCCCCACCCCATCCCCCCAATCTGCTGCAGCTCAACTCTAATCTGCTCTTCATTCCCCAGTGCAGTAAACAGTAATGGCCTGGCACTCTGCCACTGCAGTATTTCCTGAGCCCAGCCCCTTCTCTATCCCTGTAGCCCCAGTTCAGACTTGAGCCTTCCCACAGGGCTTCTGCCTCCACTCTCACCCTGCCGGTCCATTCCTCACCCAGAGTTTTGGAAATTCTGCTCATGTCTATCCTCACGCAGACACCTTTCATGGCTCCCCACTGTGGACATGCCACTCCTAGCACCTGCCCTTTAATGTCTTTGCTTTTGCTGTACCCTCTTGTTGGGAAAACCTCCCATCCTTTTTCTGGATGTCCAAATTTCCTCACTCCTTTAGGTGTCAGCGGAGGTGCTTCCTCCTCCATGAAGCTTTCCCTGACCTCTCCAAGCCCCTGAGCCCTTCCGCTTCTCTTCTCTGTGACCTGGAGCACTCTCTGCCTTGAGTGGTAGCTCAAGTGAGCCCATTTCTCATCCCATTTACCTGACTGAGCTGTTGAAGACAGGGAACATGATTTGGGTTTCCGCTGAACTCTCTCTCACCTGAATGAGACCTGACTGTGACCTTTCTGAGGACTCAGCTTTAATTTCTTGTTTTCCATCTTTATTCTGGAATTTGCATTTCTGCCATGAGATTGCCCCCATCCTTGACCATTGAATACATAGTTGATTCTCAGGATGGCCCTGGAGCCTGCCATCTCCTCCCCGTGTTCAGGGCTCACTCACACTGACCTGCCATTGCTGAATTAACTTCAGACCCTGCAAAGTGTTTCTCCTTAGGTTTGAGCATTGTCCTAGGGTTTTCCTGTGGCTGTAAATTTGCATTTCCTACTTAAATTTGCCTATGATTCTGGGGAGAGATTATGTGAATCTCCAGTTTTGTAATATTTTTAGTATGTTTTATAATTTGTGCTGCTTGCATGAGCGCCAGGCACTCATTTCTTACAATTCTCTTCAGACATGAACTGCCAGCTCTCCAGCTCCTCCAGCACCACGCCGGATTCCTTGTTGAAAATAAGTCCCTCACCAGAGTGATCGCTCTTCTTAAAATGTAAGACCCAAAAGTGGAGAGGGTAGGGTGCATGGGTGGGTGGAGGTCACAGAAATGGAGGCCCTTTTTTCCTAAGAGACCCAACTTGTTTTTTTTAACTTTTCTTATTAGTTTTTTTTAATACAGAAATAACGTATGTTCATTGTAGAAAAATTAGAAAACAAAGGAAAGCAAAAATTTTTGCTTTCAATCAGGTAAAGAAAATCACTCATAAATTACTGGAGAGCTTTGGAAATTCTTCTGCTGATGTCTACCCTAGTAGACACGTAGTAATAGATAACTACTTTTATTTGTCCTTATAGCTTTCTTTGGCATATCTATATATAATGTATATATTTTTTACAAACATGGTGTCGTACTATACATACTGTTTCGTAATCTGTGGTTTCATTTACTGATATATTGTGAATATCTTTGTTCCCTTAAAAAAATTACACAGGTAATGCATATTTCTTGTAAAAAATTAGAAATTACAGATAGACAAAAAGAAAACAATTGCCTCCCACAGAGATAAATGCTGTTAATATTTTGGCATATATTCTTTTAGGTATTTTAAAGGCATATATGTGTACAGATTTTTTTAAAAGGATATTATAGATATTCTTCTGTAAGTTTATTTAACAGAATAGCTTGAACAATTTTCTATTTCTATATATTATTTTTAAAGGATGCACAATATTCCATTGAATGAATATGCTATATTTAACCAATCTCATAATGTTGGACATTCAGCCTGCTTTACATTTCCCTTCTATAACAACGCTGCAATAAATATCCTTTCTTATACATATTTGTTGAATTAATAAGTGAATGTATATAACTTAGCTCATTTTTGGATTATTTTTTAGGAGTAATTTCTCAAAGTGGAATTACTGGGCATGCATTTTTTTAAAGTAAACTTTAAGTGAAATATAAAGCACATAAAGAACAGTACACAAATCAAAGGGGGGCAGTTCAATGATTTTTTAAAAGTAAACATATTCTATAATCTCCTTCCGAAATGGACATTTCCAGCTTCCCAGATGCCTTCCTCATGCTGGCTCCTAGTCACTATCCCCCAAGGGGAGTCATTCTCCTGACTCCTAACAATGTAGATTAGTTTTGCCTGTTTTGAACCTTTATATAACTAATCATTCAGACTGTACACGTTGTGTCTTGCTTCTGTCACTCAATATTTGTGAGATTTATCCATATTATTGTGTGTAGCAGTAGTTTGTTCATTTTCACCACTGTATAGGATTCCGTTGTATGACTCGAGGACACTTTATAGATTGAAGGACATTTTGGATTGTTTCCATTTTTGCCTATTGTGAATAATGTTGCTATAAACATTCTTATGCATGTCTTTTGTTACACAAATGTATTCATTTCTGTTGGGTACTTACCCAGAAGTGGGAAAAAAGGATACCCACTACAACTACTTCTTTGCAACATTGTTCTACATGTCTTAGACAATGCCTTGAGGCAAGAAAAAGAAATGAAAGCTATAAGGATTGGAAAAAGGAAAAAAAGGATCACTATTCAGAGATGACATAATTATTTACCGAAAATCTAAAGTAATCTACAGATCAATTAGAATTACTAAGTGAATTTAGAACAGCTGCTGGATGTAATGTCAGTATACAGAAATCAATAATAGTATTACTATGTGTTGGCAATAAACAATTAGAAAATAAAAATTTAAAAAGTTATTTTCAATAACTTTTTTTAAAACTAGGAATAAATGTAACAAAATACATATAAAACCTCTCTACAGAAAACTCCAAAACTATTTTAGTATCTATTAAAATTGAACATCCACATACCTTACCATCTAGACCTTTTTTTAAAAAAATTTAGTGTGTACATATGTGGTTTAATGCAATGAGAACTGTTATTAAGAGTTTAATCACTACCACCAAATTGTCCTACTTGGCAATATTTACCAAAGACCTTAAAAATAATCATCCCCTTTGACCCAGCAATTCCACTTTTAGGAATATATAAATAAATAATCAGATACATAAAGATGTGATCATATTAGTGTTTTCAGAAGTTTTTTTTTAAAGCCTATTTTTTAAAAAAGGGAGGGTTAGGTTTAATTATAATGTACCCATACATCAGAATCTTAGGGTCGCCATTAAAATGCTGTTATGAAAGAACATTAATTGATGTGCTAAAATGTTCATAAATACATCAATAAATTTTAAAAGAGATTATCCAAGAGCATGTATAGTATGATACCAATGTTAAGAAAAGCTATAAAGCGGCAAGTAAAGAAAAAAATTGGAAGTGTGAACAGTGATGGGATTAATTTTTAATTTTGAGAAATGGGCAACATATTGCATGGTTCTAAATTAAAACGGTACAACGGGTGTACGGTAAAATTTCTTCTCCTCTCCGTGGTCCCCAAGCCACGTCCCCAGGGGCAATCGGGGTTAACAGGGTGGCTTTCCGTTTCCCCGGGGGCAATTTCGGAGCTTTACCGTTTTAGGTGGTGAACACCTGAGGGACGGCGGGAGCGAGCAGGGTTGGTCTCCCGGGGGCGGGGCGCCGCCCTGGCCCCGCCCACCGGGCTGCTGAGGTGTCCCCGCCCCCACAGATGCGCGGACGCCCACGCTGGAGCGGACCCGACGCACACGCGTCTGCGCCTCTCCGCCGACGGCCTGACGGTGCGCTGCGCTCTGCTGCCGTAAGCGCTACGACCCCGAGCGCTGCGCCTTCCACGACAGCCCGCGCCGCCGCCTGCGCCCCCGCCGCCACCCCGCCCGGCTGGCGTCTTCCTAGGTTACGAGGCCGGCCGGCGTCCTCTCCTTCCGCGACGTGCCGGCCGGCGTGAACCGCCTGCACACGTCCCGGGCGGCCTCCCAGGAAGCGCCCTAGCCGGCGCTGCGGCTCTGGTCCCCCCGACCCACAGGTGGCTGTGTCCCGCGGGCTCGCTAAGCACCCGCGTCGTCGCGCCCCCCGCCACGCCTCGCGCTTTAATAGTGCCGCAGCCAGGCCGGTCTCCACCGCGTCCTAAGCGCAGGTGCTCATCGGCCTCCCCCCACCAGAGCACGTACATCGCACGGCTTGTAGGCCAGCTTTCTGGACACACCCTGGGGGAGCCCCAAGCATCGCGACCGGCGACAATACGTTATCCCTAGTCTTGGATCTCCCCCTCATACAGCAGCCAGAACCTCCTGACACATCACAGATGCACAATAAATCACGCAGCCCCGACACTATCCAGTGTCCTTTGGATCTGCCACTTCCTCTGCCCTCTACTTCAGCTTGTCCAGGTCACCTCCCTTCGGAGCAGCTTCTAAACAGCTCCTGGCCTGCACCTCCTCCCACCTACAGCCAGAGTGACCTGCCTGCAACCTCAGCCTCAGAACCAGGACAAGGTCCCCAAGGCCCTTAGCGGGGCTAAAAAGCACTCACCTCACCTTAGCATTCAAGGCTTTTCTAGACTGCCCCTAAACCACTTCTCAGCTAGCTCTCACTGCTTCTCAGAGATACGACCTGTGTGTCACATAGTGCCACCTCTGCGCCTTTGGCGCTGTTCTCTCCCTGTGTCCCATACACATTTGCACAGGAAAGCCTCTCTTCTGTGCCTATCTCGGTCTTCCTCAGGGCTAACCCACCCTGAAAGGAAGTCTCCCCTAGAATACCTCACTATCAGAGCCACAAACCTGGGACCTATCCTTCCAAAAAGATTGGAAGCTTTCTAAGGGCAGTTGTGCCCTCTACTCTTCCCCACCCTGAAAAATTCACTGAGTCCCTCCCCCTCCCGTGAGTGCACAGTGACCAGCAGCTGGCTCTCATTGACTCGCAGAGCAGCTGGGCTGGGGGGGCGTCACAGATCACCCAGCCTGACCTTGTGCATTTGGGGAGACTAAGGTCCTGAAAGAAAGTTGCTTCGTCACCCACATCACCCACGGTGGTTAAGAGCTGGGCCACACCCCAGCCCACAGGCAGGGGTCTGATTTGCCCCATGGCCCCATCCTTCAGGGCCAGCCTTCATCCTGGGAGATTTTACTGCTTTTTCATTTCTCAGGGGATGTTGGGAAGAAATCAGCAGGTGACCAATGCGAAGTGTCTGCTGGCAACTGTCTTAGAATAAAAAGGAAAGGAGCTATGAGTGGGATTTGGGCGGCCTAGACACACTATGCTCCTCGGATTCCTTCAGATCCAGGCGTTGCCAAGGCAACCCACAGTGCCATGTGTCCCTCTAGCGCAGGGGTGGAGGCCTCCTTCCAGGGCCTCTGTCTCAGCTCCGAAGGTTCAGCATCCCGAATTGTCAAGTTCCCTAGACAGTTTTTAAGTTACACTGTATTAAAAGTATTTTGTTCAATTCTTGACAGGAGGGCAACAGTAGGGTGAAGAAAATGCAGCTGAATCTCTCTCCTTCAGCTGAATCTCCTTCATGGTCTAAACAGATTCTTAGTGCATTAGTTTGTTTGAACCATAAAAAACTGTGAATTTCCAATAGTTTTTCACCTAAAAATGGCACTTCCATATGGGGCAATGTAAGTAGAATACAGGGCAGAAGGGACCTCCAAAGTGCCTTTACTGCTAACCAAATTATTAAAAACTCGCGCTTGGACAGATGTCTAAGCACTGTGCTCTAGGAATCCTGAGGAAAGGGAACTTCTACTGTGGATGGCCCAGACCTGAATTCAGGCAGACGGCATTCCTGAGAGGAAGAGGGGTACACTTGACCCTACATCTCTGTTCATTCCTGCAAACCAAAACTTGTTCCCAGACCCACAGCCACAGGGGCTGAGGAATAGAATAGCCCTTGCTGTCTTTTGTCAGGTGCTGTTCTAATGTTTTACAACTATTAACTCATTTGATCTTCACATCCTCCCTAGGAAGGAGAAAGTTATCCCAACTTTACACATGGCAAAAATGAGACACACAAGTCAAGTCACACCGCTAATGGTGGCGCTGGGGTGTCTGCTCACGTCCAGCAGGCCACACTGGGCAATTGCTGCTGGTCTCCGGCCAGTACCTGCTCGCTCTAGCTCCTCTCAGTAGGCCAGGGAAGCTTTGCTTTGTTACCTAGTTACTCTGTGGGACCTGAGTCTACATTTGGATCACCTTTCTTGGGCTCTGAGAGGAGGTCTTATACCCAAACGGGTTTTGAGAGGCAGAGACAGAGCTGGATTATAAAGGGAGAAAATTGGGCTTTTATCAAATGCCTACTCTGCGCCAGCCAGAAAACTGGAGTTTTGGCCCACAATCGTGACCTCAGGCCAGTCACTTTTTACTTCTTGGGGCATCATCTGTAAAATGGAGGTAGTGACCCTACTTACCAGTGTTGTGAGGCTCAAGTGAGCCAAAGGATATGAACTTGCCTTAAAAACTGTGCTTTTGCTCAGGGGGCTCGCTCCAAACCCTTTGTAGTGTACTTTTTCTTCTAATAAACTGCTTTTTCACGACTTTAAAAAATAACAAAAGACCAAAAACTGTACAGAGCTGTGCCATGCCAGGATGTGCGAGCATCCCTAGCAGAATTCCTGTTGTGCTTAGTGCTGAGACAACTGATTGTCCTGGCTGCCATCTGCCAGTGGCGGGAGCCTCGTCGAATATTCTCAGCAGAGGACTGAGCTTCCTTGGGGTGCGTGTCTGTAAGGGTACTGAACACTTGCGCTTTCAGATTTGAATGTGTAGAAATTTCTTTATTGGAACAGCAAATTGCTTGCAGATATATTTAAATGAAAGCAATTTTCTAATATGTGATTCAATAAAATATAAGTATTGTCTGTTTTAACCATGGTCTTCATTGGGAGTTCACGTTGCTTCAGGGACACAGCACCTAGGCCTTGCTCATCTCCCACCCCCTCCACAAATTTCTTGCAGTGGTCAGCTGGTCCCTGATTGACTATCTCCAGAGATGTGGACTTCACCACTTCCGAAGATAACTAAGGTCTTGCTTCTGGAGAAACAAAACCTGAACCTCCCTCCCAGCTGTTTCTATCCAAGATAGTATAATGTAGCATTTGGCATTTTTTTTTTTAAAGATTTTATTGGGGAAGGGGAACAGGACTTTATTGAAGAACAGTATGTACTTCCAGGATTTTTTCCAAGTCAAGTTGTTGTCCTTTCAATCTTAGTTGTGGAGGGCGCATGTGGGGACAGAGTCCCAGAGAGCAGTTTCCAGGCTCTTGGCCTCACGTGGGAAGGTGCTGTCTCGGGTAGCAGATGGCCATCAGCTGTAACTAGCTGGCCGTCAGCTGTAACCAGTTAGCCATTGGCCACTGATATAAGTGCTGTGGCTGAGCTAGCAAGCGTGGATTGCAGCTGGCAAGGGGTTGGTTGGTTGGCAGAGAAGCAGACGGCGGATTGCGGATCATGTGGATCCTACTTCGTGTGTCTCGCCCGGCCACCAGGGAGACTATAGTGGTATGACTCCCCTATCTATGGCTCCGTGGGTGTTCCTTTTTGGCCTTACCATATCCTGCGTTCTTATGTGAGGTGCGGGAGCTGAGACCCTGCACGTCACCTTGCATGACAGCACAGCTAAGCTCCAGGTCCAGTCGCTGTTGTTAGTTGCAGGAGGCACAGCCCACCAACCCTTGCGGAAGTCAAACCGCAACCTTGTGGTTGAGAGGACATGCTCCACCCAACTGAGCCATCTGGCCACCCAGCAGCTCAGCGGCAGCTCATTGACTTCATTCTAGTTGGTGAGGGCGCAGCTCGCTGGCCCATGTGGGAATCGAACTGGCAGCCCTGTTGCCCAGAGCTCACAACTCTAACCAACTGAGCCATCCGTCCGCCCCACTTTTGGCATCTTTATGATCATCCTTTACCAACAATGCATACATCTTTTTGCCCTTACTGATTTTTACAGGTTTCAAGAATTCTCCCCTTGCCTATTGTACCATCTCTTCCATTTCTGCAATTCCACTTTGTCAGGAAGCAGGGGACAGTGGTGTCAGCATAGTGGGGGCAAAGCCTAGCAGAGGGCACACAGGTGGGCAGGGCCTGGTGGGCAGGAGTCCGTCTACAAGGAAGGGACAGCGTTATAGACGGGGCGTTAGGAGGGAGGATGTGTGAGAGTGGGGGGCCCAGCTCTGAGTCGACCATGTTCTGCTCAAAAGCCTTCCATGGCTCCCACTGCTTATAGAACAAAGTTAAAACTCAGCAGGCTTTTAAAGCTCTTGTTTCCTTCCCGACCACCTTCTAAATTCCTTCCTTCCTTTCCATGTGGCCATTCCCTGCTAGACCATCACTTGTTAGACCCTGGACACTGGACACTTCCCAAGCCTATGTACCCCATCCCACAATTCCTCTGGCAGTCACTTCTCAACCTGTAAGGTTGAACTAAAGTGCCACCTCCTCCAGGAGGCCTTCCTGGCCTCGCCTCCTCACCCTTCCCCACTCCCATAGCTCCCATGACTCTTGTAAAATATCTCAGCAATTCACACACATGGGATTCTGTTTGTGGATATAACTGCATCCGACAGGCTGTGAACTCTCCGACAGAGACCGTCTGCTGCCTCACTGTGGGCTCAGCACTGTATCTCCCACCTGGCAGGCGCTCAGGGATGTCTTCTAGAACTGAGCTTCCCAACCTGAACGGGCTAGAGGTATGCCGACATCAATCCTTCCACCCTCAGGGCAGTCCCGTACCTTACCCGCACATACCATAAACACAGGCTCTCATTTTCTCTCTGTGCCCTGGTGGGAAGTGTGTTCTACACAATGGCCCTCCTTCACAGTTCTTTCCAACAGTCCTCTACACAAAAGGCAGAGTTAAGATTTGTGACCTTAGGGGCTCTTCCATCTCTGAGCCTCACTGATTCCTGCTGTGTGAGGGACACCCACCAGAGGTTTACAGAGTAGCCTGGGCTGTTCTAACTTTCCCGAGATTCCTATCCCACCCCACCTACAAACAGGAGTGCTTTTCCAGAAACTGTTTGGGAATCGACCTGTGAGAGAGGTTCTACACTCACAAGAAGCTTCAAAAGGCTAATGTATGCATTTGAAAAGAGACTCAAACACTTTGAAATGAGACGAGTTATAGTAAACAAGGTCAGTAAACAAAGGTTAGGAATTGGAAAATACATTCGAAAAGAATTAATCTCTATTGATTCAAAGAACAAAGGGGAATATAACGTGGGATCTCTGTGAAAAGTTCAAGGAAGTAAAAGCGATCTTTTTTATTAGCTGGGTTTATTATTTCGTTATGGATTATAGAAGGACTGGTTTCAGCATTACCACCATATTCAGAGTCGCCACAACCTACAAATACACCAAGCCCCACATTCCCCATCTCCTTTACGTGGCTCTATTTTTCCCCCCCATTGCACATGTCACCTTTATCAGACTGATTTACTTACTATGTGCTTGGTTTATTGTGCACCTGTCCCCATCTGAATGGAAGTTCCATGAGGAAGGGATAGGGGCTATATTCTCAAGACCTAAATGAAGCAGGGCCTGGCACATAGTAGGCCCTCCATATCTGTTGAAATAAGGAATGAATATCATTTCCCTCTCTTTCCTCCCAGAGATATGAGTACTTTGGGCATTTCTCTGCCTGCAAGACCCTTTGACCAACCCTTGCTCTAATACCAAATGATCACCATAGAGCTAACTGGACAGAGTCCCAGGGTGGGCAGGGAATAGGGAATGGAGAGAGACAGCTGGAGGTCTGGAAAGGAGATTTTAGGTCATTTGTGTTGGCTTTGTGGGCAGTTAGAATGAAGGCTTAAAGGAGAGGACTCATACAGCCAGTGCTCGGCCCTCTGGCATCCACACAACTGGAGGGTGATGATTTGCTTTTGAGCCCACCTCCCCTTCTGGGCCCGCCAACCTGAAGCAGAGGTAGTGGTATTTTCTCTTGTATCCCTCCAACAGGTCTGACACAGGGCATGGCCCCCAAATGTCTGCTGTCTATTAGTGGTTGAAAGCCAGGTCTCTGGAGACCACCACTCCTGCCCCACCTCACCCAGACATACCCAACAGTACCAGCAAGGCAATTCAGAATTCAGAGAATGGCACTTTATTTTAAGACTTGATTTTTTTGCCATGATTTTCTACGGATTCTTCCATGATGGTGTCATCTTCTTCTACAGTGACCAGGACCTTCTTGCCCACCAGACTAAAGATGTCTTCAGGAGGGTAGCCTTTGGGCTCACCCACCTTCACAGTGAGCATGTCCAGTGTTAGAATGGTGCCTTCTGGAATTTTCACTTTGGCTACCACAGACTTGCCCAGCTGTGGATAAAATGAAGACTCAGTGCCAGTCTCACAAAAGGAACTAGTGCACATTGCTTTATACCCAAGATCCCTGATCAATGTTCACAAGGTACATTGAGAACAGGGACTAAATTCTCCCCCTCGGTTCACGGAGTAGCATCTCACACTGGAAGGGACTCAGCCAACGTAGGGTGGACTCAGACTCAGAAGAGGGGCCTTCACGATAAAGTGCAAAGGAAAGGGCTCAGATAATGTCACCAAACAGAGTCAGGTCCATATCCCAGTCAGCTGGTCCCCAGCTGTGGCTGGGTTTCTCTGTAAAATGGGAACTAACAGTGCCTCTACTTGTCAGACGACAATAAGGATTGGTAATAATCTGTATAACCTACCTGGAACACAGAACGCTCCTGGTAAGTGAAAATTATGTCATTTACTTTTGTCATCATTTAGTTCATTCAAGATCTCATTTTAAACATGGGGAAACTGAGGCTCACCGAGGGCAGGCACGTTGGCCAAGGCCGCAGGGAGCTGGGATGAGAACCTAGGATTCCTCATTCCTGCCCACTGCTCTCAAGGGACATGAATATAGCAGTCACCTTGCTCAGTAAAATAGGAATATGGAGGGCTCACAGGATGGTAAGTACAACCGCTATTCAGAAGACAGGAAAAGGGGCCTCCTAGGATGGACAGGACAGGCAGGCGAGCAGACTGAAGGATACCTGAAGCTCACGACCAGCATTTCTACGTCTTGTCCGTAATGTTGGTAAATTATCTATTAGATTATGCTACAGCGTCCCTATCAGGGCCAAGGAATCAATTCTGGAATTTAGTGCCAGGACAAAATGTCTGTCCATGGATGATTATCAGATTACGCATCCTGTTATATTTCACTGTTTGCTCGGGAAGCCAGGAGACTCAGAACCAAATTAAACGCGCAACTCTCATCTGGTTTCTGGTATAATTCTCTCCCCTTTTCCTCTATCAAGGAGTTTGTTTCTTTTGGCTATGACTGTAATTTCCTGAGGCATATGCAGCTTTGATTGGAGGGGAGTGAGTGGGTCCCCACTAGGATAAAAGACGACAGCATTCCCCATGCACGCTTGATGGCTGACCTCTGCCTCGACCCAGCCAGCGTGCAGCAGACTAGGCGTGTGCACTCCTGGCAACCCGGGACGCCTGGCTTTATGACTCAGAGGCCAAGGTCCGTCCAGGCCCAAGCTTCCGAGAAGCCGACATGGTTAGTGTGCCAGGCAGTGAGCCTCAGCGTTTCCTCTGTGTGAAGGTCCATGCTACACAGCTTAAACGGCTCCTGAAGGAATAGTCGCATCACCTCCCACCAACCCACCCCCTGCAACAACCCGTTGCCACCAGCCACCAATCAACCCCAAGACAAGCTGCTGCCGCCAGCCACCCACCAACGCCAAGACAACCCACTGCCCCCATTTACCAAGTGCCTCCCCCGATTAGGGATCCCTCGACATATCACAGGCCCTTCTCCCCCTGCCTCACAGAAGCCCTGAATGTTTCTCAAGACTTACCCTACTTCAAGGGACCCCAGACTTGACTTGCGTGCTTCATAAGGCCCTGGACACCACCATCCCCTTACATCTCCTGGAGTCTAGAAACTGGGGCCACAGGCTTCACAGACTTAGTCAGAAATTATAAGATGATCCTAGGTGGTCAGGGGAACTGCTACAGTCGCCTGAAAGGACACGTTTCTCCCGCTGCTAATCTGAGCCCAGAGAGACTCAGCAGGTTGGAGCAGGCCTGGGCTCAGGCAGGGCTGGTCCTGACTACCGGGCAGGGAAGCCCACTACAGCCCCTCAGAGCAGTGGAGCCTGGCACGGTCAAGCGGCACCCACCTTCTCGTTGCAGGCTCTCTCACAAGGCAGCAGCTGCTTGATGGGGGAGCCCATGGCCTTCTCCACGAGGCGCACAGACCGCACCAGCTCAGCCAGCTCTCCAGGCTCCAGTGAGGCTGAGTGGTCACTCCCCTTCCAGGTCTTGTCCAAAGTTATATGACGCTCCAAAACCTTGGCCCCCAGAGCCACTGCAGCCACAGATATTGCTATGCCGGTTTCGTGCCCAGAATACCCTATGGGAATGTCAGGAAAGACCTTCTGATATTCCTTTAAAACAAAAAGAAAAGATTAACTACTGTGGTGCTTGATGCGTCTATTCCAGAGCCAGGCAGACCTGGGTTAGAGTCCAGTTTAGCCGCTCACCATCTGTGCAACTGCAAGCAAGATACTGGGCTCCCCGGGCCTCTCCTCACTGGGGATAACACTACCTGCCGAGGGCTGCTGTAAATTCGTGAAAAGCACTCAGCACACTGTAAATGCCCCCAAAATAATGGCTATTGTTATCAAGAATGCATTTTAAGAATGTTTCACACTGTGCAAACCGCCAGGAATGACAGCAGAGCTATAGGCGAATGCCTAAACTCATCCAAAAAGCACCTGTCACATTTAATTAGCCTGAGCTGCTGAAAGCAAGTGTGTTATATGCACAAATATCACCATCAATAATATATACAGCCCAGTCTCCGAACAATCCTTTGGTGGAAATGGTAAATAATTAATTTGTTATCTATAATTCACTGAATGCAACAAAAGACATGCTAAGTTGAGTGAGCCTTGTCAGTGAGGGTGACCAGAAAGCTTAAGTACAGTAGAAAGACCCAGATGGGGTTTAATAAAAGATGAGGACAGCTGAGTGGCAAAGGTCTTGAAAAGCAGGCTTACGGGACGAGATGCACAAGGGAATGCACGTTGCTGGGTTGGAGGCTTCAAACCGCTGTGATATGGTGGGGTGGGCCCGAGGTGGGGAGGGCTGGCAACTTATAATGCTCACTGTGCCCTGGTATGAAGAGAGCAGGCATGACTGCATGTCGGGGCTGGTGGGGGGAAAGGGAAGGAAAGCGGGACCATGCTGCACAGAGAAAGAAAATCAAGAAAAGTATTTGGAGTCACAGATACTACATTGTTGATTATGGTTATCTCTGTGGGATGGGGTTACAGAGGATGTTTACTTTCTATGTTCCGTAATACAAAGCTGTTTGAATTTCTAAAAATCATTTAAATTTAAAAAATAACATTATTTCGAGGTGGCTAGAAATAGAGAAGACTATCAACTGGGAGGGATAGAAAGTTTAAGCAAAAAGATCTGTCAGTTTTCAAAAAAAGGTTAATTTTTTAAAGTTAAATATGAAGACTTCATAACAACATGTACAAAAGCTTACATTATCACAAAAAATGTCAAATACTGTACTGAAAGGAAAATATGAAACCGGTTAATTGCAATTTCAGGATTATGTGTGTATATGAGGTCAGATAATTAAGTTCACAAACTTAATTGTCACACCTCGTATATACATATATTTAGATTGTCACACCTCGTATATACATATATTTAGAATTACACTAATATTACTATAATGTTTTTGTATGATAATTACATACATACATTCCTAATTAAGTTAAGTTTCAGATGCTACCAGGAGAAACTGATAGAGCTGGCTTGAGCCAGTAAGAGACAAAGGACTCCAGTCCCAGCTTTGCCACCGAGCTACTGTGAGATCCCAGGCGAGTAAGTTCTTTTCCCTTTGGGACTAGACTTCACCATCTACAAACTGATTGAATTTGAGTAGACAAATCCTGGGCAAGGAAAAGCTCCCTCAAGGCTGTCATTCCAACCAGTTCCCTCAAGGCCATCACTGTAACTAGTCTGAGCCTCAGGGATGCTCAGAATTAGAAAATAACAGAGCTGGCACATAACACAGAGCAGAAAAAGCCAGAAGTTTCACAAAGGTCTCCTACAATTCAATATGAAAAAAACCAAAAAGATATTTTACACCAATGTTCCTAACAGCATTATTCACAACATCCAAAAGGTGGACACATCCACAATGTATATCAACTGATGGATAAACAAAATGTGGTATATGTACACAATGGACTGTTACTCAGCCTTAAAAAGGAATGAAGTGATGCCACATACTATATAACATGGATGAACCTTGAAGACATGCTAAGTGAAAGAAGGTGACATAAAAGGACCAATACTGTATGATTCCACCTATATGACGTACCTAGAGCAGTCAAATATATAAAGACAGAATGGTGTCTGCCAGGTGCGGAGGGAGGGAGAAATGGGCAGTTAGTATTTACTGGGTGGATTTTCAGTTTGGGATGATGACGTTCTGGAGATGGACGGTGGTGGTGGTGGCACAACGTGGATGTACTTACCGCCACTGAACTGTCCACCTACACATGGCTAGGATGGTACATCTCACGTTACGTGCATTTTACCAAACATACAAAAAAAGACAATGCACTAAGAAAGGGTGTAGGCCAGCAATTCACAGAAGAGGAACCTCTGATGGCCGTTACACATGAGCAAAGAAAATGAATATCCAAAACTGTAAGATTCCACCTTAAACTCTAGTATATGTGCTGCCGAAGCGAGCACAAACCTTAAACTCTAAACTGTGCAAAATTAAGATTGGTTTTAAGAACATTTAATGAATAATCACCCTCTTTAGAATGTATCTGCTCCCTGAGCTTCACAGTTGGTTCTAACTTGATTGTATAACTGCAAGATTGTCACAGGGTGCTCCAATTAAAGCACGTCAAGGGCGGGGGTGGGGGGGGGTGAGGGATGAGGGTAAGGGGATCAAATATACGGTGATGGAAGGAGAACTGACTCTGGGTGGTGAACACACAATGTGTATTATAGATGATGTAATACAGAATTGTACACCTGAAATCTACGTAACTTTACCAACAATTGTCACCCCAATAAACTTTAATTAAAAAAACAAAACAAAAACAAACAAAAAACCAAAGCACATCAAGGGTGGTCAGAATTTTGGCTGTAGAAAGGCAACATTTTCCCCACAGTACATAGTCCAATAAAAGCCATTTTGCAGCGGCCCAAGGAGATAACGGCCCTCCCGCCAGCTCACCGCGATGATGCGCAGGTTGACGTCCTCTGGCAGGAGCGGGTATGCACTGGTGCACTGCAGGAAGCAGAAGTTGGGGTTGAGGGGCTTCACAATCCGATAGACTTGCTTCATGGTGTCCATCGACTGCATCCCGCTGGAGATCACCATTGGGCGGCCTGAGTGACCCAACACCAACACCACCGTCACTTTCTCTTTAGGGGTTCTGAGTCTCCCTCAAGCACACCCCAACTGCTGGTCTCATCATTCAACTGACCTCCACAAACATCTCTCAAACACTGTGCCAGCCACTGTGGAGGAACAGAGGTGAGCTTGGTGGGTTCCTGCCCTCGACCGTGGTTATTGTAGACGCCCCTCACCCGCCAACACTATCATCTAGCGAAGTGAACTGAATGAAGGAGTCCGAGGAATTTCATACTCCTCAGAGAAAGAGGAGCATCTCGTTGGATTAAGAGGTGGGGTAGGGTCAGTACAGACCCCAGATTAAAGAGCACGACTGTGTGTGAGGCCCACGGCTGCCACTTACTGGCTGTGAGGTCTCAGACGCCTCATCTATGACGTAAGTCTAAAGCATCATAATTATATGAGCTGCTTCAGTCCCCGGTGGTTGTGAGAATCAAATGAGATCATTCGTGTTGTAAAACCACCTTACCAACTATAATGTGCAGACATTAGATAGTACACCTACAGAAGAGTTCTCAAAGACAGAGCTTCCTCTAATACGTTTTATACATAGTGTCATATCCTCAATTTCATAAAATGTGTTATAAATTAAAACTAATGTTTAATTACATTCTTGTAACCACTGTCATCCTTAATTTCTTCCCTTTCCAGTCAGCACATGAAAAAGTAGAAGTACATGTCAATTGAAAAGAGATTTCTAAATAAAGTCTGTTTTCATGAGACTCCTTCAGTTAACACTAAAGAAATAAAAACATGGTTTGGACTCCCCCAGATTTTATGACAACAATTAAGCACTCACCTTTTTTGGCTGTCTTTTCCAGATAAGGAAAATTGTTAGTGTCCCCAGATCCAACTTTGAAAAATGGAACATTCAGTTCATGCAGAAACTCAACTGCCATCTACAAAAATCAAAGGAGCTTTTTTCACCTCTGTTCAAAATCACTGCCCTCAAGACTGGCGAGGAGCCACATAGAAACAGGAAATCCCCTCCTCACACCAGCAAGAGGGACTGAGTGCTCCCAACAACGTTTGAAAGCAGTCCAAGATTTCATTCAAATTCAAACGTTCTTTCATTCACAGCCACCCATCCATTTGTCCAGCAAACATTGTATGCTGGCCCTCGCTGGCTACTCAAACTGGAAAAGAATCAGAACCCTGGCCAGATCTTCCCCAGGGGCCTGGGGCCCCAGGGCCTAGTGAACAAATGCAAACGGGTCAGGACCTAATCTTGACCCAGAAAACCAGGCAGTGAAGGCAAGTGAGAAAATGAACACCCCTCAAAGGCCTTACCCTTTACACAGGACCAAAAGCCAGGAAGAAAGGCCATTTCAGTCCTTGCCAAAAGTGGGAAAAACGGAGCATTTTCTGGCCCAGCCCTGACACAGTGATCCAGAGCTGGCCAGGCCCGTCAAATCCAAGCCCTTTCAGACCTCAAACCATGCCACCCCCGGAAAAAAGGACGCTCAGTCGCTCTTTGCGTTGACATCACATCACGGCTTGAGGTCACCTATCTAGGGCCTTCCACTCTCCTTATCTGGGAGTCATCAGTAAGACTCAGGAGACTGGCAAGTGTCAGCAAGCGCAGGCTGAAGGAAATCGGACCACTTACAGTTTAAAGAGTAAAATCTCGGTTTGCTGGCAAAGTACAAGAACCTGAAAAACTACCACTTACTACTATTTTTAAAAAATTGAAGTTGAAAATCAGAAGTGGAGAGAATCAATGTCCTGGAATGTTCCCACACATCTAAGTTGTTCTATCTATTCCTAGAATACTGCCTAGGTTTCAGAAGTGAGTCTGGAAGACGTGATGAGCTAGGTCAGTGCTTTTCATGCTTTAAATTCAGCACACGAATCTCCCAGGGATCTCATTCGAATGAAATGCAAACTCTGACTGAATGTCTAGGGTAGGGCCCGAGAGTCTGCATTTCTAGTAAGTTCCTGGGCAATGCCAAGGCTGCTGCTCTGTGAATCACCCTCTGAGGAGCAAGGAGCTAGGTTACCATGCCTGAAAATCCAAAGGGCACCGGGGTGTCAAGGAACAGTGTGAGAAGGTCATTCTGCCACAGGCTCTTTAAATCAACCCCCTGGGGCCTGAGCTTCGTCCATCTTCCTAGCAGGTGACGAACTACTCCAATCACGGTGGCTGCACTCAGAAGATAATTTTCCTCCCATGTAAGTCCTGTAATAATGTATCTGTTAGAGCTGCTGGAGATCCATATAGAGAGGTGAACCAGCCGACGAACAGTTCAATGGCAGTTTGCAACCCCCTTTGTCCAAGAGACGCTGACCAGTGTGGCCCGAGCGCCACTTACCTCCAAGTGTGCTAAGCCACCTTCGCTGCAGTTCTTGCTGACTCCTCCCTTCTACTTATCTCTTCCCCTTCCGTATTTTTCTAGCTCACTCTCTCCTGTTTATGTGTCTCACACTGTTAAGCAGCCCTAGAATGGAACTGAAAAACATTGTTTAAATGTTTATTGAACAAAGTCAAATTTTCTCACCCTTTTCACGCTATCTGGCAGATAAAGAAAGTATTTTCTATTTTCAGAGGGCTAGGTCTGAAAATATTTTCAGAGGGAAACCCCTATGTTAAGTTTTCTTCTATATAATTTTCAATTTGTGAGAGGGTGGCTCCTGATGGAAAAGTCCCCAAGGGCATACAGAGATGTATAAGCCCACTCAGGAGAGGTGCAGAGCGAGCAGGGGCAAGGAAGGATCAAATGCAGAAAAAACACTTCATAAAAGCTTACCTATGGAAGTTGTAAAATCCACACTTTTCAAGTGAGGAAAAAGGGGCAAATCCCTGCTGGGAAGCAATAGACAGACTCGCATCATTTTGCAGTCTTCCTGGGGAACCATCCCCACCTAGTGGCCATTCAGAAAACTGTCATTTCAGATTGATCTCTGAAGAGGGCGCCAACTTCAGTCTTGGGGTGATGCTAGCCTTCCCTGCCGGGCCCCGCTCCAGTGGCTGCATCAGCTCCAGTGGCCCCCTTCTTTCTGTGGGCTCCTTGGCTTCCCCTAGAGCTGCCCACCCAGCTGTCCATTCCCTTTCTAGCTAGGGATGCGACGCAGCCAGGCAGCCTCTCAATGTCCCCTCCCACCCACCCCACAGCAAAAGGCCTGAAAGGAATTGGCCCGAAAAGAACTTAGCCAGTATGACCCTCCCTAGGCTTTCAACTGGGTGAAATACACAGAAAAGGGTCCCACCAGAAAACTGGTTTGGGTGAAATGCTACATTGCCAGAGCTCCCTCTTACAGGGTCCCAGTAAATACACTTGTCCAGCTTTTTCTACCCCAGTGTTTCCCAAGCTTTTCAATTCAGAACTCTTGTTTATTTGGGGGGAGGGGCTTTATTGATTCTAAATTCATTAATGAAGATTGACAATGTGTGCCCAGAATCCCCTTTCCATTTCATGTCCTGTGAGAAACTTTGGGGCCCGCTGATCTAAGAGGTAACAGAAGAGAGGAGCTGGGATTTTTCTAAAGCCCCTTCCACTCCCCTTAGTTTTGGGATCTTGTAGGAAAGGAAACAGAAGCCCATGGTGATGACTGGGAGAAGAAGGGGTGCTGGAGAGCTGCTCAGGGTGAGGAATGAAGAGAGGGGGAGCTGCCCTCAGCCCATGCCCTTAGAGTGCACCACGCCTTGGGGGAAGGAGCAGGGAAGGGCGCGGAAGGGGGGCCCACTGCAGTGCTGGGAAAGGAAAGGAAAGGAGGAGGAAAGAGGGTACACTGGAGGTGGTGCTGGGAGGGCAGCTCTCCTAGGATGGGCCACTTGTGTGTGAGGGCAGCGCGTCTTTCAGGGCCACCTCCATGGTCAGCCTCCATGGGCTTTCTGAACAGAACTCTCCACTAACACCAAAGGCTCTGCTCGGTTCAGCCCAGGTCCACATACCCTGTGCAGCTTCTGACCAGGTGTCCTGAGGGTCTGCCACACCCTTACCTTTCCTTAGCAAACAAAGAACACCCTAGGACAGCATGCAGAGTGGAGAAAAGAAGCACTTATGTCCATAAGGAAATTAGGGTGGCTAAATACCCAAAGCCACTTGCCAGGTAAACACGGAACAAGGGACCAACCCACTTTTAACGGCTGGGCAGACAGGACATGCAAGTTCAGCAAAAGGGCCTGGCTGGCAAAGCAAATTAACTCTTGTAAAGGCTCTTAAGAATGCATTTCCCCTCACTGCCTGTGCCCAAGTCAGTCAGGAGACCAGCTGGGAACAAATGGCATTCCTAGGACAGAGGAGTCTCCCTGCCCAGGTCGTGTAGAGCAGAAAAACCCCAGAGGGTTCTAAGTAACAGAAGAGCCATCAAGCAGTGGACGCAGGTCTTGCACTACCCTTGGACCCCACAGTCTTATCTCACTGAATCCTACCACAGCCCTGTGGGTGGGCATCTTTATTACCCCATTTTTACGGAAGGGACGTCTGAGGCTCAGAGGTTACACGATGAGCCCCAGCCCACATAGTAAGTGTCAGCACTTGGACCTGAACTCGTATGGCTGCACAGCACACATTCTATACACCAAACAGAAGTGCTTCCTGGGAAGCCAAAGGGGTACAGGCAAAGAAGCGGCCCCCAACTCCCAACACCTAGGCTCCTGTCGATCTCCTAACTGCTCCTGCTTCTCACCTTGAAGCCACCTGGGAACACATAACCTAAAGTGACTTTTCCTAAGCAGCCTCACAGATGCAAGAAGGTGCCTTCTCTCCTGAGTCCGCATTTGGGAGCTCAGGTGCCTGGGGACATGGACTGAGCAGGAAAGTCCTCACTCCAGGTGTTAAGTCACTGTAGTGATGTCTCCTCTGGTCCTACGATGGCTCAGCACATCAGAGCTGGGAGAGATTTTGGACAGTGGTTTGTTCACATCCATAGGAGGAAATGGTAGGCCCAGAGCAGGGACGGGACTTGCAAGCTCACACTTAGATTAACGTAGAGCAGAGCAGGGCAAGAAGCCAGATGTCCCGACCCTCGGCCTAGGTTGTTTTCCTCAACTATAGCTATTGTTTGCTGAGTGCTGGCTGTGCGCTATGCTTCATAGGAATGCTCACATTTAATCCTCCTAACAACCTTATAAGATGGGCTCAGGTACTAACCAACTTGACAGTTGAAGAAACGGAAGCACGAAGAGGTTCAATAACCTCCACATGACACCACGACACACCAGAATGACAAGCAGAACCTTACTTAAACTCAACATCTGACCCCAGAGTCCATGCACTTGACCAGTGGACAGCACAGCCTGGGGGTGCGCCATTCTGCATGGGGCCCCACGTTTTGGTGTTTACACTCGTAAAAATTACTAAGGACTCTACAGAGCTTTTGTTTATGTAGATTCTTCGTTCTGTAATTATAGTTTCCCACGTAGCTATAAGACATAACACAGACAGATCATAAGTACACTCCACCCAGTAACCCCCAATGGTAACATCTTACAAAACTACCAGGAAAGTGACACCGACAGAGTCCACTGATCTTATTCAGATGTCACTGATACGCGCTACAACATGGATGAACCTGGAAAATATGATGCTGTGGGAAAGAAGCCGGTCACAAAGGTCCACCCAGAGTCTGATCCTATTTATATGCACTGTCCAGAACAGGCAAATTTGCAGACAGAAAACAGGTTAGCGCTTACCTTGGGCTGGGAGAATTAGAATGTGGAATGACTGCTAATGGGTACAGTTTTTCCTTTTGGGGGTCTAAAACTGTGTTGATGGTCACACAACTCTGTGAATATACTAAAACTTTAATTGCATACTTTAATTGCGTGAATTGTACGGTATGTCAATAAAACTGTCATGAGGCAAACAAGAACATACCGCACACCTTTCATTAACCACTGGCAGAGGAACGCTGTCATCACACATTACAGCCCCTGGAAAATGCCACTATACACTTGCGAGAGAGAGGCAGTGAAAAAGGCAAATAACATTTGAGCATCACAAAGATATTTGGGCCTTGGGGACCTTCTGACAGGTCTCATGAATTCCTGAACCACTTTGAGAACCACGGCCATACTCTTTGGTTTGTTTATTTTTTGTTATTTTGGTTTGTTATTGTTTTTAGCTGTCACTGCAGTGAAATTCCCGGATGACGTTTCTTCCATTTCTTCTTACTTTGGACTCAATGCTAGGTATGGTCAGGTTTTAGGAAAACAGTGTCTTGAGGAAGCAACTATATGGTGTGTGTGTGGGGGAATCACTAAACCACTGAGACTAATTATTTTTAACACACAGGTCAGGACTTAGTCCTCCAAAGGAAAGTGGTTCTCAAAGTAATTACTCTGGGAAAGGCTGTACACTTATTCCCAAGACAATACGAGGGGTCCAACTGTACCCTTCCTTGGAAATTCCCTCTAGAGCCCGCTTATGGCTCCTGCAAGACAATCTGTCTCCTTAATGACTCATTAGTAAATCAGTTCATATCAAAAGTTTTGCCCAGGAATTTTAAGTCTACTCACATTTGGCACAAGAACAATTAGTAGTTTCCTAAACCCAAACCTGCCCTGTATGGATGAGGATTTGGTTGTCCCTGAGTGTCTGAGTCCTACAGGCAGTTGCCAAAGAGAAATCCCACAAGGTTCGGAACCCAATGGTACTCAAAACAAGCAAGTAATGAAAACAATGCCATATCCTGGGTATGAACTTCCTTCTAGCAAGGTATTTACTAAGCACATACTATGGGCCGACACTGTGCCAGGATCTGGGGTCACGGTGGTGAACACACAGACCAGAGAGGATCCTGCCCTGAGCCGTGTGCTTTACATATATGGTCTCACCTACTCCACAGGATAAGCCTGCATACTGGGTGTTTTTATTGTACCCCCGTGCCCTTTACCTATGAGGAAACAGGCGTGGAGAGATGCAAGAAGAGTGTGGTCAGGAGGGCAGGCTCTACAGACCACCTGAGTCCACATGGGTCCACATCAGCCTCTGCTGATCAGTAGCTATCAACACCATCTCTGTGCTTTACTTTCCTCATCTGTGAAATGGGGATAACAACTGTCCTCTCTCAAGGGGTTGTTAAGAGGAATAAAGGAGTTGATACACTAAAAACACCTAGCACAGAACTTGGTGTATCAGAAACACTCAAGAAATGTTCAAGATTCTTATTCTTGATCACTCAGCTAGTTAATGACAGAACCAGAAACAACACCTACCTCTTTCTGATCCTAAGACCCACATTCTTTGCTATTTAACCTTTTTTTGACTTACAGATCCTTTCAGGATCTGATAAAAGCCACTAGCTCTTTAGTTTGGCTCATTCATTCATTCTACTACACGCCAGGCACTGGGGACGTGTGGGACTAACAGTCAGCTAGGAAGGAGCGACAGTTAACACATCCTTACAGAAGCAAAGAGCACCAGGAGAACGTAACAGGGCGGTGGCGGCCTGCACCAAGCAGGGCCACAGGAAGAATTCCCGCAGGAAGTACTATGTAAGGTAGCATCAGAAAAATGCCCTGTTCCAGGATGCTTGGCTCCCAGGCCACGAAGCCTGAATTCCATCCTGCTGTCCTCCAGTCGACCAGCACTGTGAAAGAACAGTAGGTCTTTGAAAGAACAATATAGATAGATCACTATTTAATCAGAGGCAAACCTTCTGATTTGTCTGTTAAAAAACAATTCTCTTTCTTTAGAGGACACCGTACACAATCTCAGAAACTCTCCCAGGCTGTGAGTAGCACAGTGACATCCCTGAAATATCTTTTTGGGCTGTCGGTTTTGTTGTGGACACCTACGTGACTTACCCATTCCCTTCTGATGTGTCACCACTTCGTACTGACTTTGGGCAAACCCAGTTCTCAGATTTGGAACTGGACATGGAGTGAGGCCCCTGGCTGACCATTTCAATTGCTTAAAAACCAGCAATAGCTTTAAGCAACCTCTTTAGGTAGGTTTTCCTAAAGAATCTGTCCCTTTGTCCCTGGGGCAGCTCTCAGGCCCAGAGACTATCTAGCAGCTACCAATGTAAGAGCGGCAAAGACAAGAGGGGAAGCCCAAAGCTCTGCTAAGTGCTGGGAAGCCACACACACCAGGACTGACGCCCAGGTGGTAGCTGAGGGACAGTAGAAAGCTGAGCCAGGCTTCACATCTGCCTTCAAAACCCCTTCCCAGCTGTGTGACACTGTACAGACTTCCCAGCCCTTTTGAGCCTCCGTTTCTTCATCTGTGAAATGGGGCACAGCAAGGATAAACCATATTACTGTATGTGAAGACATTTTGTAAACTGTAACATATAATTAAAAGTAGGAAATTATGATCGTTAAACATACAACTGGATCTGAAGAATGTCATGCTTATCAATCCTGTGAATGAAGGAATGAATTTAGACTACAGAACAGAAGCCTAGACTTGTCAAGTTTCCCAGAGGCCCAGGTTCTCTGCCATGCCACCCATTTTTAAACTACCAATGGCCTACGCTAAACTTATGCTTCTTTGGACTCAATTTACAGACATATTTTGGGATTGGAACTGTGGCACAAAGGGTCAGACGCCTAGAGAATGAACTGGGGTCACTTAAAATATTCTGGTTGATTAAAAGAGCCACACACAATGATCCCACCTCCCCCCAGCCTCCGTATGATGCCAGCACCCCACATGGGGGGTCCTCCCATGATGCCAATGATGGGCCCTCCTCCTCCTGGGATGATGCCTGTGGGACCTGCTCCTGGAATGAGGCCACCAATGGGAGGCCACATGCCAATGATGCCAGGGCCCCCAATGATGAGACCTCCTGCCCGTCCCATGATGGTACCCACTCGGCCAGGAATGACTCGACCAGACAGATAAGGAAAGAGGGGAGCCTCTTTCTAACAGTTCTATATGACTTGTTCTATTTTGCCAGGAGCTCACGGTGCTGGGACTCTGGGTTTCCTAATAGCATGACAAGGAAGACTCGCTCCCCCTTTCCTATCAAAGAGAATAGTTTTGGAAGGGTGTAGTGGGACAAAAAAAGCAATTTTCATTTGTATTGTGAAATGTGAAAATAAAATTGTCAACTCTTTTAAAAAAAAAAAAAAAAGAGCCACACAAATGTTCTTAGGTTTCATCTAGTGATCCATTTCTGCAAAGTTTATTATTTATAAGCATAAAAAACTGAAAGTAACCTGCATGTCCAAAAGTAGAGAAATGGTTAGGTACATTCTAAATCTTCAAAATAAATATTACACTGCCATTAAAATCTTTAAGCATGTGGGGAGTTGTATGTCAATTAGATCTCAAAAAAGCTGGAAAAAAAATCAAGCTATGGGTAAAAGCTTGTGGTACAATGTGAACTGGGAAAAGCATACGTGGAACTAAATATTCACAAATATAAAAACCAGGTAATAAAATAGCATATAAAAAGACCTCAGGAGGAAATAAATAAAAAGAGATACCATGTAGGGATTATGGGTCACTTTCCTCCCCTTTATCCTGTTTTCTAAACTTTCTGTGGTATTCTTTTTACAATTAAAAATGTTTTACATTTTAAAAAAAGAGCACATGAAGGAATCTTGAAGGGGCAGGTCACAGAGCAGATGGAACCCGAGACCTGGCACCAGCTAGACTCTTCCAGGATGTCAGCATGGCCATCCTGTGTGCCACTCCCTTCTGGATGACGCCAATGCCACCTCACGCAAATCAGCCAAGGCCATTCAGCAAGGGTAAACACCTGTCAGGACTGACTTTTCCTGACTCCAGGCCACTTCTCACTGAGGGAAAACTGGCCCAGTGGGGGTCTGCCACAAGCTTGAGGGACTCAGATTCCGGAGTGGCTGCGCTTTACTCCCGGACATAAGTTGTTTGGAAAACTATGGTGCTCTTCCCACAAACTCTCCTCGGGCCGCTGCTGCCTCTGGCCTTCCATTTAGCTGGGTGTTTATCTGATTAATGCCATGGGTAGCTCTAGGTCCAGAAAGCACAGAAAAATCTAAAGTGAGCAAGTGCTGGAGCTGGTTCTAAGCCAAAAGCCAGCAGACCACCCGCTGCCCCTTGGGTCTGCTAAAGTGGCCAATGGCAGAGAGACAGAGGGCTCACCTCATCCATGCCAGAAGCAGTAAAGAAGATGCCAACCTCCTCGGCGTATCTCTGCAGCTCCTTGTATTGGGCATGGCTGAATTCCAGGTGGCGTTTGTGCTCCCCATACGTCTTCCCCCAGGAATGCTGCGAAGTATACGGCCTCTCCAAGGCTTTCCGATTAAACTTGTACTCCAGCTCACTCTTCTGGAACTTGGCACAATCAGCCCCGCACTCCTGCAACACAGATTAGGGCTCTTTTCAATGACCTGTCGTGGATTCTCAAAGAGAAGAGAAATGTTGGGGCAACTGCTATGACATCATTATCTTTAAAAACAACACTGATTTACAGAGGTGTTAAGAACCTCCAAACACAAGGAACAGGAGAAGCAAAAAGTCTGAAAGGAAGCAAAGGTCAGGAATGGGGCTTTTCCCTTAAAAGGAAAAAAGGCAATGCGGCTTTTTAGGGAGCTTTGTTTTATGTTGTAATATTAAAAATAATTAATAAAACAATTTAGGAAGCTATTAAGTTGTGTAACTAAGCAGAGGATAGTCAAATGAACCCTGGACTAGAATTTAGGAGAAAAAACCCAGAATCTGTCCCTAACTTTTGCATAAATCACTTCCTGTCTCTGGACTCAGTTTCTTTATCTATACAAATAACTGGTTTGGGCTAGCTCCAGGACCTATAACTGTTCTGAGGAGCCCCTTACCAGGGCAGGAAACAAAGGAATAATTCTGCTTTTAGCCATTTTGCACTTGTGCTTTACTGCATGATATCTTGTTTGAACAAGAGGTTCTGGGGTAAAAAGCAAATAAACGAAACTTAGAAATGCCCCAGCCTGACTGAACAGAAGCTATAACAGAAAAGCTGGATTGTCTAGCTATAAAAGCTATAATTCTATTGCCACTCAGCCTCCAATCTCTCAAAATTGTTTTTAAAAAACACTCAATAGAAACATTAAGGAAACTCCTCTAATATCTCAGTTTCCTGACACTTCTGTACACACAGAGGTATTCATACTGTTCAGAACCTTGACTCCAGAAATGTTTGCGCTAAGAGTGCTGCTTCCACTCCTGGGAAAATCACAAGATGGCATAGTCAGGACTTGACACTGGAAAGCAGTTCAAAGAACCTTAGAACTGAAAGTGACATTGGGTAACACAGTTCTCATTGTCTAGATGAAGATCCCAAGGCTCAGAGTGAGCTGACCAGAGGGCACAATGAGTCTCCAGCAGAGCCAGCCACCGCTTTCCAAAAGGCTGCAGACCATATGTATCCTAGCCCAAGCCTGCAGCCTGGACGCAGGCTACGCCCAGACCTCCAGCAAGCTAAGGTGGAGGTCTTCACAGTGTCCCTCAGGCTCCCTTGGCTGCTCACCTTTATCTCAAGAAGTAAACTTAACCCTCAAGAAGTTAAAAAGCTTGTCTTCATCTGGGCAAATCTTCCCTGTACAGGAAGATGATAAAAGTGAAGGAGCAGATACTACTAAAGACAACATAAAGGTCAGATAAAAGTCTACTACATTCCACAGGACAGCAGGGGTAACCTGAGAATGGGTTCCCCTTTTTCTCTTTTCAGCTTCTTTCCTAAAAATGAGTGATTTCCTTATCTGTATCATGCTATGGTGAATTCCAGATTCAGAAAAACACAATTACTGTCTCTGTTTTACTATTATACTCGTGGTTTCTTTGTTCAAGGTTTTACTTCTCTACTGGCAAAAAAACAAGCAGCAGAACTCCAGGACGAGCCAAGGTGTGATGCTCCTTTTGCATCAAAATTTGAAAGTTAAAAGTATATTCAGCTGGCAAATCTCTAATTATAATAAGCTTTCTTTTAATATATACAATAAGCTTTGTTTTAATAAAAATAATTGAATGAACTCAACTTTTAAAATCGCAAACACATTCATTATATAGCCTGTACATAACACACTGGACAACTAACTTGAAAATGTGACTCCATTTGGCAACTAAGACAAAAAAAAAAAAGAATCCTAAAACATAAACATTTCAAAAAATTCCACTAATTTAAATTTAAAATTTACATATTGTAAAACAAATGAAACTGAAGTCTGGAGAGGAAAAGTCACCTGCCCAAGATTATTCAGCTAGTAAATGATATCTGATTCTTGTCCAGTGCTTTCTACTATAACTTATCCTCAACCTCTTCATTCTTCTCTCCCCGAAGAACAATCTTTCAAAATCAAAAGAGGAAAAGAGAAAAAAATGTAAATTTATTTCCATGTCTTTAACACCTCTAGGTATTTTTACAACTTCAGCATTCAGAGGGTACACCTCAGAAAAACAGGTTGTTCCTTTAATGAAGAGCAGGAATTTCCCCTTAGAAAACAATGTTACAATATAAAACCCAGAGCCCAGTGGCTAGGAGCAAAGCTCTGAAATCCATTATTCACTGGATGTGTGCCCTTGGACAAGTCACTTGTCTTCTCTGAGCCTTTTAAAATGAGACCAACAGCATCCGCACCATTGTAAGAATTAAGTGAGATGGTACATGTAAAGCACTTAGCCCAATTAGCTGATGGATAAGCACTAAAAAATGTTAGCAACTGTTACTCTTTAAAGGTATTTTTATGATTCAGTAGGTGCCATAAAAGCAGTTAGTCCTGAAAGAGTAAGATAAAACCTAATCATGAACAGTTACAGTCATCCAAGGGGATATTTTTTGAGAAATGTCTCCCTCGGCAATTTCACCTTTGTGTGAACAGCATAGAGTGTACTTACACAAACCTAGATGGCACAGCCTACTTTATACCCAGGTGTAGCCCCTTGCTTGCTCCTTGGCTACAAGCCTATACAGCGTGTTACTGTACAAAACAACACAAGAGCAAATCAAGCACAAGATAAAATGATGCAATCAAGAAACAAGATAAAAAAAAACCACAAATAGATGTACGAAGCTGCTGCTGGCACAGCACACGTTTACAGCAAACTTTTAAAAAATAGGTATAAAGAATATGCTCTACAATAATGATAAGAAGTATAGTAAACACAAAAACCAGTGATGTAACCATTTATTATCAAGTATTATGTACTGTACATAATGGTGCTATACAGCTGACCCTTGAACGACATGGGTTTAAACTACGTGGGTCCACTTACATGCAGAATTTTTTCAATAAATATACAGTCAGCCCTCTCTATCCCTAGGTTTTGCATCCACGGACTCAACCAAGCCACAGACGAGGAGGGCTGACTATGTGCATTGTTCCTCCATTTTTAAATAGGGGATGCGAATATCCAGAATGTTGGTATCAGCGGGGGTCCTGGAACCAATCCCCTGTGGATACGGAGAGTCACTTAAGTTTTGTGAGAAGTCAAAAGTTATACTTAGATTTTTGACTGCAGCGGGGTGGGAGTGGGGGACTAACTTCACGTTGTTCAAGGGTCAACTGTACTTTTATGTAACTAGTTGAGCAGGTTTATTTACACCAGCATCACCACAAACATATAAGTAGCATTGCCCTATGACATTAGAATGGCTACAGTGTCACTAGGCAATACGAATTTCTCAGCTCCATCATAAACTCGCGGGACCACTGCTGCATCTCTTTGACCCAAACATCGTTATGTGGAACATGACAGTATTGAACCTCATGTGCCCAGTACTATGCTATGAGCTTTACATGAGTTATCTCATTTGATCCTTACAACTCTTAGGCAAGTACTGTTATTATCAAGTCTGGTTTTCAAATGAGGCACTGAGACTCACAGAGAGTAAGTCACTCGCCTACGTTCACATAACTGGTAAGTGCTGGAGTCAAAATTTGAACGCAGTGTCCCGGCCTTTGAACAGTTCACATTCCAAACACAACAAATGGCAGGGGAGAGAGACCACAGCAACTTCCAGAACTTCCAAAAATTCCGGGAAGTAATTCAGTGTCACTGGAAGATGTGTAAGATGAAAAATGACAGGTAGGAAGGGGCCAGGTCATCAAGGTCTTGAAGGCTATGTTAAAGGTGAGGAAAGTGAAGACAGAGAAAAATAATATGGAGTCATTTTAACCAAACCGCTAAATTATTAGTATTATAAAGGTTGACGCATGAGGAAAATGATTTTTTTTCCTATCTTCAATTGCCTGGGAACTTAAATTTTTGAACTTTCCAGTCCTGCATCAATACCTAGAGATACGAGGTGTGATCAAAAAATACAGTGAATGTTTAAATTACAAACTTGATTACAGTAAAAGACACATTGTAATTAATCCCCCTCAAAATACTCCCCCTCACATGGAACACACTTATCCCATCGTTCTTGCCACTTTCTGAAGCAATTCTGGAAGTCCTCTTTCCTCAGTGTTTTTAGTTGTGCTGTTGTAGCTGCCTCAATGTCCTGAATTGATTCAAAACCTTTACCTTTCATGGTCATTTTGACTCTGGGGAAGAGCCAGAAGTCACAGGGTACCAGATCTCACGAATAGATGGATGAGGACACACTATGTTTTTATTTGACAGAAATTGCTGTACCGGAAGTGATATGTGGCACGGAGCCTTTCCATTGTGATCCCAAAATACGGTGAATGCTGCTGCCAAGGGCCATCCAACGGAAAGGCAGGAAAGGCAGGGATCTTCAATACGGGAAGCAGCATGTCAAACGTTAGTAACAGTGTGTGACAAGTTTCAACTTGTTTGGTGCAGTCAGTCGGGTGTGAACTACAGTTGCGAGAAGGTGTGTTTTAAAGTGTGACATAAATCATCCTCCACCATGACAACACTCTGTGGCACACATCGCTTCTGGTACATGGCAATTTCTGTCAAATAAAAACATTACGGTGTGTCCTCATCCACTTTATTCACCAGATCTGGCACCATGCGACCTCTGGCTCTTCCCCAAATTCAAAATGATTCAGGACATCGAGGCAGCCAAGACAGTGCAACTAAAGACACAAAAAAAGGACTTTCAAAACTGCTTCAGAAAGTGTCAAGAATGATGGGATAAGTGTGCTCAAAATGAGGGGGAGTATTATGAGGGGGATTAATGGCAATGTATCTTTTACTGTAATATTTTTTTTTATTTAAACATTCACCGTATTGTTTAATCACACCTTGTACAGTGGTTCGTTGGGTCAATGCCGACATACATCAAACCTGCAGATAACTCGCTGACTATTCCCTAAAGGATTTAGGACATGACCAGACTTCCTGGCATCCATCACCCAGACAACCTGACATCCAACTGACGTGTCCCGGTCCACGCCAAGTGCTAAGGCTGCAGGACTGATTATTCTCAAGGATGTGACTTTACTATAAGAACCCTTAACTTTCCTTTCTTCTTTGGAACACGTCTGGGTTTTTGCCTAAGTGCGTTTCCAAACTCCAAGACCCTTGATGTATTTGATTTATTCCAAGACCCGTGAATAAATCTTTGTCATTTATTTCTAGCCAAAGCCTCCTGACTCTTTCTGAATACGCTGGAGAAGGGCTACAACTCTACCTACAGGTAATTGGGAGCCACTGAAGGTGCCAGGCAGGGGTACGACCTGATCAAATCTGTATTTTAGGAAGATCATTCTGCCACCAAGAAGGGACGGTCGGGGAGGCAACTGCAAGTCAGGGTGGAGGGATGAAAAAGAGAATTGGAAAGATTGTGAACCGGCTCTGGCAAGCTAGAGGCAGAGGGAAGTGGTCCCGGCTCCCCGCGGCCCCGCCCCTGTACAGAGCCGGGTGGCGGGACCCCCTCTCCCAGGCCGGCCGCCCCCAGGCCCCGCACCCTTCCGGCTTGCTGCTCCTCCAGGGCGCTCCCCTCACCTTGGCCATACGGATCATGCGCTTGGCCACGTCCAGGTCGCCCTGATGGTTTTGGCCGATCTCGGCAATGATGAAGCACGGGTGCTGCCCGCCCACCCAGCGCCCAGGACACAGCTCCAGTTCCAGCGGCATTGCCCCGTTTGGCTCTGGCCGCCGCCGCCTCTGCTCAGTTCAGTCCGCAGCTCTGCAGGCGCTCACGTCGACCGCGCCACGTCAGCCCGCGGCCTCTGCGCAGCCAATCCTTGGGCCCCGCCTCTCTCCCGCCAGCCAATCGGGGCAGGAGGCGGAGCTACCCGTTAGGAGGGCGGTAGCGCGGGAGGAGGGCGCCCGGCGTTGTCTCGGGCTGGGCGTGTTGGCTCGCCGTGGGGAAGCGTGGTTCGGGACCGTCGCAGGATCTAGACGGGTACCGGTGAACAAACATTCCCCGAGGAAGGCTGACGGCTGCCCTCGCGGGGCGTAGTCTAAGTCTAGCTTCCAAGGGCGTGGGGACAGCGCGCCCTACAGTGTAATGGAAAGAAACGGATTCTGGATTGAGAATTACGGTGCGGAGCCCAGCCCAGCCCCTGCCAGTAACCAGCTCTTGATCATGAACACGTTAGTCTTTCTGAATGTCATTTGCCCTTTTCTCTGCAGCGGGAAAATTATATAGAACCCACCTCACAAGGGGAAGAAGTGTAGCAAACCTTGATCACAGTGCTTGGACTTCAGTTAGCTTTCCGTAAGTGGTCGCTTTTCCTAGTATGGGAGAGGCAACAGGTTCACCAAGTTCCCCTTTGTCCAACGTCATTCGGAAAGCCAAAGCGGAGCTGGGGACTAGGACCCTGGATTGCTTCCCAGCCTAGGAACCCAACTATGTTGGGTTGCAGACAACGTTGAGAAATAAAAGCCAGCTTGAAGGAAAAAGTAATAATATTGATTCCCAGCTTGACTTACCAGAACTGATGAGAAAACTAACAAGAAGAGAGGAGGAGGCACCTCTGGGTGGAAGGTGAGAAGGGTAGGTTCTGGACACGTTGATATAAATATGCGGGTGACACTGCCCACCAGGCAGGAGGAAAGGCAGGCCTGAAGCTCACAGTAGAGGTCTGGGCAGGAGAGAGAGATCTGGGAGCCATGCTGAGTAAGGAAAAGACCAAGGATGGGTTGGAGTGCTGAAGGAGAGAGTGTGCAGAGGGATGAGCCTTGTGCAGCTGCCCTGGAAGGAATGGAGAAAGGGACAAGAAGCAGGTGACATTGTGTGCTGAGAAGGGGAGACTTACAGGGTCAAAGGCCCATAGTCCAGGAGACTGAAGAGAATGAGCAAGAACTTGGTGGGACGTGGGGGCCGCTGTTGATAGCAGATTTGGTGGCCAAGGGAAAGTGAGGAAACAGAAGGGGTGAAAACGGATCTTTTCTTGGGAAAGTTCAGTTGTTAAAAGCATACGGAAATGGATCCTGGGCTAGAGGAGGTCTTAGAGTTGAGGGTTTCTGAAGAAGTGCATATTTGGAGGCCAGGTGGAAGCAATCAGTGGAAAGAAAGAGATTGCAGCAGAGTTTATGCACCCTTGTGGGTGTGCTAGACTAGATGGCATGTGCTGTAAGTCTCTCAAGTTTAAATGGCCTTTCACACCTGGCTAAGGCTCAGCAACAGACCTTGATTACGGAGAAAATGAAATCCAACAGCAAAATAACTCAGTCACTTTGGGCTAAAGAAACCATTACGGTTTTGCTTAATGAGTGAATAAGTGGAAATTAAAGGGAAAAAAGGAAAAATTATGCTTAAAAATACAATTATCCCACAATAGCAAGTTAGGCTGATGTTATTTGTGATTAAATAAGAGCTTTCAGTAAATTGAAGTAGTACTGCTTTACCTTACTATATAGTAAGGAGGAAAGATTGCAATTTTCATTCCACTCTTGTTCTTTTGAAAGTCAGTTTCTGGTGCTTTCTGTTGCTTTTCCTGCTTGTATAGTGAATCAGTGTTCAATCTGTCGAAATGCATGAGAGCATGTGGGAAGATCTCTAAAAGAAATTAAAACACCAATGAGGGATTTTTTATTGGCAGGAGAGGGCAAGGAAGAACTCAGCTTTGGAGAAACTAGGGTATCCAGAGTGCTGGGTCACGGGGATCAAGGTAGGGGATGGAGACTCAGTTCTCAGACCTGAGACCCTGGGGCCTGGGGCCCCTGTAGCCAGCCTGACTGTGCTAAGCCTCTCCTGAAGTTGGCTCCTCCAAAGCCTTCTCCGACCAAGGACTCCAGCCTAATTTTTGCCATTCTGTGCTCCAGCTACACTGAACTAGTTTGAGTTCCACTAAAGGATAATGTCCTCTCACCTCCAGGCCTCGGCACAGGCTGTTTCCTCAGCGTGCACACTCCCCATGCCTCTACCCCCCCCACACACTGAGCCATGCTGGGCCACCTTTTGCAGGTCCTTCAGCCTAGAAGTCACTTCCTTTCAGAATCTTCTCTGATCTCCCTAACCTTCTCTGGGCTGCCATAGGAACCTCTTCTTCAACTACTTATTACCCTTAATGGTGACTGCCTCTTGTTCGTCGTTCCCTCTAGATTGTGACCTCCTTTGGGTCAGGAAGCATCCGGAGCACTTACTCAGCACTAAACCCAGAGCAAAGCCCTAGTGATGCAATGGTAAACCAGACAGACGAGGCCTCTGCCCTTACGTGGCTTACAGCCACGTACTGCAACTGTCCTACGGGGCCAGGAGCTCCTCGAGAGCAGGCTCTGCACTGTTTTCTAGGGTCTCCTAGCACCAAGCACAGGATTCCTTCACACTTAGTAGGTCCCAATAAACATTTTCTGAATGAGCAAGTACAGAAAAGACGACAGCGAAGAGTTAGGCCTAACTGACTTCATGTTTACTCCTCCAGACACATTCAATCTCTTAGCGGAACATAACTATTCCCTGAAGTTAGCTTTCTGGAAAATTTCTCTGAGGAAGAAGTGAAGTATTGAAACTCCCCAACCCAAGTGGTAGTTGTCAGCAGTTGCCAGACCCCTAAGCGTTTCATGGTTCCAAACCCTGAAAGCTTTAGCTGGTCTCACTGTGTCCTGACCTCTGCAACCAAGTCTTGTCAGCCAGCATCTATTTGCTCCCAGATTGAAGACGAAGAAACAGGTCCACTCATTTCCTCATCAGTACGGAGTCAGGAGCCAGAAGGCCCTAAGGAGGTACATCTGGCTAAGAGCCAAAACTGGCCGTGGGCAGAGCTGGACTGGCAGTCCCAGCCAGGCACTTACTGGCTACGTGACTGTGTAAGGTCCTTCACCTCTAAATCCGTTTCCACATCTGTAAAATGGGGATTACAGAGTATTATTTTGTAGGGGGTTTGAAGATTTAAAAAGAATCCTCAACAAATGGCCATCTGGTCCCTTCCTGATTCGAAGCAGATATTCATCCCACTCATGCCAATGTGAGACAGTAATGCTACTTCCCAGAATGACTAGTCGGACTAGTAAAGCCAATTTACTATTCCTACTGCAGTTTTTAGAAAATACTTCATTCACCGTCCTGGGGGTGCAGCCCCCACTTAGCCTTGTCCAGATAACTGTAACAGCCTCATTCGTCTCCTGCTACAGGTCTATCTGTATCCTTTTTATTCTGTCAGCCCAAAGCACAGCTGACATATTTCCCACCATATCAAATCCTTACCTACTGCTCCGGAGGGCTGAGGTAACTGGAAGTAGCACCCCTGTTGCTGGTTAGAACTTGGGGATGTACCCCACTCCAATTTATACAGCTGGAACAGAGCTGCATGCTCACTTATTTTCAGATGAGGAACTAGAAGCTCATAATAGGGAAGTGACTCAGGAAGGTCAAACACTAGCCAGTGGACAGGCTAGGGCTAGCTCTCTGGATTGTTTGAGGCCTCCCTCGCAACTCCACTCCTGCTTTTCCAGGGCTGAGATGGGGTGATGCCACAATGAACACACACACCCCGAACTCCTCGTGGCCCAGGGTGAAGCCCTTTAATCAGAGTAACACTAAGGGTCATTTTCTTTTCCCTGTATACCCTCCCCAACACTACTGCGACAAATTATCAAGTACGCGGTCAGATTGTGAAGCTGACCTAATTGGCTCTGGGAAGAACTTCTACACTTGCTGCAATCTTGGTGGTTTTCCTGCAGAGCAACTGTTTGGCTGGCCAAAGCGTAAGTGGGCTGGTAACTTGACTCCCCTCTTCAAACTGTCAACACAGCGGTATCATCAGCCTCATTAAAATTGATGTCAGCACAACTTGACAGGGCTGGAGAGAAGGGAAGGTCACAGCCTGAGGGTAGAACCTTTGTGATGTCTCACCTTTCTCAGGTGGTAGGATAGTGTAGCCCCAATAGAAATGCCAGAAATGGGAAGGATTGATGCTGCTGTACCTATCCTCATGTGACTAGTTAAGAGTCCTGGTGGCATTGAAGGGGCTGGGGGGCAAGCGTCTTACACAAGACGGTCTGCATGTCCATAAGAAGTGTCAGTCAATTTTCAGTTCCAGGGTTCCTGTAGGAGTGAATTCAACGTAAGAGTACAGAGTTGGAAATAGCCCCCGTTTCTAGGCTAGGTTCTTTCACTTCACCAGCACTAGTCCCTCTCCTGTGTCTGTTTCCCCATCTCCACAATGAGCAATGGTTCCAACCTTTTTATTATGAAAGGACAAACAAACGCTTCAAATGCAATCACAATATTCCAACCTACCACACAGGAACAGAGTAATTGCTGTAGCTGAAGGGCAGGGGTATGTGTGGAGATGCCTCCACTGAGCAGGAAGAATCAAGTCAGTACTAGTCATCCAGCCCATCATGGCTCCTACCCGGCTCAGACATTTCGTAACTCAAATACCCATTGCAGAAGCTGGAGGCAAAGCCAGTCAGTGAACGTCTCCTTCAGATGGGAGACAACTCCAGAAATATGACCTGTTCTGTGACCTCATCACCAAAAAGTTTGCTTCTTCAAAAATTTAAAAACTGTCTAGTCAAGAGCAGCTGAGCCTCAAGGACCTCTCCAAGGACAGAATGTCACAGGCTTTTGGAAAACGTAACTTTAAAAGAAAAACATGACAGAAATGAAAATCTGACTTTGTAATTCCCTAGACATCCTCACTGGCTACGTGTAGTAAGTAGGTCAAGCTGACATTTTACAAAGTGAATGTCCAAGGTTTGACCTTCAAGGCCTTTTAGGATGAAGTTCCAAATCATTGCTCACCCCTCACCTGCCATTCGTCTATTTTCATTATCCTCCAGTCAAACTTGCCTGTTTGATTATAAATGTACTCAGCAATTCCCTACCTCTGCTCATGTTCCTCCCTTTCTCCACTGCCATTTCTAAACCTTGTATTTGCATGTACAGCTCAAATACTTTCCTTTCTAGGAAACTTCCCATCCTCCTAGTTGGAAGTCACCTTCCCAGCCTCTGAATTATCCACTTACTGGACCTCTTGTCCTGGGTCCTAGTAAAAATCACCGCTGTGTCTGTTCTCTTCCCTCCTAGCTACTGAGCACCCAAGGGCTGGCCTGTTTCTATTCCAACCCCCTCCCCTTGCCCAGCCAGGAGCCTCACATCCTAGGTGCTTGGCAGATACTGGAAAGTTCTGTAAACTTGAAAAAAAAGGAAAAATAATCATCCAAAGTTAGCTTGGTATTTGACAACATCTACAAAACCCAAGGACACTTAGGCTACAGAAATTACTCTATGACGTATTGAATGTTTGCCAAATGAGAAATAAGGCCTGTGGTTGGGGAAAATAAATACCTGTTAAAAGAGAAATTAAATCCAATTTTTTTGAATTTTCTTTGCAAAAAACAAACTCCACTTTAAAAGACTAGAAATTTCAATTTTAAAGATGTTTTAGAGGTTCTAATGACACTATGTAACTTTTTCTAGACATAAATTCAAATTAGATTCCTATTTTTAACATAGCTTTTACACACACAAAAAAACCCCTCATAGCAGCTTATAGCTAAGATTTACTAAAACAATCCTCAAATCTTCCACTACAAAAATATTGACAATGCAGTCACATATCTATTAAATGGCTGAGCTACTGAATACACAGACTGCAGAATATCTTACCCTTCCCCCGAATCCCTTTAAGATCTGTAAGAATAGAGAAAATTTCCATCCTCTGGAAAAACTGAGCTGACCTCAAGCAGTGCCTACCTACTCCGTGGCAAGGCTTTGCACATGTCATTCCTCAGCATGCCTGTCTTCGTAACAAACCATACTGTTTACCCATCAGTCAAACCCTACATATTTCAGCCTTGGTGCAAAGCCCATTTTTTTCTTTAGACCTTCCAGTCAGTGAGGGTCACAGACCATCAGTACTGGAAGAGACTTCAGAAGCCATTTGGTCACACCCCCTCAATTTTACAGACTGGGTGATCCAGAGGTCAACACAAGGTCACCCAGGAAATCAGTAGCAGGTCCAGAACTAGAACTCAGATCTCCTGGGACTCAGGGTAAGGTCTTTTCTTCTATATTACCCTCTTTTCCTTAATTCATTTGAATCTAACATTTTTATTGGCTTTCAGGGGCTCCAGAGCACTGACTTTCAAACATTATTTTAAAAGTCTATCTCATTTATTCTCACAGTCATCAAGAATGAGGATTAAATTTAAATGCTCAAAAATCATTTACACTTGTGCATTTCCCCTCAATAAATACTAATATAAAAATGCCAAAGAAACCAGTTCTTAAGTGTGTTTTAACATGAGCTTACAATTAAAGTCTAATTTAAAAATGTATGCATACAACTAGGCTTTACCAAAGAGGAACGTGTTTATTTCTCTTAAATTCTTAAAAATACTTTGGCAGTTGTCACATATAATGTCCTAAACATAAAAAAAATTAATTAAAAAGAAAAGCATGAAAAAAACAGACCCAAAATGTTAAGATTTTATTTACAAAGCTTCTTTGTTGTACAGAAAGTAAAAATGCTGTTACAATCTTGGTGTAACTGGTAGCCACAGATGGTTGACTCACCAATCACAGCTATCCACGCTACAGCAAGAGTCTTACACAAAAACCTAACAACGCTTACAATTTTGTTGGGTGAAGTTCCCAAACTTGGTGGTGGATTTCCAAGAGGGACTAAATGGAGGAAGGCGGAATGTCACAGGAACTATTCTTTGGCTCTTTGGGTGGGTGGGTGTCCTGGGGTTTGTATCACAGCTACCTCTTTTTTTTTTTTTTTTTAAACAGCTACCAAATCCAGATGAGCAGTCCAACCAATACTGAACAGTTCTTTTTTTGTAGGTTATTTGGGGGTCTTAATCATCTTCTCCTTCATCATCTGTTTCTCTCTTCCTCTTTTCACCTTTCCCACTTTCTTCTTCCTCTGTACAATAACAAAAACTCAGTTGGAGACAATTGGAAAGGTTATTGCTAAGGGAGGTTAACAACAATGAATTTTTTGATGGTTGGGAGATTAAGGCTTGATCAGATTAATAGACTGTTAATTAGAAGTATTAATTATAAAAAGCATAAATAGTGACCACAGAACGAAGAAGGGCAAAATGCATCTCAAATCACAGTAGTTAATCCAGTTTTCTCAATTGTAAGTTGGCAGTCTTCCAAATGTTTCTTACACTTGGTTGGTCTCAACAATGAGATTACATTAGCAGTTATCAAAATGCACAGCAAGGATTTTGGGGTTAGTGAGCCTGTTTTTTGACCCATGCTTGCTAACAATTGATCTTGGGCAGGCCACCTAACCTCTTTAAGCCTGTTTCCTTGTTTGTAAAATTGGGAAAATGGTACTAACTTGAGAGTGTTATTTGGAGGATTAAGTGTGATAACACCAAGTATTTAGCCTAGAACATGGCAAGACACAAATTGTAGCAAGGGAATATTAACTAAAAAGGATTTCTTAGACTCCTCAGGTTTAACACAGAGTTTAACACCTATACATCTGTTTTTTTCAACTAGTAAAAAATTCATGGCTATTTCTAAGAAATTAACTAAATCTGTGTCAAATTATGCTCTAAAAAGCTCCTTGAAGGTAGAAACCAGGTCGTAAGGATTGTTCTATCAGTGTAAATTTAGTCCAGTGCCTGACACAGAGAGCAGATGCTGAGAAAGTACAAACCAATGGAAAGCAGAGCAAACAACCTGGTACTCTGAAACCAACCAAGCATGGGAATTTGTACTCTCAATGAATAATAAATAAATAGATGTTTCACTGGTATTGTTTGTGGCGGGGAAAAGAATAACACTAGTAAGATTAGAAAAGTACTATTTATGTATCCTGCAAAAAATTATAATCCAATTAAGATTATTTTTTTTTAAATGAAAGAATTCCAAACACAGAAACCTCAATCCTGGCAGTAACCCAAACAGTGGGGTTTAAAAACACAATTCCAGTGTGGGGACTGAGGACAGGGTCTCTTTCCCTCAGGCACCATTAATCACTGTATAGCAGGTGAGCTGTGTAGTCACACAGCAACCTAGCAGTCTGTCCCCTCCAATCTTTCCTTAGGGAAAGGTGACCCTGTGGGATTGTCCCTCATTGGGGTTGAGTTTATACTACCCTAAGTCTCCATGTTTGGTCCTTGTAAGCAGGGTCTGCAGTCAAAGACGGGTAAGATTTCTCACGGGAGAAACAACCTAAGCCAGACGGGACCCCCCTAGGACCCCCATGAGCCAATGTAAAGTTAGGAGGTAGCTGTGCCCCTTCTTCTGAGAAGCTGCTGACACATGCCTCAACTGTTGTCCTTTACCCTCAGGTGTAATGGACCCATTAGAACAATAACATCTCACCCCTCCTGTTTGGCTCATGGGATAATCTTATCTTGTGAGACTTGTTCCCCCAGGGATTGTATGCACCACACCGTGGTCATTTGGGGGATGGTATGCATCGGTTGCTTTGGGACGATTATGGGATTTGGAATGAATGATTATTGTGTGGTGTAAGAGTTTCGCAGACCCTGCCCCTAATCATGTGATGTCTATTGTGAAAAATCAATAAATACCCACGGTGACCCGATTTGGGGCTCCAGTCCCTTGAGGCTGTGAGTCCCTTGGTCCTCTGTGATTTAACTATATTTGAGTCTCTGTCTCTTTATGATAGTTTAACCCTCGCCGCCTCCCTCGCCTTCCCACGGCTTGTGTTGTGCAGGACGCAACAGAGCTGCACCAGCATATGTGCACCGACAGGGCTATACAAGTAAGCGCCTGTGAAAAACACTAGGGCAAAGGGCATTTCATGTTCTTCTCAGTGGTTCTAAATTCTGAATTAATAGACTGTGCCCGCTCCCCCCGACCCCGGCCCGCACCGCCAATTTTCAGCTGAGGAAGACAAAGCGCATGCATCAGACCCACCTTCATCCTCATCCTCGTCTTCATCGTCTTCGTCTTCATCAACTTCTCCATCATGTCCAAATTCCTCTTCCTAAAGAATGGTAAATAGCATACCATTATTAAATTCTGCCACGTTGAGAAGTACAAAAAATATACAATTTCCCAATAAATGTGACAGTCCATCAAGGAGAAAACTGAAATGTTATTTTATCTACTTTGATGTTCTGAGATCGGTGGGTTTTTCTTATAAGCTTAATTTAAAATTTTCTTTAAAAATTGCTATTCAGAAGTAAGCATTTTATTGGCCAGAAGTATTTAATTAGCATACAACTTATAACAGATAACTCAAGAAATGACTTAAAAATCTTGATTTTCAGTGCAGATTTGGACAAAGATTTCTACATTACCATTCCTATAAAAAGCTTCTTTCAGGAATTTTATTTCATTAAACACCTATGAGATTATACAAATGCTCAGCTTCATTTCTGTGCTAAAAAAATAACACGATTTTTGATGACGTCTAACTTTCTTCAGCTGTTTTCACAAACCTCCTTGTGGGTCAAAGTTAAGTCACTCCTTTCTCCTGTTCTTCTGTGGCATTCAGCTCCTCAGAGATACTGTATTACTAGGTGTCCCATTAAACTAGACTACCTGCTCTTTCAGGGCAGGGCCTTATTTTTTACTTAACTCCATCCCCAGCTCTCTAACACAAGAGACATATATTTACCGAATTAAACTGAATATACAAGAACAAGTTCAGACTTGGTAAACATACCTTTCCTTTGAATACAAGAAAGGGGCAGACATACGAGTACCTTCAGTTTCTAGTTTTCTCACCCTACTGAATACATACTCAACTCGTTAGTTCCTCCCAAAGTTAAAGGGTCAAAATGTATGTTGCAGAGTCAAGCACTGTGTCTAGTTAGCATTCAGTAAACATTCCATGTAGTATTTATTAAAAGGGGTACAAGAGCTCAATTAATCAGACTGGTATTACTATGTTTACAAGGACACTAATTTCTTCATAAGGCCTTTTCCTTTTTTTTTTTTTTTAAATCTACACTTTTAAGTTAAATAGGAAGCAGGGCAGCAAACAGCTGCACTGACCTCCCCACTGACTTCATCTTCATCATCTTCCCCTTCCACGTCTTCATCTTCGTCTTCATCCTCTTCGTCATCAAACTCTTCCTCCTCACCATCCTCATCCTCCTCGTCCTCCTCATCTTCTCCTTCTGAAAATAGTCCAAAAGGAATTAATTACATACCCTTGGTGTCCCATGGGCGCACCTGCTAAGGTGCTGGGGAACTAGGGCTTGGTCCATACATAGGACAAGCGCTGGGCTACACCAGTGTCAGGGGAACCATGGACCACAGTCACCCTCTTTCTCCCAAGCTGCTGCAGCTCAGTCCCTTGGTCCAGGAGTCCCCTAAAATCTGGAGCCCAGGACTCCTGGTGGACTAGATGTACCCTACAGTACTTACTGATGAAACGATGCCATGTCTGGGATTCGCTTCTAAGGGAGGAAGGGGTGTATATGTATAAAACAAGATCAGCCATGAACCACTCATTGTTGAAGCTCAGTCACGGGAACATGAAAGTTAGTTTTACTATTATTTCTACCTCTGTCTATGTCTAAAAATTTCCATAGTAAAAAGTTACAGAAATGAAACAAAACAAAAAACCCTCCTTCTCTGAAGTAAGGGTACGCACAAAGCCAGCCCCAAACCTGGGAGCCCCACTAATAACTCTACGGAGGCGGGAGGCAGGACCCCTGCAGCCCGTCTCTACTCCATTTGGTGCAGGCCTCCCCTCAAGCGGCTCTTACCTCACCCAGTCCCGGAGCTTGCTGTTCTCTCCTGCCTCATGGCCTCTGCACGTTCTTCCCTCTGCTCTGCTTGCCTGACACTGACTCAACCTTTGAGTCTCAGTTAAAAAATCACTTCTCAGGCCGACTTGCCAGCTCGTGCTCTCACACAAGCACCTGGTGCTTCTCCGTTACCACACACTTTGCTCACTTGTGATTATTCAGTTATGATTATCGAATATTTTCTTCTTAATAGACAGTAAGCTCCAAGAGGACAGGAACCATGTGGTTCCCCCCACCCCCTAAATTATTTCCCATAATGCCTGGCACATAAGAAATGCTCAAATATTTGTTGCCTTCACCTTCAGGAACTGCTCTCCAACCTCCAAAGAATTTCCTTTATAGACTCCTGCACATGTGGCTGTTCAACTTATTTAAGGTGAACTTAACTAGACAACAAAAGGCACGAAGGGTTTTCAGGAACAAATGAACATGTGGTGAGGGGAATAAATGACGTAAACATTTGGAACAAGTTGAGATGTCCTATTCTGTGTCCACTTTACCACCTCACATCCTGTCTCTTTCTGCCTTGTCTCAAATCTCCTGCAAAACGAAACTGTAAAAAAGCTTCTAGAACACTACACCAATAATTGCACCCAAGCTGCCTGATGTTTTTCCTCCTGCACTTTTCTTGATCACTTCTATCGTGTATTTTTATCTTTAAAGATAACTGGATGTAAAAAATGCTTGACCAAATGTCAAAAATAAAATTTATATTCTAATTCCATGTTATGGCCAGAAAATCATTTTCCTTATTAATGAAAAATGGAATCAAACATATAGTACTTTGAAATCATTACCTTCTTAAACTCTAGACTTATATTAAAGGCAGGACAGCTGTTTAATTCATATTTGGATCTAAGATGTACCAAGTACCTTTAAGTGTTGAGCCCTGTGAATAAAGAGAAAAAAAGCCAGTCCCTACCCAAGAAGACAATCAGAGCATAGTTGGCGGGGACACAAAGAGCAGAGGATGTGAAGTGCTATGAAGAGGTCAGCGAGGGGACGCTGTAGACGCACAGGAGCCGACCCAGATCATGGGTGTCGGGAAAGGCATCCTGGGAGTGCTGCTGAAAGTGAGTTTGTAAGGATAAGGAGGCGGTAACCGAAAAAGGGGAAGAGCTAGGAGGAAGACAGGAGACATGAAACTGGGACCCCTTTAGTAAACCGTAAACCACAAGTACTTCAACGGGTTGAAGAAGCTCATGATCTCTAGGCTCCAAATTCAAGACTGAGTGGCTAACAAACCATTTTGATTTAGAATCATTTAAAGGTTTCAATGTCCCAAGAGCTTATTAAAATTAAACAGAGGTCCTAGCTCCAAATTTAACGGAATGCCTTACATGCATGATATAAATTGTTTTTCTCAATGGCAAGAACATTCAGTAACTTTATCAGGACCCTTGAGAGGCAGAAAATAGGTTCACCAGCTGTGCTGCCCACTCACCTTCGTCATCCTCTTCTTCATCCACACCATCCACCTCGGCATCTGAGTCTGGCGCTTCTCCATCTTCTCGGTCGTAGCCATCCAGGTAGGTCAGCTGCGGCAGCAGCTTGAAGACGCTCTCTCGATAGTCGTTCAGATTAGTAACCTCACAGTTGAACAGATCCAGGCTTTTCAGACATTCCAACTTTTTCTGAAGAAAAGGATAAAAAAACACACCCCCTAAACCAAAGGAACATAAGCAACAAAACCCATCTCCGAAAAGAGGTAAAATTCTAGGCTCTGTATTCAATTAGCTACCACCCAACTCAGTTTTGTACATAGGATAACATTTCAAGTCCTTTGCACCCTTTATATTTGAGGCCGCTGGATTTTCACTAGTCCTTCCTTCCCTTCTACACCTACCCTTTTCAAAGAACTGTTTCTGGCAGCATCAGTCTTAAGAAATATGAATTTGAAAAAGTATTCATTAAAACGGAATCTTTTCATAGTATGAGACAAATCAAACAGAATTTAATAAATTTGGTTCAAAACTAAGTTTAAACATTTGAGTAATCAAATGGCCAATAAGAACTTGCTGGGTATCAAGTATAGTCTTCAATGCTCTGGGGTTAATAGTATGGAAAAAAATTCACCCATTCGACCAATCAACCAACTCAGTCTCAAGGTGTTTGAGATTTCTACTCGGGGACATAGATGTGAAACATCTATAACGGAATATAATAAAGTGCAAAGTGTGGTAATGCAGGTATTTTCTGAGAAGACAGGAGGAGTCAATACAGGCTGGGGCAAAGGAAGGGGGTCTCAAGAGTTCGAACTTCAGAAATAAAGAAACATTACACTCTTTTTTAATATTTGAGGAAACGATTAACACTATTACCAAACTTTTCAGACGTAAAATTCTTCTGATTTTACCATACCTTGAAACTTTGCTGCAATACTTCCTTTGTTTTGACTATCAGTTTCATCTAAAATATAGTTAAGATCTAAAATCCTGGCCTAAGAAAGTAGTCAAAGTGGATTGGAAAATGTCCATGTATTTTACTCAGATCTTCATTTGTTACATCAGTGTATTAGTACTTCAACCCCAGGTCTATTAAGTTTGATCAAGGGTAATGAAGAGACTGGAAGGGCAGAGATAGTATTACAGGCAAGTAGGGAGAAAGCAACAGGAGCAGACCCTCTCAGAGAGGACTGGGTGCAAGCATATAAAAAGCAAACACAAAATGTGAAATCTTATGTAGCCTGGTGCCTTTTAGAACAGGGGCAACAAGCCTGAAGGGCATATGCTATATAGCTTCATAAATGTCACTTTAAATGGTTCTGAAGCTTGGTGTCGTCTAACATAGTAATAATAAAAATATTAAGATCTTTGAATAAAATTGCAAAAAATAAAGGTTGCTTTTTAAAGGCTTTGATGCTTTACTGGGAAAGCTATTTCAACACTCACAAGGATCTCGGAAGAAATGCGGATGAAACAAAACCTTGTCTTCAGGGCTTGAGTTATCTGTGTAATTCTGACGAGTTATAAAATAATTTGAAAATCTTTGGTCTAAAGCAGGGCTTGGCAAAAGGGCCCATTCCAGCCCACAGCCTGCTTTTGTAAAATAAGCTTTACTAAACACAGCCACACTCATTTGTTTATATTATGTACGCCTTCTTTTGTGCTACAGTGGCAAAACTGAGTAGCTGCATGGCTGGCAAAGCCTAAAAGATCTATTATCAGGCCCTTTAGAGAAAAGCGTTGCCAACCATTAAAACTTACAGAATCTTCATCTATCTTCCTGGTCAAAGATGAAGTTCCCACATTTATTTTACTCTCACTGAGCAGCCCTTGGGAACACAAAGTAGGATTATAGCAACAAGGAACAGTACTTCTCCAAATACCAATTGTATGAAGATCCAAAGGTTTGTGCATCAAATAATGTGCTTATGTAAGTCACGCTTCTGAGGTCTTAAGAAAGCTATCCCCAGTCCTTCTCATCATAGGGAGAGCTGCTTTTATGTGTGTAGCTTTAGATTAGATTCCCCATTGGGCAGGCTCTGACCTCCAGAAGCCCAGGTATAAATTCTTGCCAAAGGCGGGGGGGTAGGGGGTCGGGAATGCTGAAATACTACCCCAGAAAACCAGGTAGCATACTGGGAACTCTTTTCTCTTCACAAAAAAGTTGACTCTATAACAGATAAGATACAACCACAGGTAAATTTAGGCAGCTTTCCCAAAGAGGCTCAGTCTAAAAATTCTTTGCTCAAAGGAATGAGCCATGTACTTCTCAAAATTATTCCCTAGGAATAAATGTACAAAAATGCATACAATCCCAGACCTTTAATGCTCTACAGTGCCCCAAGGTCTTTCTCTAGTTCTATTGACTATCCCACTATTCAGGGCCTCCAAGGCTCTGTTTCTGAAACTCTACAAATCTGTGAAGTTTTTGGCTACTACTTGAGAAAGGACCCATTATAATTCGGACATACTAGAAAACCAAGTGAAAGCAAATAAACAATACCACAAATAATTATAGTATCCTAGACTTGTTTAAAGTAGTAAAATTACATTTTGAGGCCCAAAATACACTACAAACAGATCATTCAGGATCCCAAGGTAATGTCTAAATACTGCTTAAAAAAACAACAACAAAAAACACACACAACTCTATCATACCAGAAATTTGGCCTAAAACTAATAGGCTAGCCATAATAAACATTAAACATTTTATTAACAATAATTTTGCTTGCCTTCTTAGAATTTAGAAAGGCTTTGGGGGATGGTTTGGATGGCCCAGGTCTCTTAAAAAAGGTGTCCAAGGAAGTTTGAATTGATGCCTTCTTTGTCTCTCGATTAATGTCCCTGTAGCAAGCAGAGGCATTCACAATCATTGCAGTGACTGTAAGTACTGGGCTCAATGTAGACGGTGCTCAAAATGTATGTGGTTAATGAGGATGAGGATGGTGTTTTTCCCCACTGAAAAATACTTTCAGAAGTAAAAATGGATTCAACATTTCCCCCCTTCACCTTCTACTGTTTTATTTGATTCCATGGTCTAACTTCAGGAGAACTACCTAGCACCGCCAGGAATCTGAGTAGCAAGTTCAGAGAAGGGCAGGAACTCAGGCTTTTCCAGCTAGCCCTGGATGTGCAGTGCTGTGGCTCTGTCATAGGCTAATCAAGTGTGTGACTCTGGACAATGGATGCAGCCTCTCCCAAGCCTCAGCTTCCTCATATGTAAAATGAGGGCCATGCTACTTCTATCCACTTTGTAAAAATATTCTTGGAAGGTTACTAATGACCTAACATATATAAAATACCCATTACACTGTATAATACATAGTAGATCCTCCAAAAATGTTAAATACAATAGTGATCATTTTTCCTTCTTCACTGTCCCAGGGGACTGAGACTTTCACAGCCACCAAAGGGCCCTTATCCACCACTGACCGGACCAGGAACAGCCAAGAAAACAGCTCCCGCACAATTCTTGCTTTTGCTCTGCATCTGTGTGTTAGGGCACTGACAAAGGCTTCTGATGAAGTATCAAAGAGGCCCGAGGTTGCCAGGAGAATTCGGGAATAGCTGGTAATCTTAGTTTGGAAAAATACTGCTTGGTACTCTGTTCTAGAAAAAAGGGGTTCCTGTGCTTACAGTAACCCTGAATTGGCAGGCCTGTCATTAACACATAGACAATAAAGGTTTAATGTAGCCATCTGACTGGGAGGGAGATCATCAGCACGTAATGTGGTGATCCTATTGGAATTCCCAGCTTAGATCAACTTGGCTATGGAATAAATTTGTAGGTAAAAAGAAAACAAGTTCCAAGAGCACTGGAAAGAATGGTGGACTTGGATTTGAATCCCTACTCTGCTATTTGTCCAGTGCCACTGAGTAATTACTTAAGCTTTCTAAAGTCGGTTTCCTCATCTCTAAAAGGACAGTCTTTTTCTCTCCTCTGGATTATATGGGATACAATGTGTAAATGTTAATGGCCTTGAATACAGCAAAACTCATTAAGTGTTTGCTTAAACATTGTAAATGGGGATTAGTTTAGAGGAAGATAGAACTTGTAAAAATGAGGGAGCCTAAGTATCTGAATGTATCTATCATAGAAAAAAGGGGAAAATTCATAGAGCAAAGGGGAGAAACAGGCTCAACATTTATGAGAAATATGAGTTAAGTGTGGTCCACTTAGTGATTCTGCAAATGATTAAATCTACACTGGAGCAGTGGCTCAATTATTCATTAGGAGAGAAAAGACCCTATAATTCTGACAAGAAATCCTTCACTAAAGTCACAATTTAACTCTTATCTTCCCTTGCAAATATCAACAGAACATTCTACACAACTGATGTGAAATTCAAATATTGTAATATATTGTGACATCAGAAAAGACAGACAGCAGAAGATGCCTTACTTATCATGCTCTTGGGTTCTGCTCTTCTGGATCCTGAAAGACGGTTCCTATCTGCTATATAATCTCCCAATTAATGGTTGCAAGTTAAGTCAAATAGAAATATTGACTTTATGTATACCAATAAAAACAGAAAGAAGCTATAGACTTCTTTGTGTAGTATGAACAGATTTGAATTCCATTAGTCTCATTAAAATGGAATTCTACCTGTATGCCAAATTTATAGTATGTCATATTTAAGGAAAGCATCATTTAACAATCATGAATTCATAGAAATTTCCAGATGGCAGCCAAAAGAACAGCCTGGGGGCTGCCCCACACCCCGCAGTAATCCCTGTCTCCAGAAGCTCTTTCCTGGCCACTACAACTTCCACATGGACTGGACCCCCAGTAGCACAGCGTCCCAACTTATAAAGCAAAATAAGTGCATCACCTTTTTATTCTCAGAACTAAGTGAGGTAAGTAAGGCATGGATTACTGTCCCTGCTTCACAAGTAAGGAAACTGAGGCCCAGAGAGAAGAAACAATTTGCCCAATGTCACACAGCAAGTCTATAACCCAATTGGCACTTGAATTTAACTTTCCATAGCTTATCTCAGTATGTAAGACTGAGGAGGATTTTGGGGTTCCCATGCAAAACGTGGGATCCAGCTAGAGCACAAAATCATGAATCAGAAGACCTAAAATTTACTGAACCTGTCTTTGGACTTCTGTTCCACCTACAATTCAGATATGCCACCTAATAAATAGCTTTTTCTGTGAAAGTATAGAATAGCCTGGCCGGTTTGGGAAAAAGTTTTTAAGATAAATTTTTAATTTCATAAATAAACAAAACGCTAAAAAAGACAAAAGAAAAGAATTCCCCTTTGAAGGAAGCCACCACAGTATCAGACAGGAAGAATCAAGTCACAGGAACACACATAACTACAGAGGCCCTGATCTTTAAAACTGGACTACGCCTATAAAAACTATTATAATAAAAAGTCACCACTTTCTCAATTATTATTTCCAATCATTTCCCTCACTATAAAGAAATATGAAAATGAAAATGAATCCAATAAGTCCTGGATTCTAAATTCTCAATTACTTACCAAAGGTTCCAAGGTGCTGATATCTTTCAGTTTATTTCCACTTAAATTTAGATGTGTGAGATTTGGAAGTTTTTCTGCCAACATGTCCAGACACCCATAGATTCTATTGTCACTGAGCTCAAGCTACAAGAGAATGCACACAGCACAAACACAAATACAAAGAGAAACATACATCATTAAGGTGTTCTAAAGAGCAAATATAGTTCTTAAATACTTATCAAAGATCTCTTTTTATCAGGGCATTTATGTTCATTTTGTTTGATTAAACCCAAACAGTTTACAGATCCCAGCAACATTTCACAGGAGAGACAGGATAGGATGAGAAGAGTTGTTTTCTTAACCAGCTGCTAATTATAAGTTTGCTCGAGAACTGGCCCCTGATATCAGTGAATAATACATTTTCTCACCTGAAAAGTAGGTCAAAGCAAATTAGAATTCTTTGAGAAGTTGTTAACTCTATACCTGCCAGGAAAGATAAACGGCCCGGCTTATTTTATGTGCTAAGCAAAACTTGCTATGCCCACTTGAAATCTAATGTAGTTCTGTAAATGCTGATACACTGTGGGGTTCTACATCTGGAAGCCACCAGGAAATGTTGCTTTGAAGTCTACTGGAGTGGTACAGGTCCCAAAACAAGCCCTTAAAAGAAGGTCCATGACCTGAGGAAAAGGAGTGGGGCAATAGCTTCAGGGCTGACACAACCAACTCCCCGGAGGCCACTTTTTGCATAAACCTGGCCTTTATAAGAACCTACTCTAATTTCTTAGCTGCAGGTCAAGTAGCACAGCAAGTGGTGTGCCAATAAAGGAGTGAGCCTTCAGCAAGAAATATTAGAATCTTAGAGTGAAAGAAACTGGAGCCTGAAAAAATTAGATGGTTGAGAGCATCTAATTCAAACTTATCATTTTGCAGATGAGAAAACTTAGGCCCTCATAGCTGGTTTAAATTCCCTATTTTAAATGCCAACAACAATGATAACTGTATCTAATCCTTACATAGTTAAATGCCAGGCACTGTTTGAAGCACTAGAAATACATGAACGCACTTGATTTCATCATAGGGGTAGGTAGAATTATTACCCCCATTGACAGATGAGGAAAATTAAATACAAAGAGACTATGTAACAAGCCCAAAACCACATAGCTGCTAGTGGTGGACCTACGATTTCAAGCTGGGCAGGCTAGCTTCAGAAGAATCCATGCCTTCCCCACTATGCTACGTACCCAGAAGAGCATGAAAACGTCATGAAATTTAGTCTATGGCATGCAATGAAATTAACATATGATGCAGAATAGAGGAACTTTTTAAAAAATATAAATAATTGTTGAAAGAATGAGTTTAAAAACAATTCAGGTCTGCTGCTTAGGTGTTATTAAATATTTCAGAAGAGAAGAACTTTCAAAAGAATTTTCCTTCCAATGGGATATTACAGTCAAATATCTAATCATGATCTGGATTTAAAAATGTAAGTGTATAATCAACAAAGACCTAAGTGTTAGCTTTTTTGAGATATTAGTAAATCAAAATAAAAAGAGAATACTTCTTTTGGTTGGTTAGAATACCACACATATGTAATATTCACATCCTTTCAACGTGAATATCTTAGGGAGTGGAATAGAGATAGCAAGGGAATCTGCCAAAGGATTTAGTGGTATATGTATTTTGAAATAAAAGCAATCTGTAGATTTAGGAAACCTGTGACATGTATACATCAAATTTCTTTCAGATCCTGTTTCTTGTTAAAAAACAACATGTGATCTAGGGTAGGAAGACAATAAAGTCCACATCAGCTGTAAAAACATCTAATCTGCCTTTAAGTTTGATTTATGGATGTCTCCATTCTTCCCTCACTAACCCTACAAGTAACTGATTAAAATAAGACTTCAAAAGGATTTGATAAAGCCTCTGTATCGATGGTCATCAATACACTTCCTTTCTGAATAGGTCTGATAAGTACACGGACCATAGAATTGAGGAAAACGTATCAGGATGCTAGGAAAACACATCACAAAACACATACTACTAGGATCTGCTAGCATCAAGTTTATGTAAATAGATGCTAAAAAGCCATTAGTTGTTTGATGGACTAATCAGAGCTTCCACTGTCACCTATAACCCATGCAAATAAAAAGGATGACACTTGAATCTCTAAAGTAGGTACTTATCAGAAGAAAGGAAAAATTTACCAATTTAAATAACAGGATTCTTTCACATAGGAAGCAGGTCACCCTGAAACTCAAGAGGACTGCCAGAGCATTTATTACCTAAATAAGGCAAATAAGTAAAAAGCACTTCTGGTTTTCAATTCACGTACTTAACCAAAAAATAAGGCCCTCAGGACTCAAAAGCAAGCTACAGAGACAGCCTACCTGCCCTTTGCCTAAGTTTGATGACAGATTTATTTCTATGTGTACCTTTGTTTAGACAAATTTTCAACGTAAATTCCCTAGTATAGCAAACACATGTACCTCAGAGAATTCTACAACCCTTTCCGTATGTAATGGAAAAGGTACTGGGTTAGGTAATAGGAGATATGGGTTCTAGTTCTGGCTTTAGCACTAACCACTTTTGTGGGTGGCTTTAGGCAAATTCTTGTACCTTTCTGGGTCTACTGGTATGTCTGTAAAATAATGGGCTAGCCTAGAAGATCAAAGTTTCTTCCAGTTTTGACATTTTGGGGCTCTGTGACAGTTAAATGTACAAGGACATGAGAAAACACCTTAGGTGGTGGGGGACTTGGAAGGAGGGTAGTGACTGGTTTGTCATTAGACCAATGCAGCACTAACAATGGGTCATCAGCTAAGGCAAGGAAATACAGTAGTTTCCTTACAATGAATACCTGCAGTCGGTCACAACACGTTTTAAACGTCTAGTCATTAAAAATTATACAATGGATTTGAATTATCATAAAAACCACAAATCTGAAAAATCTTTACTATTAAATTCAACCTTAATCAACAAACATAAAACTTGAAGAGTGGTAGGCACCCTGTGGTCCCTAAACCAGAGCATACTAAGAACAAATGTATTTAACATTGTAACAACAAATGTATAACAATTAATAAATGATTCACAAAATAATCATTCATAACTATTACCTACTGAGCATCCAACATGTATTATTTCCAAACATCACAGCAATTCTGTAAGGTCAGGTGGTATCACCAGTTTACAGGTGAGGAAATTGAGCCTTAGAGAGATTAAATAACCTACAGAAGATCACCCATCAGGGAAACGATAGACCCGGAATTCAATCCCAGATATATGCCCAGTTCCAAAGGCGTGTGTTTTTTGCTACAGTACATGTTTCCTTACAGGTAAAATCATGTTTTTCCCTTCCCAGAATGGTTCTCTTTTATGATGAAAGAAAACAGCACTTACCTTTTTCAATTTAGGTAGTTTGGGGAGATTTGAAACTGAAATCAAGCCTACATTTATTAAACTGAGGAACTCTAAGTTCACAAATTCAGCAGTTAAGCCCTCAATTTTCCCATCATTTGATTTGCAATTGTCCAGGACAAGTTCTCGAACCTGTGGATGACAAAGGGAAAAATAAAAATAAAAAGATGAGCTTTCATAAAAACATACAGAAAACAAAGAACAAAAAGAGCACTAACTCCAAACATAAATATCCAGCAAAAACATCCACATATAGGGGCAGCCTCTACTTAGACTTAGATCACAGTTATAAATAAATGAAAAATAATTAAGGCTTTAGTAACAATATACTAATAGATATCAAGGGTGGAATGTTACACCATGGTATAAATAAAGGTTTAAACTCTTTCCTTTCCAGAGACAGAAACTACAGTTCTTAAGATGCAAGATGTAAGTAAGAAACTATATCCCCCATATTCCTTTTCCCAAGTCTGCTCCCCAAGGGGTAACTTTAACTACAAACGCAGAGTGAAGACACCCTCCACCCCTTTCAGGCTGCGTCTATGTCAAGGCCCAGGAAGTTGACACAAAGAAAAGAGGAAAGCTTTACTTTTCCTATTAAGATCAGTAAGAGATTTTTGGCAGCACTACATGTCTCTACTTGTGGTTTTATTAATCTTTACTAAGATTATTTTGACATGAGGAAGGGGTCAAGATGGAAGAGGCCTTAATTGAAAACAAAGATCGATTTGGGTTATATATGAGAAAGATATTTGATATTTCTAGGGGAGAGAACTGTAGACATTAAATTACGTTCCTTTTTCAGACCATAAAATCTTCTTTGGCGGTCCAAAATTCAGAACTCAAATCCATCCAAGGGTATCCACATCTTAAAAATTCTGAATACTGTTTAGCAGTCTACTCTGTGAATATCTACCATCATAATTCTCATTGCCATTCGTGTTCTGTGGTTGACTCTGAAACATGCAACTTTTTAACGCATGTTGATCAATTTATAGTGATGCAAATTAGTTTTAACTGCCAAAGGCATTCTTGCAGTGATCTACCAAATTTAATAGCATTAATCAAGCATGTATGTGGAAGAAAGATGCTAATGGTTCTAAAATGAGGACAGGAGCTAGTAATACAGAATCCAAGGATCCTACTCTAGTGATTGCTATCATTCACGGAGAACCTACTTGTAATTCTTTGTACCACCACACCCTCCCCCCATTTACAGAGAAGGAAACAGATTTATAGGCAGTGATACCCACAACACCACAACTTCTCACTTGCTTCTTCACTACTTCTCACTACCCTGTATACTTCCTTCTCAGAAGCCCTGGTTTCAGTCAGGATGCATGCAGTCCTATTATACCTTTTTACTCCCTCCCTTCCACTTTTCTCTAGATACCTCCACCATTCTTCCCCCTTCTGGTGAAAATAAGCACATCTGAAAACTGAAGAGGTCAAATGAGGAGAGCTGGGCTCTGCCACTTATAACCTGTGTGACCTTGGGCAAGCCACTTTACATCTCTCTCTGTTTCCTCATCTGTGAAATGGAAAAAATAGTACATACCTCATGGCGTTGTTGTAGGGAGTAGTGCTTGGGGCATAGTAAATGCTGAGAAAGTAACCTCAGGGAAAGGGAGGAGGGGAATGACAGAGACCTTTGTTGTTTACTTTATTCATATCTGTACCATATACATTTTTTACAAGCATGTATTTCATTTGTATTTAAAAACAGTAACAAACCATAATAAAAAAGTCAACTGTAATTGTCACCCTCCTAAGTAGTATACAATACAAGGGATTTTCTATGACTATGTATGACAGAGAATCCAAAATTTATATACAGAATGACACTATTATGCCAAAAGCCAAGTGAGGAAGAATTAGTTAGCCATGTTGCCTCTTAAGCCATTTTGGCTCCCAGCTCACTGGGTGAAATAACCTCCTGGACATTTCACTCAACCAGTAAAATTCTACTTTAACTAGTCATCACATACTACCACAGAGCATTCAAATGTGAGTTAGAATATGTTTGCTGACCCAAACAACAGAATGGGAATCAAGAAGAGGAAATTAGGAGAAAAATCATGTTAAAGGGGCTCCATTTCCCCAGTTTACTTGTTGAGTATGGAAGATAATGGAGAGGAATTAAAGTTCTGCTTTAGAGAAATGGGAACCATGTAGCTAGGTGGAAATAAGGAAGGAAAAGCTCACTGAGGGAGAGGTGTAAGGAATACCTCAATGGGTACCAAGTTTAAGATTCCTATGGAATACAGATGAAAGGATCCCCAGGCAGCTGGACACATGGGTCTGGAGTCCTGGGGAAGTCTGGGTTATAAATTCTGTATTGGGGAGGCATCAGGACAAAGGTAGTAGTGAAAGGACAGAATTCCTATGAAGACTAAGGATAGAACCCTGGGAGCTCCTGCAAAGGAGACTTGAGAAGAATCAGGAGTGGTACCCAAAGGTGAAGGATTACTTTGAATACCCAGAAAGGCTTGTGAAATAAGGCAGAAGACGTTATTTTTTAAAAAGGATTGAAAAAAATCAGAAAACTTAAATGCCCACCAACACGGGACTCATTTCCAGGATACACTGTGGAATGAAAAACGTACAGAATGTATAATATGTTGTTATTTATGTAATATATCACACATTCACTTTCTTGTATTTACATAAACTCTCTCAGGAATAGAAAGTGAGTGGCTGGGAGACTTTTCTCTAGAACCTTATTTTATACTTCAATGATGACAATATTAATCTATAAAAAAATAAAGGTTTCAAATATATGGTGATGGAAGGAGAACTGACTCTGGGTGGTAAACACACAATGGGATTTATAGATGATGTAATACATAATTGTACACCTGAAATTATGTAATTTCATTAACAATTGTCACCCCAATAAATAAATTTTTTTAAAAAAGAAAAAAAAGTGGGAGAAAAAAATAAAGGTAAAAGTCAGACTTTAAGCTTCAAGATTCATCACAAGGGCAGGGTCATGTCTATTTCAGTTGCCACTATATCCCATTATGATAAAGAGCCTTCACAATGATTGAAAAGGAAAAAATGGTCACAGGTTTGTCAAGAGTACTGCATAGGGGTTTTCTGTCAGGATTGTAGGGGATTGAGCAAATGAGAAAATCAGAGAAAACTTGGATATAAGGAGAACCTACTTTCTGATCATAAGCATAATCACATTAATGCAAAGCATAGTAATTTTCATCACTATTAATACTTTGGTATTTTATTCATATTTTGGTATTTGGTATTTTTCAGTTTTTCTCTGTACGTTTTAAATATAGGTGAGGTGAGATAAAACTACATTATGTAGCATACTTTAAAGTAACAACCCTGAATATCTGTTAATAGCTAAAGAAATTATAATGTATGGCTGTACCATAAATTACAATCCTCCCTGTTGAATGTTTCCAATTTTCAACATTATAAATAATGCGATGGTACCTTTTCATGTAAAATTTCTTCTGTAATCAGGATTGTTTCCTCACAATCTATTGCTGGGTGAAAGTATATAAACATTTGAGTTTCTGTTATCGAGTTGTGAGTTATTTAAAATGGCAACCAATCCCCTTTCAACACATTTTTGTGAATATACGAAAACTCTAGGTATCTACATTTATTTACCTTTTTCTTGAGGGTAGTTTTTACCCTGAGGAAAAAAATAAACACCCCAAAAGAAAGATTGACCAAAAAAAAAAAAAAAGACAAGCCATAAAAAATACAAAATGTCAATAAACAAATGTCCGACTACAAGAATACAAAATGCATATAAAAAACAAGATATATCTTTCTACTCTTGTTGTAGGTGGGGCACCTCCTCCTGTGAAGAAGCAACGGCTAGGATGAATATAGGTAAAGGTGAGTCTGTAAGTGGGAGAGCGAGAAGTTCAGGGAATGCACATGAGAGACGTGTAATTTTCTCCATGAGTAGGAGGCAACAGAATTTACTGGGGTGAGCAGGGCAGAGGGTTTTATGGCTCAGCTGAGAAAGCATGTCCCTTGACTTTTCCAGGAAGGCTGAGGATGTAGTAAAGAATTGTGCTACTCCCAGAACAGAGCTCCAGAGGCACAGTCAGAGGACAAGCCACTGGGGAATGAGGACAGGTCCGTGGGAATTACTGCAGAAAGCAGAGACCACAGGAGGGTCCCACTTAGTGCTGTGCCTGAGGATAACAAGTCTGGAAAGCCCATCAGCAGCAGCCTTCTAGCTTGTCTAAAGGTCTAAACAGGACTTTTGTGTGTGGGTGAAAAGGTATCTTCTCCTGGGCATTGTGTCAGCAGCATTTGAGATAACTAAGCCTCCCCACTCCCCCATCTCTTCCTGAAATGTGAAGGGATCCAGACTGCCTGGCAAGGGAGAACACAACTGTGGGAAAGAATGCCTGGGGGCATTGCGCAGGTGGGCACACAACCCCAGCCTCCTAATCTAGATCCAGAATAAAGGGAGGTTCTAATCAAGAAGAAAGGGCCCTAGTTTCTCCTTCTCATGCCCCAAATCCTCCCATAGCCACTATCTAAGGCAGGCACTTATACATTTGTATGTAAAATTTAGGGAGCTATTTGGTCCAAGATAGAGTTAGCTGGCCTTCTGCTCAAAGATGGATGGTTTAACTTTCGGGGTCAAATTCACTCTTCTTCATACTTCATTTTCCAATTAAACTAGCCTTTTCTCAAACATCAATTTAAACATTTAAAAACAAAAATCCATTATTTCCTATTTAACTCTTTTGTACAGCAGTCAGCAAACAGTACTGTTTTTACTGAAAAAAATTGAGCTATACTGCAGCCAAGTTCCAGGGACTGGAGCCACAGAGGACATCTAACTCCGATTTCCCTTCCATCCTCTCCAATTTTCTCTCATTTCCCACTCCCCTGGCCACTGTGAAAAAAAGATCAATTTTACCTAACTGGTTCAGTGACCTTCTTCAATTACAACAGTTGTAATTGTTATAAGAGGGCAAAAAAAGTATAGAGGAATTAAAGACCATTTTAAGTTACCAATTCTTTTAATTAAAAAATACATTGTAGTATGTGAAATCCAAAAATGTAGAAAGAAAAAGCAACTCCTGCCACTCTTGCTAACTTCCCTCCTTCTGAGTTAATCAATGTTCAAGCCTTCTACCCTACTATTATTTTAAAAGAAATGTTTTCAAAATGACCATAGAACAGATTTATATTACTGGTTCTCAAATGTGATTAGGTGGCAGAACTATTGGCATGAAGGAAACACCCAAATTCTACTGGTGGGTAAAGAAGGGAATCATTCTAAAAAGCAAAAAACCTTCTAACCACCCCATAGGGACGGTTAAATTATGATCTATGCATAGAGTAACAATCACACTGTAATAAATAATGACAGAAAGATAAAGATGTTTACTTTATTTATATAACTAAATAAATTTAACACACCAGAATGTCTAGATGATAGGATGAGTATGTGTGTGAGAGATTTCTATTTTTAAAATTTTTTACTTATCTGTATCTACTATTTTTTTGGCTTATGGGTATCTAATTTTTCTTCAATGAATACGTATTATTATACAATGAAAAAGCCCAATTAGTTGCTATGCAACCAATTAAAATATCCTGTTGAGCTCAAACTTACATCACAATAGACAACAATAGATGCCCAAAATTGGAGAAAATGTGAGAAAAACCTAATTTTTTTTTTCCAATAAATTGGGACTAAGGAAAGACTTCTTATTTATGGCATATAAAATGTCTTGGTCTTGCAATCACACCCAGTGTTCCACAGGGGCATAGACTGTGAACCACAGGAACTCCTTGGCCTTCTAACTTTGAAGGAAAAACTCAAAAAGGGCTAACAGCAAGACTAGCTGTTTCTAGATGCAGTTAACAAGGTGCTCCTATCAACAATTTCTGTGGTGTATATGGTATGTTTTAGGGCTGTACAATTTGTTCCCAGTGGAGTAACTGGCAATACAAATATTTTATGTAAAATATTCCTATATTTTTAAATGGTTATCACCATTCTTTATGAAGATTATTTTTTAAATCCGTCTTAGTCATTTTTTCCACTATGACCACACCTCTGACATAAGGAGCTGTTTAGGACTTAGAGACACCTCTGACATAAGGAGCTGTTTCGGACTTAAGAGAATATTGAATTACATATATATTTTAGTTCCTCATTAGAGAAATGAGATTACCTGTGTTTATAAACAACAAGGATATGGTACTCGGTGAACTGAACCTATTATCTTGATCTACGCCTTTGGCCAAAGAACACAAGAAGGTAAAATGTTACCAGGGTCTTCTGCAAACCCCAAAATAAAGAACAAAAAAGCCATACACAATACAAGCCCATCTGGTCTTTAAAAAAAAACACCCTAAAAACATTTATGATCAAACCTCCACTTACCCTCCTCAAACACTTAGATCTTACTTAATGACATTAAGGTCGGCCAGGGGTACACTCTTCTGCATTTAAGAGCCTCTTGTCCATACATTCAAAAGACAAGGATTCTTCCTCTTTCCCCAAATGACGAGATTCTGTCGGATCCCAGAAGCCAAACCTACTCCTGGCCCCACACAAAATATAAGGAGCCTATGACTAATTGATTTGGGCTTTAAAGGAGTCATTTTGGAACTTCCCATTTGCCTTAAGGATGATACTGTTCTTCAAAAACACTTTTTAGCTGCTCTTAAATATCTCGTCAAAATCTATAGCATTTTTCCCCAGAAGAGCCTTCAGTTTAAAGTCAGAGAATCCATCTCTTAAGAGCCTACTCCTCCTGCCCTCAGTCTCCCTGTGAATCCCCAGGGCAGCCTGTCCTTCTCCCCCACGTTGTTGGCGGCTCCAGTTAACACTTTCAAGGCCAGTACAACAGGCACCACAGGGGTCAGGAGAGAAGGGGGAAGCTCTCAAGTGCTGTGCACACTGCTTCTCCAGGTCTGTATTCAAACATTTAATACTGGTACTGTTTCCATACTGTTGGTCCTCAAATAGTTACTAAACCAGTGGACTGCTGTAGACCAGTGCTGACCAGTACAATAGCCACTAGTCAATTTCCCTGCGCCCGTGAAATGTGGACAGTGCAACTGTCAAACTGACCTTTTAATTTAATTTTAATTAAATAGCCACAGGACTCTGGCCTGTGTTTGGCAAGAGGGTACGGCCTAAGTGGATTAGGTAAAAAATGAACACTTGCACAAAAATGCATAGTTGTCAAAGAGCAATACATTAGTCATCCCATCTATGAAAAAACTCCATATGGTGGGACCACCAGCCCAGTTGTACTTCCCAGAGGGAGGCAACAGCGATCTTTACCCAGTAAGTACTTTAAGAGTCCTTTAGTTACTGCACGAAGAATTCAAATGCTCGATTTGAAAATACTTGGAAGATCCAAGTGTGGAGTACTTTTCTCTCGGAAATTCTGGCTGACTGTAATTACTCCACATTCTACTGATTTACAACTACTCAGTAATAACGCAAACGTCTGAAACTAACAACGTCTCAAAAAAAAACACGAGCCGAGAACTCGTCGAGTTTTACAGTGGGAAGAGGTTTAACCCTTCAATCCACCAGCACGTGGCCGACACAAAATGTCTGACTGATGAACGGAAGGGACGGGCTTGGTCCCACCTCCACTTGAAAACCCCGGGGATTAGCAGAGACGCCCACGCCGTCGGCTCCCTCAGGGATGCTCGGGGTGGCCACGTGGTGCTGCGCCCCGAACCTCACTCGTGGGGACCCGAGGGGCTCAAAACCTCGTGCCCACCGGGTGAAGCCTGGCTGATGAAGTCCCACAAGTGGGTTACTCGTGCCCACAGCCACCTGACTGCACGAAACGCGCCCACGCTGGCCTGGGGCGCGGTGGGAGGGCTTCCCCAGGGCCCCCCACGCCGGAGCCCGCCACTCACCCGAGGAGGGGGCTGGCAGGCGGGCGGCCGCCCGCGCGGGGACCGGGGCCCTGCACCCGGCCGCGGGAAGCCGCTCAGGCGCGCGGGGTGGAGGAGAGGCGGGTTTCAAAGGCTTGCCCGCAGCTCGCGCCGGCCCGGGTCCGCCTCCCTCGCGCACTCGTGGGGGGCAGAGGCCGCCGAGGCCCGCCCGCAGCCCCGGCTCCTGGCCCGGGCGGAGCCGGCCGCCGGGCATTGCCCTTTTAAGAAGGGGGAGGAGGACAGCAGAGCTCCCGAGCGGAGAGGAGTCGGCGGCAGCGCCGCGCGCAGCTCCCGCCAGTGCGACCGAGCTCCCGCGGAGCCCGCAGAAAGCAAGCCGCGAGCTCGGCTCGGGGAGCGGCGGCCCGCAGCCACCGCCGGGGGCGGACGGGCGGGCTGGGCCGGGCCCGCAGGCCAGCGCTCGCGGCGGCGGGAGACGGGGGCCCGCCAACATGGCGCTGTGTCGGCCTGTGGCGCGCCCCGGCTGGCGCGCGGAGCCGCTGCCCGCCCACACCGAGGGGCCACCCTCCCGGGCAGGGGCCCCGGGCTGCGCCGCCGCGGCGCGGGGGGAGGGCGAAGCCGCCGCCACCGTCACAACGGCCGGCCTGGGCCGACCGGGGCCCGCCCTGGAAGGCCCGGAGTGAGGAAGGGCCGGAGGGCAAAAGGGAAGGGAGAGAACTGGGGGCAGAAAGTTTTATTTTTAGGCTTGAAAAATGGCGGGAACCGCGTCCTTTTTTCAAACTTGGCCTGACGAGGGGCGGCGGTGGCGCCACCTCCGCGGCCCGGCCTCGCCCCTCCCCCGCGCCGCGCGCCAGGCCGCGCCCGCCCGAAGCCCCCGGGCACCGAGGGGGCGCCTGGCCCCCTTCCGAGGCGGAAAGCCCCCTCCTCGCCCTGCGGTTCCTGCCCGCGGTCGGGCCGCGCCAACCGCAACACCAGGCCACGGGAGAGCCCTCCCCGCCCGAGCCCCTCGCCCGGCCGGCCCGGGGCGCGCGAAGCCCGGCCCGCAGCGGGCCCAGCCCCGGCCGGCCGCGCGCCTCCTCCGCAGGCCGGGTCCCCGCTCGGCCGCGCATCCCGGGAGGCTGCAAACATGGCTCCCAGCGTTACACAACCCCCTTGTCCCTCCCTCGCCGTCTGCCACACACACGCGCGCCGCTCCGGGAAGCGCCCCGGTGGGCGAGGAGCTCGAAGTTTGCTTTCCCCCAGCCCACCGCCCTCCTCGGACGGCCGCGGGGGCCCGCGGGCGCCAAAGAGTTAATCCCCGCGCGCTCGCTCCCCCCTCCGCGCCCGCCGGCCGCCTGCCCGGTCCCAGCCCGCGAGTTGCGCCCGTCCCCGCACCGGGGCTGGCGAGCCCGCACCCGGGGCCCCGCAGGTGGCCACCATGACATGCAAGTCATCGGAGACAGAGGACGGCCGAGGGGGGCTCTGCTTACAGCTGCCGGGGTCCGGTTCCTCAGCTCCAGGTGGATCCTCCTCTTCATGTCCATGTTTCCCTCTTCCCCCCTCTTCAAACTTAACTTTCCGCGGCTGGGGCGGAGGGGGGAGAGGCGTCCCGGCCTGCGCTGCGAGGGCCGTCCGAAGGGGTCTGCTGGCGGCGGGGGCCGGCGGCGCGGTCCTGGGCGGCGGGCGGCGGGCGGGCGGGCGAGTGGAGCCCCCGGAGCCAAGTTACTCACGGGAGCCGAGCGAAACCATGGAGGGAAAAGGGGGCTGGAGCGTAACGCTGGTCTCACTACCGCCGCCCCCGGCCGCGGCCCCGCACTGCGCTTAAACCGGCGACGCGGCGCAGGCGGCTGCTCGGCACCACACGGCCCCGAGCGGCGCCGCTCCACTCGGCGGCGGAGGATGAACCCCGGACGGGGCGGGGAGACGCGGCGGGAGGGGCCGAGGCTGGGGGGAGGCGCTGCCGGGGGGACCCGAGCGACCTCCTCGCCTCCGTCCGGCTGCACGTGGGTGGCTGATGTGAGGTCTTCCTCGGGGGCGTCCCCGCCCGCCGCCGCGCGGAGACAGCCGCCCCTGGGGACCCCACCTCGCTGCGCCCAGACGCGGGTCTCTGGCCCGCGCTCGCACGTTGGCGCGGAGGGCGCGGGTGGAGGCTTTACAGTCCCGCTTCGGGGGTGCGTGACACCAAGTCGGTCCGCTGAGACGCGACTAAGCCAGCCCGACGCCTGCCAAGGCGGGAGACGTGGAGCGGCGCGGGACACGGGGCTTTCGGGTTAACCTTCTGCTCCCCCACGCGGTGTGGGCCGGCAGCCCGAATCCTTCCGTATCCTCCGCCCGGTGGTAGTGGGAGGGCTGCCAGGACCCCCGTCGCGAGCGGAATCGCGGCCGGCCGGTGTCGTACCACGTGGCACCAGGAGGAGGTGGCCTTGGCGGCCCGCGGGGTCCGGGGCAGCCCCGGCCGCCAGCCCACGCCACCGAGTAGCCGAGCGTCCCCCAAGTTCTGGAGACTCTCCCTGGGTTTCTAACATTTAAATGTAGGCTAGCAAGGCAGCAATTAGCATTTCTAATGGGGCCTCCGTGTTTTACAGTTTCCCCGCAGACTTTTATCCCATTATTCCTTAGGGGACCCCTGTGAGGTGTGTAAATTCTGGATGGTCTCGGTTTTGCTGAAGCTTGGCAGGTAGCCTTTGTAATAGTCTGGCTCAAGAGAGCACCCTGAGAACCAGGGTTAGAGCACTACGTTTTCTTTGCGGACCTCTGGGGAGTAACGTATGGTTATATTCAACTTAAAATAAGTAAATACGTCATGTGTCTAATCAGATACCATCTTAATTCTAAAATAGACAAGAGGCTCCAAAGATTGGGAACAACTTACCAATAGAGAAAAACACAATGCTATTAGTTAACCTAAGATTTTATTAAAGTGAAGAAAGACCCCCCCCCCATCCCATTTTACCTGTGGCAAACAAAGCCACTTATAACAAATTTTTAAATATGGGATGAATTGAAATTTCAAAGCAAAAGCAAGTTTTAGGATTACGGAAAAGGGCAAAAACTTTCATTTGTTGTTTCCTGAGTCTAGTATTAAAATGTTAGTCTCAGCAGATATCTCCGTGATGGGAAAACGGTGAGGGAGTACTCTTCAGGATGTCACATGAGGTGTGTAACTATTAGGTTATGAGAACCACAGGGCCAGGAGATGAAGAGTTTTACAGAAAACTAGCAAATCAGTTCCATGAGCTAACAAGATTGGGCATCCACTTTTAGCGTTTAATATGCTCTTTCTCATTTAATCCAAAGACAACCCTGTGAAGTACGTTGTATTTTAATCATTTTACAGAAGAGGAACTGAAGCTCAGGAACCCTAAGCTGCATGGCCAACAAGAGGTGTATCTAGGGTTCAAACCCAGATAGGTCTGACTCCAAAGCCTGCCATCTTTACTGCTACACCATCAGTCTAACTGCAATGAAGTCGTTGCATGGGGACCTGATTTGGAACATTTGCAGAGGAACTTTAGTACCAAACAACACGCAGGTACCCTCTTGCAGGTAAAGGACAGATGCTGAAGGAGACTGGAATGTGGTAGCTCTGTGCTAGAGAGAGTGGTAACCTGGTGACCCGCGAGGGAGGTGGTTCTGGTCCTTAGGGAGAAACTAGGCAAATCTTGGCACCCTGTCCTCTATGACAACTCAAGGGTATGAAGGACTCTTTCCTCACAAGATAAATGTGTGCTTTATAAAATTAAACTACAAAGTAATTAATAAACATAGCCACAATGTACAGCAAATAAAAAGAAAGCAAAAGAACCAAAGGAGGAGAGACTACAGACCCGGTACTGTCCCTTCTGACACAGCCGGTGCTGGCATGCACCTCTGTGAACAAAGAGCATGTGTTCCAGTGACATGCTTCTTTGTCAGGGGCTTCACTGCCAGAGGCATAAATAACACAGGCAGAACAGGGTGTGTCTCACTGGCCTGCCAACATCTTCCACTGGACTGTCAGTTCACAGGCCTGAAGGGGCTGTTGTCACAGTGCCCTGGTTTTGACTACTGCTATACTTAACATCATTCTGAGTATGTATCTGGGTGTAAGAAAAGTAGAATATATCATTGTATCTAATCCACAATTATTATCATGTTTATGGATTTATGGATTTGAACAAGGGCTAGAAAGGAACAAGGAAAAGTGAAAACAGCCTATTAGTTTGTTAGGGAGCCTGAACTATGTATGGGTGAATCTTTTTTTGCTTCCATTGATATTAATGTTTGCCTAATAAGTAATAAAAATATCAAATGATGTCTGGTTTTGGCACCCCTTAGAGTCTTAAAACTGCCTGTTTGTTAGAATGTGTAATTTCTGTAAGCTCCATTGAGGTCGAACACTCTAAGCTAGTTTGTAACTCTTTGGACTTACTCTCCACTCCACTGCCTCAGCTCCAGCAGGTCATTCATCAAACTGTCAGATGCCCCCAAGCCTTCCACTCATTTTTTGGTTGGGAACAAACTTTAATAAATCTGAAGATAAGAGGAACCAGCCCCACGCAGGCATTGGTTTAACTGGCTTTGAAACCAATTTGGCAGAATGGTACCCTTTCTCTTTAGTAAAGACAGTACACGAAGATGATGCCTAATACAGGGTGAGGAAATCATTATTCTTTAAATGCTATAATTGCCATCCTTTTCCTCCTCTCCCATACACATGTGCATACAGTAGTAACTGTTTCCTCTGAGCTTCCACAACATGGTGTGTGTACCCGTTATAGCAGTTAGGCAACACATAAGAGTTGTGGAAGGATCTAAAATTTCAACTAGACTATGAGTTCATACAAGTATTTCTGGATGATATAAATGGAGAGTAGGAGCCTGGGCCATCTTTAGAACATAGGTGCTCTGCAACTGTGTTATGCTGAAAATAGTGTCGCCTGTACTCAAGAATAATATTTGGCAGCTGAGATTGTTGAGACAAAGAGGAGAGGCAAATAGTTAGATGAAAATGGGTTAAGGAATGAGATCCTGTAAGTCTCCACATGGTAAAAACAGAGGAGGGGGCAGTATCAGGTGTGTAGACAGCTGCAGGTCCAGTAAGGGGTCCTTGCCAAGGGAACCAGATTCCTTTCTGCTCTCTGAAACAGCTGTAGGTGCTGGGCCTTCCTGGGGCAGCAAGGAAGAGCTATGACTACCAAGAGCCAGGTTTAGTATTTATTAAGCACCATCCTTATGCCAAGTACTGTGCTTGGGACTTTCGTGTATATTGCATTTCAGTTAATCCTGGCAACAGCTCACTGGGACAAGACTATAATCCCTTTTTATTGTTTAGGAAACAGATTTGGAGAAGCCAAGTGGAACTCACATAGCTAGTAAGAATCTGGATTTCTTTGTCATGTAATTCATTCTTATTACTTTGATCCACTAGTCCTCACAACTGCTTCTGAAAAACCTGTTTTTATTTTCTCCGCTTTAAGAAGATTTACATGCTCATTGTGAGGGGGAAAGAAAAAAAGCACAGAAAAATAGCATTTAAAAATTAAATTCCTACCATTGAGATATACCTACCAGCTTTTTTTTTTTTCTATAGTAAACATTTTTTTAAAAAATACTGGGATCAGATTGAATTTTTTTTTTTTTTTGGAAACTTGTGTTTTCTACCTATCATTACACTAAACGAGTTAATACGATAAATATGAGTATTAACTTTGCTAAATATTTTTCCCTTTTTAGAGAAGGACTCTAGTGATGTGGGAATCCTGTTCCATCACGTATTGGCTGTGTGCTTTTGGACAAACCACATAATCTCTCTGAGCCTCAGGCTGCTCATCTGAGGACTGTTGTGAGGATTAGGCATGATCACATGGGTGAATTCCTGCCTGGTACAGTGCCTGGCACTCTCCTCTGTGCCCCTGCCACAGTCACTGCCCCAGTCTCTCCCTTACCCTAAGCAGAGGCCCAGAGCTTTCTGGCCTCCTCAGGGGCTGTAGAAGTTCTGCTGTGGCCATCAGTCCTCCACCTCTGCTCCATGTCCTTCATTTCATGTAGTTACCCTGACCTTTTGGCTGAGGAAGGGCCTCACCCCAAACCAACATAAGTTTTCATTCTCAAAAGGGGTGGATTCCTTTTCTGTTTCACACAATCCTTAGTCTCTCTTCAGGGACTGGGAACATGCTCCTGAACCAGACTGGAAAAGATCTGAGTAGCCCCACAGTGGTGGGTATGTAGCTCCGCCATAATTAGCCAGCATTCTAACCATCTGGACGCTCTCCTACCTCACAGGGATTTCCTTGTCCACACAGAACTAAGACTGCTCCAAGAGTCCTGCTCTTGCTGACTGAACTTTTCCCATCTGTTCTCCAACTTGCTTTGCCTGCTCGGGTCCAGACATGGGCCCCTTGGTGGCCATGCAAGGTAGTCGTCCCTCACTCGAGACTCTGACACTCCTGAGGTGGAATATGTGCTCCCTAATTTGCTAGTCTCTTATTTTGGCAAAGGCCAAAAGTCCCAAATACCCTTACGTTATACTTCTTGAAAAGCAAGGCAGGAGTGCCCTCCTAGTTGCTAGATGGGATGCTGCCCAATTCATGAATCGCTCAATAAAGCCAATTAGATCTTTAAAAAAGGAAGGAAAAAGGAAAGCAGGGCAGCCAGTTTCCTGATTTCTTTTTATGTTTATCTATGCATATACTATAGAAAATCTGGAAACTATATTTAACAAAGAGAAGAAAATAAAAATCTAAATTCAGGGCTAAGCACACACTGATCACGTTTTGGTGTCTATTCCTCCAGTCTTTTCTCTACACACATATGGCACTTTCTCAAGTCTCAGATTGCCAGAAGCATCATCTCATTAATAACAGCTTTTCATGGAGGCAGCAAGGGGGGGACCCACTGCATTAAGTATTCATATCGATTATGAGGCATCTTTATTTCAGAAATAGTAAGTAGAAAAAAACACCTATCAAGTACCTAGGAAATACTATATACGATATTTAAAAAAAAATTTGAAAGTGGGATGATACTGTAACTTGCTTTTTGCAGTTAACAATATATTATTAATATAGTTCCATGCCATTAAATAATCTTCTATAGAGTCCTTGAAGACATTATTCTACAAAATGAAAATAGCTGTTCTTTTTCTGAATATAAAGACAATACATATTCATGTAGCAAATTCATGAAATGCAAAAAAAAGGATAAAGAAGAAAATGAAAGCAAGCCCAAATCTCATTACCTAGCAGCAACCGCTGTTAATCATTTTTGTGAATATTTTCTGAGCTATCTCTATGAAGATGCGTATGTAAAATATATAATATTTTATAAATGTAATCATACTATAACGGTGCATTGTAACATGCTTTTATTTTTCACGTAGCAGTAAGTCACAGGGATTCCTCCAAGACAACAAATATAAGTCTACTTCATCATTTTAAAAGTCTGCATCATATTTCACTGTATGGATGTAGCATAATTTGTTCACCTGGTCTCCTACTGATAAACATTTAGGTTACTTCCAGTTCACCATTATACATAACACTTTTGTACAGTTAGCTCCTAGAAATAAATTCCTAGAAGTACAATTCCCGAATCAGTATGTATCTTTCAAATTTGGATATGCATGGCAAATTGCACTTCTGAGGCTGTACTTTTATACTCCCATTAACAGTGTTTAAGACTTCCCCTCACCTTTGCCTAAACTAGGTATTATTTTAAAGACATTTCTGTCAATCAGTTTTCAATTAATGACAAGGTTGAAAACCTAAGGGAGCCAAGACAATTCAGTGTGAAAAGAACAGTCTTTTAAACAAATGGGCTGGGACTTTTATACGTCCCCATGCAAAAGAATGAAGTTGAACCTCTATCTCACATCATGTACAAAAATTAACTCAAAATGGATAATGGATTTTTTTAACTGTCCTAAATTGTGTATTAGGTACAATTTTACAAACATTACTCATCAGCGGTAATGGTGGAACTGGAGAGTATATCGTGACTTCTCCAAGCCGCACGGGGAGAACCACCAATAGTGTGGTGGAACTTGTGGCCCTTTCTAAGGCCACAGCTCTTGCAGCCTGCAGATGTTAGTCCTCGCATCTCCCTGTGCGTGTGGACTGGATTGGTGATTCACGGGGGGTCAGGATTCCATCTGATAGCTTTATGGAAGGATCAGTCAGGATAATCTCAAAGAATTTGTATGTAGAATCCTCACCAATCCAGTAAGAATTCAGGACTCTCAGAGCCCCACGGTGGCCTCCAGCTCACTCCTCAGCAACAGACTGAAGGCTTCGTGCAAACTTTAGCTGGTTAACACCGTGATGGACAGGCTTGTTATGGGTCGCACCCTTAGGAACTGGGTGTTTCTGGCCACCACGGTGCACACGGATCCGATATATGACATAACCTTGCTTAGCCTTGTATCCCAGCCTGCATGCTTTATTGGGCCCGGTCGGGTTGGGGTGCCCTGTGGAGCGCAGAGAGCTGACGGTACTGTCAACAGTGCACTCTGAGAAGAAACCGCATTACATCGGACTGCTGCTTCCTCCATAGCTCCTGGGTGTACTTGTATGTGCCCACCTTGGCTTACCTGATGGCTGCAGCCAGACGGAAAGGCGGATCGTAGACTTTTAAGAGTTAAAACTGTAAGACTCACAGGAAAACCTGGGAGTAAATCTTTATGACCTTGGATTAGGCAAAGCTTTCTTAGATATGACACCAAAAGCACAACATACCAGAGAAAAAAGAGGTAAATTGGACCTAACCAAAATAAAAAACTTTTGTGCTTCAAATGACACCACGAAGAAAGTGAAAAAACAATGCATGGAATGCATTCGTATTTAAGGGAGAGGCACTAAAAAGTGACTAGGAACTCTGTGTGCTCCGGTAGGTCTTAAAAATTAGTGGGCATCTCTCCATGGTGATCAGGAAACAAGGTGACATTTCGTTGTGAGATCCCCAAATGTCAGTACCTACATAGCTGTAAAGGATGAAATTATCAAGCGATAATACAACACAATTCCTTTGGATTTCCAGATTGAAATGGCCCACCAAGCCATATTATAATGAAATTTCAGAAAGCCAGAGATCCTAAAAGTGTCCCAAGAGAAAAAGAAAAGTCATAATGAAAGGATCAAAAATCAAAATAGTGTGAGACTTGTCAATAAAACACAGGAAACTAGAAGACAGTGGAGCAATTGACTCCTTCTGAGGAAATTCTGAGGAAAAAGATCCTCCACTCAGAAGTTAACATGCAGCCAAACTATCATTCAAGAGTGAAAGTAGAATAAAAATATTTTCAGACATTCACGATCTCAAAATATTAATCTTCCACACACCCTTTCTCAGGAAGATACTGGAAAATACATTCCCACAAGGGTAGCTCTACAGCAAGCCAGGAGAGCAACCCAGTACATATGGAAGAAGAGGGCAAGAGAGCTCCAGGAAGGATGTTGGGAAATAAAAATGAAGACGATCACCTCTGTAAGCACCCTGAGGAGGGATTTTACAGCTCTGATAGGCAGAGAAGTGGAAACAAAAAGATAATTCTGAACTCTAGGAAAAATCAAAAGTTGCACAAGAAATGTAGTTATAGTTTGTTATATGGTTCATCTATAAACATTATGTAGTCATATTAGCATAACTGAACAATACCGAAAGGAGGAGAAAGTCAAAACTGTGTGGGAGTGAGGGTGTAAGAGATCCAAATTCTTATTTTTCATAGTAGGAAGTCAATTAATGTTAACTATTAATGTCTAAAATTAATTTAAAAAATAAAAAATAATATGACCACATTATTTATATAAAAGGAGGCAAACACCAGAGGCAACAGCCAAAAGAATTGAAATTGCTGTCTCTGGAGAATGGGGAGTGAAGTGGGAGGGGTGAGGCAAAAGGCTGTTTTGGTAACAAGCTCTGTAGTAGTTGTAGTTGGTGTTTAGAACTCTGTCCATGTATTACTCTGAAACAAATGAAATTTAAATTAAAAAGCAAGCAAGCTGGCAGACGAGGCTTCTGAGTGTGGGTGTGGACACTGGGCAAAGGTGTTCTGCCTTCCTCAGAGATCTGTTCCCAAAGGGCTGGCAGAAGACAGATGGTATGGGAGGGGCCAACCGCTTTCCTACCTTTCTTCTCAGCCAGTCTGCTCATGGATTGCCAGTGGGTATGATACAAACTCAAAGTGGGTCAGATTTTCTTTACCCAGCTGCAGCATGCACTTTAAAAGAGTAGAGATGTTGCTAAGCCTCTGGCACTACATTTCTGTCAGATTTTGCATGGTGTTGGGAGATTCCTAATTTCCCCATTTCTTCAGATGTGTTTTAGCCAGAAGTTGAGAGATGGCAGGAAGCCATCTAGGACGTCACTGTTTTTCACCAGACATCCAGGTTCTTTGTACAACAGCCTGAGCAGGTTGGCCTCTCTCTCTTTCTCTTGCTCGCTCTCTCTAGTTGAGGAATAATGACATACAGTAAAGCACACAGATGTTAAGCATACAGTTGGTGAGTTTTGACAAAGGTGTGTATCTGTGTAACCAACACCCCGAATCAAGATAGAAAACACCACTGTCACATTCCCTGTGCCCCTTCCAATGCCCCATCAGAGGCAACTCTATTTTAGTCATATCTCCAAGAGATGATTTTGCCTGTTCTTGAACTTCATATGAATAAAGTCATACCACATGTACTCTCTTGTGTCTGACTTCCTTCACTCCACTTAATGTTTTTGACATTTATCTGGGTCGATGGATGCATTGTAGCTCATTTCTTTTTATGGATGAGTAGTATTCCAGTGTATGAATATGTCATAATTTATTCATCCATTTTCTGATCAAGTCTCTTCTTTCTGGTGTTTCTGAGCTGGAGCATGTCTTCTTCGCATGACCCTTTTCACTAACACACAAACAGAGTTGTTTCCACTATGTGGAGTTAAAGGATAAAAACTAGGCTTTTTAAAGGATCAGCAAAATTTACACATATGCCAAAAATGGAAACTGGATATAATACATGCTCATTTAGGTTAAAACTATTTCTGCGACAGGAGACTAATTAAAAGCCTGTGACAGTAACCCACATGTGAGGTAACTGAACTCTAGACCAAGTTTTTTTGCTATGAGAAGAGAAAGGGAGGAATCTTTTATCCTGTTCCTGGTACCGCGTTTCCCTGAAAATAAGACCTAGCTGGACCATCAGCTCTAATGTGTCTTTTGGAGCAAAAATTAATATAAGACCCAGAATTATATTACATTATATATTAATTATAGTATATATTAATTATATTATATATTAATTACATTATATTATATATCATATTATGTTATACCCGGTCTTATATTAAAATAAGACCCTGTCTTTTTTTTTTTTACTAGTTTCAGGTGTACAAGACAAGGTAATACTTAGACGTTCATCATTTATATCCCTCACACTGTGAACCCCCCTCCCCCCAAGACCCTGTCTTATATTACTTTTTGCTCCAAACGACGCATTAGAGCTGATGGTCTGGCTAGGTCTTATTTTGGGGGAAACATGGTAGCTAAACTCTCACCACACACTGTGGGGCTTTCCTGACATTGGGAAAGAACACTGAATTTGAACTTGGTTAGTTTTTCATTCTTTCACTCACTGAGGCTCCCTAAGTCTCAGTTTCCTCATAGGTAAAATGAGGATGAATAAATATGGGGAAGAAGTGGGAGTGAAATTTAGTGCACACCTTTAATTTTAAAACTATGTGAACATATCCCCTGTTCAAAACAGACAAAAACAAAAACAGAACCCTGAATACAATCAAATAGACTATCTCTATGAATGGTTAGGCATTCTAGGCTGCTGAAAGAATGGGCACCAGAGACTGGCTACCTCCTGTCTGTGAGAATCTTAAAGTCTGTTAGCCCAGAAGTCCTGTCACTCTGGGATAGCTGGACAATAGGGAATTATATCAGCTTAATGACAAAAAATAGGCTGCTTGGTTGCAGCGAGAGCTCTGCTGTGCGAGTAAAGAGATCTGGATTCTGGTCCTGGCTTTACTGTGTAATTTGGGTGAGTTACTTACCCTCTCTGTGTCTTCTATTGAATGAAGGAGCAAAACTGTATGATCCTTGAGATGCTTCCAGCTCTGACATGCTAGAATATAATGCTAATTTCTAAGCAACAGAGGTTATCATGATATGATATCGGTAAAGGATTTGCTAGTGGCATTTTTATATCTAAGACAAGAGCAAGGCTGTGAATATCGTGATTATATGTTTTTCACCTTTTATTTTCTTTAATACTGAAGTAAATATCCAAAAGTGATAAGTCCAGTGGAGTGTGTATTTCAGGAAAAGAAACTTAGTTTGTTTCGGTAGTACCCTTGGTGCAATCCCAATGCTGTATTTGCCATTGCTATCAGGGTAAGAGTATATCAGTGAAATTTTATGAATATATGGCACTTTATATGGCTATTAAGGATCTCAAAGATCAAATAGTTCCAATTGTAACAAGACTCAAATTTGAACTTTGGTGCCAAGGAACTCACCTCCTCCTGAGGTGCTTCGTTCCATTTTTATATTGTTCAAATCATTAGGAAACTGTTCCTTAGGTTGAGCTGAAATCTTGACTTCACATAACTACTAGTCCTAGCTTTGCTGTCTGTGGCTACAAACTACACCTGTGTTCTCTCCGGTCGAGGTTGCAAATTGCTGAGATGTGGGCCAGTATTGGACTGTGTCTTGTTGACTCGTCATAGACTTTAAAAATATCTCAATTAATTCCTAACATTAAAACATCATGAGATTTTTTTTTTTTACATGAACTGTTTCTGGCTTCTTTTGAAAGATGAAAAGATCTGTGCAGTTGCCTCCCCAATATAATTCTTCTCATTTTTATAATAATTGAAAGTCTTGTTCTAGTCCCAACCCTTCCTGGCTTAGCCTGTGTGCATTGGAAGAGCCTGATCCCACCCCTTGTTCTAGGATAGGGCGCGCAAACTAGTCCACATTCGTCAGCACAGTCCCACCTCTTCTCACCTTTATTGATGCAAAAATAAGCACGGTTTTACAAATTGGCTTCCCTGGAAACAGAATCCAAGATGGAGAGTTGAGCACAGAAAGTTTACTGAGGAATGCTCTCGGGACATATGCGAATGGGGACGTGAAAAAGACAGGGTGGGTGCGGAGAAAGGATGACCACGACATTAGCTGCAATGTGATAGTTACAACCAAGGCCTCAGCTCATCCCACCAGGGACTCAAGAATGGGGAGGGCTCTTCAGAGTTGCTCCAAATTGAAGTAAGGGACCCAGGTATTTGTATTCTAGTATTAGCTTGTTACTTTCTTCAGGCTGCACCATGGAAGAGGGTGTAAAACCTTGGGGAAAGTGGTTTTCTGAGGCTGAGAGCAAGAATATTCCCAGTAGCTGAGGGATGCGTGTGTCCACCCTGCAGAGGGGATCTGGGCAGAGCCCCACAGTAGCCACCACAAGCACATGACGCAATCTAGTTAACAGAGGTTTGCTAGGGGCTCCTGAGAAAGAAGCTTCCAGAAGTGACCTTTATCTTTCTGGATATGAGTGAGGAGCTCTGGCCCTTGTGGGCAACCATCTCACATCAAAGTCAGCTCTGATGACATTGGTATTCTGCTGAATCAAACCAACATGAAGCTTGAATTACCCTGGACTTTTAGTGTGAGCTTCATTGTTATAAGTCAGTTTTTCAGTTGTGTTTTAGTTACTTACAAATGAACATACTTTGACACATTCTGCCAATGTGTAGCTGCATTTTCTGGCAATAACCTGCTAAGTAGCAGCTGCCTTCTTTTTTGGATGGGTCTCTTAGTTTCCGGTTCACTAGTGCTCACTTAGCTTTTAGGAGTGGTAGCAGAAAGCTAAATCCTAATCTTCTAATAGTAAGAAGTCAATAGGAAAGGTCTAACATGGAAAAATCAAGAAATATCAGCAGAAGCATGTGTTTGTAAATATAGAGGTAAACATCAGAAGAAAGAGCTAAAAGATGTGGCAGTAGTTGCCTCTGGGGAGATCCAACAGGGTGGGATAGGACAAGAGACCGCAGCTGGGTTTTGTGGGGAGCCTTGCGGTGCTCTTTGAGTTGCAGCGCGGTGTACTCCTGTTGAGAATGCATGCTCCAGGGCATCTTGCACTGTGCTCTGTGATTCTCCCATCTCCTTGTTCTCCTGCTTTCCTCAGACAGGCGTTTCCTAAGTGTTGGTTGAATAACCATCTTAAGCTACCCTTTCTCTCTTGATTAACTTATTCGCTTTCTCCACATCTGGGAGACTTCTTTCCCTACTCCTGATCTCTCCCCTTAAGCTCCAGATCCATGTTTCTCCCACAGGATCACCTTGGAGCTCCCCTGTCTTATCGCTAGCTTGCACAAGGAGATAACCAAGGTCCCTCACAGCTCTGACACTCTATGAGATCTAAAACAGAGATGGAAACATTTAACAAGTCATAATGGATCTCTTTCACGTAGTTAATATTATTAGCCATTTTTTTCTTTTGTCACAAGAAACAGACATTTATTGAGCACCAACCATGACATGCCAAGTTTGACACAAGATGCTATCACATGATTTTACTGTTTGAACATCTCTTTTGGCCCTGAAGTTTTTGTTTCCTCAGCTTAAGCACCTATGAAATGTACATAAAAAATTATAAGGATCAAATAAGTCATTTAATCCATAACATTTAAAAGGCTTTACAATGTTTGTAAAAACTTTAAAAAGTACTTAACATAAAGTTATTAATTAGGACAGCATTTAGATAGCTATGTCAGAGAGAGAGAGAGAGAGAGAGAGAGAGAGAGAGAGAGAGAGAGAGAGAGAGAGAGAGAGAGAGAGAGAGAGAAACACTGGACTTTTAGGGGTAATAAGAAAACACTCCTATTCTTAAGAGTCACCTTTTAGGAGAGAAAGACACATTAACAAAAAGTGATATTGTAATGCTCATACAACGTGACAAGATCTCATATCAGGAATATGATATAAGGAATGTGACCAAAGTACTATAAGAACCCAGATTGTGGGAAGGTACAATTCTTCTTGGGGTAGGGCTGGCGGTAGGCCCAGGAAGGCTTCACCAGGGGAGTGTCATTTTAGATGGGCTTGGAAGAATAAGTAATAGCTTTCCAGGTTGACAGAAAGGATATTTCAAGTAGAGAAACTAGCTTAGGCAAAGTCCAAAGAAGTGGTTTTAAAGAGCCTAGCATGTTAGGGGAACGAGGAAAATGTTTCATTACTTTAAGAATTATAGCTTTTGAAAGACCTGGCAAAGAGGAGAACTTCCAGGAAAAAACCCAAGCAGCTTCAATGCTGGATGGGAAGAACTTCTCATGCCATACAATGTGCTAACTTCTTAATTGTCTTTGGTCTTTTTTTGTGGTAAAATTCATATAATATAAAATTCCCTTTTAACCATTTTAAAGTATATAATTCAGTAGCATTTAGTACATTCACAATGTACTAAACCACCACCTCTATCAAGTTCCAGAACACGATCACTCCAAAAGAAAAGCCCATGCCCATTAAGCAGTCACTCCCCATCCTGGTTTGCCCTAGTCCCTGACAATTATGTATCTGCTTTCTGTTTCAATAGACTTGCCTATTCTGGACATTTCATATAAAGTGAATCATACAAGATGTAGTCTTTCAATACTATTAAAAAGTCAAATGACATCTTAATATTACAAAAATAATTTTGATCTATGGACCCCCTGAAAGAGTATCAGGATCCCCAAGAGGTCTGCAGACCAGACTTCAAGACGTGCTGGTCTAGGTCAGCCAAGGTGCGGGGCACCAGCTCCCCATTACAGCTTCTATTCCAGCACAGGGTGATTATCATGTCCCCACGTCCAACCCGAGGCCCCCCCCATCTCAGTGTCTCATCTCCCTTGAAAATTGTCAGCCATTTTCTGCAAAACTGAGATTAGTGATATAGTAGTGGGTTCACATTGAAACTGTTCAAAGAACCAAACAACCAAATGAGGTCAAATTTTCACTTATTAGTAATAAATCTGACTATAGTTAAAGAAAAAACTGTACCACAAATTTATTTCCCATAAAATTGTGATCGCTTCCTGCCACTATCATACATTACGTAATATAATCACAGTAATTACCTCTTACCTGTGATGGGAGCCATGGTGTACTGTTGAAGATCAAGCAGCCGCCATGCCAGAAATTGCTAGCCCCTTTCTCTTCTAATGATCCCAGCTTATTTCATTCTTCAAGTGTTCTTCTCAAAGTAATTATCACGCTTATTATCCAGCATATTCAAATGTTAATGTGCATGCTGTACTGACGCTGTTATGAGACCCATTTTGCTCAGGAGCTAAAATTATGTTGCCATTCTGCTTGGTGCTAGAGGTTCTGTGCTTGAAACCTGTTTCCCACATACAAGGAGCCAAGGTTATTTAATTAGAATGCTGAGCTACAATGAAGAGTCTGACACTTAATATAGAACCTGTAAGCTAAACGGGGTCAGCAAGTGTGAGGCCGACGCATTTTGAATTAACTATCCATCACTGTGGAGACAATCAATATTTGAGCAGACTGGCTTTGGGGCATGTTTAACATCATTCCTCCAGGGTCTCTACTGAACTCTGCCTCTGCAGCTTAAACTGCCAAAAATCACAGTTCTGATCATTGGAAACACTGAGTTGAAATCTACTTGAATTTTCACTCAATGGTTTTGCTCTGCCCTCTGGAGCAAGTCTGCTCTCTGCTTTATGACTGCCCTTCAGAGACTGAGGACAGGGACACTATCCCCCACTGTATGCTCTTCTAAGGCTCAATTGTCCCAGGTTACCAGGTTATATGACAGGTTACCAGGCCCTTTACCACTGTGGTCACTCAGTTTGTCAGTGTTACTGCTCCCTCTTAAAAGTGAGGTTCTCAGAACCTGAAACGATCCAGGTGTGGTCTGATCAGTGTGGAAATAAGATCTCTTTTGGATATAAACATTCTTGTTGGATGATTCTATTAGTGCTTTCCAGGAGTGTATTACCTTTCTGTTATCCAGCACTGATTCGTAATTGGCTAAAACCACCAAGTCTTGTAAACCATATATTGGTACTTCGGCGATTAGCCACTTAGACCCAAATACAGGATCTGAGATTTATCATCATTATATTTCATCATATTAAATTTTCCAATGCTTTTGCCTGTCAAGAGCCTTTTTGTATCTTGAATTGATTCTTTCCATCCACAAATGTAATCAGCCTATCAATATTGCTATTTTTATATAAATCAAAGTTAAAAAACACCTGACAGAAAAGGCCTCAGGATGGAGCCCTTCATCTACTACCCGAGACCTCTAATCAGAGTATTCATTAAACCCTCCCTCTCCATTCCCAACACACGTATCTCCATCTCAACTATTCCATCCTCTAACTCAAGTTGTCAGGGAGGGAAAACATTAATGAATATTCCAGGTCACTAACTGGCTGGTTAAAGTGGCCTGCAAAAGAAACAAGGGAGTGAATAGGGCCTGGTGAAGGGCCAAATGTGGCTGGACAGGATTCTGTGAAACTACTTTATCTAGGCCCAGACATCAGCACAGGTTGGGGCAGTATTAAGCCGGAGTCAAATGGAAGATAGTCCAGGGTTCTGTTGTGATGAGAGAGAGAGGAAATCGATAACCAATCGAAACAGAACCAATGTTGGAATTAGTCCATCAAACTGGAGGGACTAGGCAGAAGAGAACAGAGGCAGGCAAGGGTCACAAAGAGAATGAAGCAAAAAATGAGCATGTGAAATAGAATTGAGGCATGCCAAGTGGGATCCAGAGCTCTGGTGTCCAATATGGCAGCCACTAGCTACAGGTGGCTACTTAAATTTAATAAAAATTAAGTAGAAAATTCAGTGCCTCAGTTACTTGAGCCAAATTTCAAGTGTTCACTAGCCATATGTGATTAGTGGCTATCATATTGGATAGTACAGAAGAACATTTTCATCACTGCAGAAAGTTCAATTGGACACTTCTGCTCTAGAGCATTCTAGGTGTAGTTCTAGGAAAGTGTCAAACTAGGTAGGATATAATTTTAGTGTACTTATTTTTCTTTTGCTTTTCTTCAAGACCCAGCTCAAATATCGATTCTTCTGGGAATTTGCCCTATGCAACCATGTAATTGTATGCCACAGGCAGAGCATTCTGAGCTATGCAGTTCTTAGTGATAATGCATGGATCCAGGGAGAACTTAGAATGGAGGTCCTAGCACAGCTATTTGTCAATTCTTAACCCAAACATGGCCTTTTTCTATCTGGGGAAGGTATCTTCCTTGACAAAGCAATTAGCTTTTGGGGTTAAGACATGTGGGGTAGGAGAGAAGAAGAAAGGAACACTAACCCAGACAGCTACATTTGTTGAATCCACCTTTGTAGCTGTAAAAGTAATTTGTAATAAAACGTTTTGATCTCCTGTCCACAAACATTACATAGGCCATCTTGGCTAGGCAGTCAAGAAATTGAAGTCAAGGTCTGATTTGCTTGATGCAAGATATCTTGTCATCTTACCTGTGGACCCTTACTACATTTTTCAGTCTGCCTCTTTCTCTTTTAATTTCCTGTGCCAGAAACTCTTAGAATTTCTCATACTAAGATCTACCAATTCTACCTTCTAAATCTCTCTAGAATCTGTCCCTTCCTTTAATACCCTCAGTTAATTTATTTTCTCTCCTTTCCCACCCAGCGCCCCCACTGCTATCTAAATGCTCTAAAAACCTTACCTGACCGTGACATTCTCCTTCCTAAAACCTTTCAGTGGCTCCCCATCACATCATAGAGGCCCAACTACCTTTCAAGTCTTTCCACTCCTTGATGTGTAGCACATGTTCCAGCCTCCCTGTTACCCAGAACCAAGGTCCCCTCTCATCTCTGTGCATTTGTACTTGCAGCTCCACCTGTCTGAAATACCCACCCTCCCTTTTTTCCCCCTGGGGAATTTCTACACCCTGTTAAGTTTCCATTTAAATCTCATATCCTCTGAGAAGCCTACCCTGAGCCCTCTGACAGACTTAAGGGATCCATCAGTTGTGCCCAAATACTGTGCAGGCTTTGGTCATAACACACCCTGTGTATGACACTCATGGGTCTGTTTCTCCTACTAGACTGTGAGGTCTCAAGGGCAGGCAGTACATCTGACTCATCTCTTACCCCCAGTTGAAAGCACAGGACCTGACTCATAACAAACACTTGCTAAATGCCTGTTAAATTGAGTGACAATCTGTGCCATTATGAAGTTCGACTGTGACCAAAAACGAAGACCATGAGGCTCCTCTATGTGGTGTGCTGCTGCCATGCTCCTTGGGGTTCACTCACACTGAGAGAGGCCTATGCACAAGTGGCCTGGGTAGTTGAGGATGTGGGGAAAAGCAAGAGGCCTGTTCCCACGGGAAGCCTCACTGCACACTGGCCGTTTCCCCAGCAGGCACTGCAACGGGCACAAACTTATTCCTTGTTTTTTTGTGTGTATGAAAAAACACAGGACCCCTTGGAGAACACTCTTGTAGGGATCCATCTGTAGTTAACTCTATGAAGGGAGTTACAGGCAAGAAGGAGAAACCTCTGAGTAGAATGGAGAGAGATGAAATATTGCTACTCTTACATAGCTAGTGAGGGAAAGTAGAAGCCAATGGCAACACTTTTTATGTTTTAACAAGTACACCATGCCTTATGGTTACCAAGACACTTCCATTTCTATCTTCTTCAGCTTGTAATCCACCCCATGGGGTGGGCGAGATAGAGCTGGGGTTGTTATTTATAGAGAAGGAAACTAATATCTTGACAGGTGAAATGACTTGCCCAAAGTCACATTCCGAGCAACGGCCCATAAAAATGAAGCAACTTTCCCAGGGCCATGAAGTAAGAAACAGACCTATAACACGGGGCTTACTTTAAAAGTGGCCACTGGATTTTCTTTAACACAATGTTTAAAATTAGAAACATTTTCTAGTAAATCGAGTCTGTAGAGGGCTTTCAGGCATCTCTTGGGAAATTTGACTAGATGACATTAAAGATTTCTTCCCGCTATAAAATTCTATAAAATTTAGTGTTTACTGTGTCCCAGGCTCATGTAACTCCATAAAGTATAATTATCAGCTTGCAAGTAATTTCCAAAATAAATAGCTCTCCTGCCCAGCTCAGTATCGTCTGACTTGCCAAAAAGTCTCCAGCTCATTACTTACTTATTCCATCACCTAGTCATCAATCCAGTCTTTTCACTCCTTCTGTTCCCTACAACACGGCAACTCTATTACTTGATCAATTATCTATTTCCTCTGTCAGAAATAACTAGGATTTAGAGCTAGAGGCATAATTTCTCTATAAGACTAGAAAGCAGAACTGTCATCATGTATTATTGAGATCTTAATTTAATTCCCATTAAAGGGGAATTAAATTGAATAGATTAGTGAAAGTTCACTCTATTCATCCCTCCTCAGAGATGACTAAATCCAATTGGGTGCCATATTTGGTAGTGGGATATGGGAATGGAGTTTTTACAGGTCAGGGTAGGTGTGTAATTTTCTAGAAAGGAAAGTCTGCCTTAGTTGGATGGACCAACTTATTTAAGTTTTGTCTGACAAGATTCTACCTAGCCTCCTTGCATGAGAACAAAGTATTGCACACCCAGCTGAACTGGGTAAAAACAGAAGCTAATAGCAGCTCTGTGGAAATAGATACTCTGCCTATCTTTTGATCCAAGAGTCCAGGCTCTATCCACTGCACTACATACTCTGCAGGGTGATAATTGCTCCTACTAGTTCATGTTTCCTGAGAAGTGAAGTGCAGTATCCAATTTTAACGATAAAGGCCATATCAATAATAACATGTAACATCCTATTTTTGTTTTTATCAAGAAGTCCAAGAAGTCAAGAATTATGGGTAATTCTGGGTATTGCTGGCAGTCTTTGAGGATGGCTATTCTGTTGTGTTTTAACTTCTCTCTTGATTACCAAGGACATTACGACACTTAAATGTTAGAGTAAGATGTGCTCTTGCTGATGGGGAGGGGGCTCATTACAAAGTGCTGGACCAGACCTGCCACCTTCTTTTCTTCTAGTGGAGTACCAGACTTTGCTGCATGACTCCCACACAGGTGTCTATCATGCCTGAGTCAGGCTGGTTTCCTAAAATGAGAATGCTAACAATAAAGGTTGACAATACAGAACATAAAGAAGCACAAAGGAAGTCTTTATATTCACATTGAACTTCCCCAGGATAGGAGGTCTGACAGTTAAGTCTGCGAACTTGTTACAATGATGTTGCTAAGCTTTTTTGATATCAGAGGGATTATTCATTATGAATTTGTACCAACTGGACAAACAGTTAACCAAGTTTTGGCAGTGCTGAAAAGGCTGCATGAAAAAGTTAGACAACCTGAACTTTTCGCCAACAATTCACGGATCTTGCATCACGACAATGCACCAGCTCACACGGCACTGTCTGTGAGGGAGTTTTTAGCCAGTAAACAAATAACTGTATTGGAACACCCTCCCTACTCACCTGATCTGGCCCCCAGTGACTTCTTTCTTTACCCAAAGATAAAGGAGATATTGAAAGGAAGACATTTTGATGACATTCAGGACATCAAGTTTATACGACAACAACTCTGATGGCCATTTCAGAAAAAGAGTTCCAAAATTGCTTTGAAGCATGGACTAGGTGCTGGCGTTGGTACATAGGTTCCCAAGGGGAGTACTTCAAAGGTGACCGTAGTGATATTCAGCAATGAGGTCTGTAGCACTTTTTCTAGGATGAGATCGCGAACTCAATTGTCCGACCTCGTATATGCCGGTAAAGTCAGATCTGAGCATATCCTTAGCTCCATCTGTTAAAGGTGCTCACAGCTGCTTAGGAGAATGCTAAGCAAGAAAGACATGGCCATACATTTTCTGCCTGTTAACATAAATACTTCCCTTTTCTCCCCAACCTAAAATACAACCAAAGTGTCACAAAAAAAACACACAAAAACAAACAAAAAATACCCCCCACAAAACACAAACAGGCCTAACATTTTTTGAGCAGATTGTGACAGAATATCAATCAGCTTGGTATGCAAGCAACCCCAGTGCTAACTCACCATGAGGAGACGTGGAGGGAGGGGGACCAGAGAGTGTCGGACAATTAGGGAGCAAGGCAGGCTGTCTCCAAGGGAAAGTGCTGGAGCCAAAGCTCATGGCCTAGTTGACAGGTGAGAATAGTGCAATTGCTGTTGATATCCACCTATAGTGGCAACAATTGTAGCCAGAGGCACCGCTACCTTGATTGGTTCAGGCGATGACTATTTACTGAACGTATGTATGTACTTTGTGCCAGGTGCTCTGGCAGGCATTGGGGGCTGAACCCTGTGGAAGGTTGCAATTTGTCAGCAGTGGTCCTTTTGGGCAGGGACTGATCTCGGTTATTCCATCTCTGAACTCTAAGTCCAGGAGATAGAATCTGCTGGAAGCAGGAAGTTGAAGTTTCCAAACAAACAGGACTAAAGCATCATGTTAAGTTCTAGTACATATTCTATGCCAGAGTAGGTAGCTAAAACTCCAAGGGGTAAAGAAATAGCACAAATAGAAGAGGCTAGTCTTCAACTGGAGGTGTCATTGAGAATAGCTGATATGAGGAACAGTGGCAGGCCAGGAAGTGAGTTGGGTCCTTTGCTCTGTCCCTTCTGAATTATAAACCACCCACTACAAAGGGAAGTTTGGTTTTAGGATAGATTCAGACATGATCTAGAAGTTCTGTGAAATGAAAAGAATTCACTGACGAGTTACACAGGTCTACATTTATCAAGATGTGGTGTGCATTCCACTTGGGGAAGTGCAGATAATTGTAGATGAAACAACTTGTTTTCTAATAGTTCTGTATTTATTTTAATGTGCTTTAGAAGAAATATAATTTGTCATGCCACAAACCTGTGATTTCACAGGTGATATTGTTGGTTTTCCATTTACAACGCTGTTATAAAATTTCCATTTTAAATATTTTTAGTAAAATTTATTTGAAGAAAATATAAATTATATAATAATATAGAAGATGTTATTACAAGAATATGAATGTAAACGATTGGAATGTTTGGGAAATACTTCATTAAGCCAGTTGATGAGGTAGATTGACTTGTAGACAGGAGATTTTGGAACACCAGACAGGTGAAGGGAAAATGGTAGATGTCTCAGAGAATCTGGATTCCAGTTCCAACTGCCACTAAACCTGTGTGACAGTTGCCTCTCTCTGGATCTCCATTTATTTATTCATAAAAGAACGAATGCCTTGCCTATCTTTATTATTTAGTGGTTCCATGTCACTTCTTATTATCATCAAGATTATGAACAATCATAGTAACAGCCAGTGTGTTAAGGTCTGCTGTGTGGCAGATGCTTTCCATACGTCATCATGCTTAATTCTCATTCTAGTCATGAAAGGTAAGTGCTATAATACCCATTCTATATACGAGGGAATTGAGCCTGGAAGATTTTAAGTAACTTGTCCGAGGTCACTCAGAACCTGATTTGAATGAACTTAGATATGACCCCAGAGGTCGTATTTGTTTCCTCTTAGCTTTGCTGTGTCTCAGTAAATTCCTATTCACCCTTCAAAACTATGCTCAAGATCATGTATTCCAGAAAGACTTCTTTGATCCTGTCCGTCCATCTTGGTTATATGTCGCTCCTCTGTGTTCCCTTAAATTTTCTATTATGTTGTTTTTTAACATTTGCCTTTGTATTCCCAGCACCCTGCCTAGTTTTGGTCACAGAGTAGATAGATAGTCAACTAACTGCAGAAAGAGGAAGAGCATGAGGGAGAGAGGAAAAAGGAAGAAAGGAGAGGTGATTGGAAAAGAAAATATATTGCTACCTTATTTTATTAAATATGAAAGAAGTAGAATTGAGAGGTAGGAGAGCAAGGTGGTTAAGCATATGGACTCCTAGATCCAAACCACTCAGTTTTGCCACTTAGTAGGAGTGCGACTTAGGGCACCGGCTCAATGCCCTGTGCCTCAGCTTCTTCTATAAAATAGGGATATCAATGTACTTACATTCAAGGAGGTTGTAAAGGATGCTCAAAATGAATTCTATACTAAGTGCTTAGAACAGTGCCTGGGATATGGTAAGCAGGTTGAATATTGGCTATTATTATTTCTGTGAAATTAATAAAACAAAAAAACTTAACACTATTGTAAAGTGAAAAAATATGTAACACTATTATATACGTACAGAGGCTCTTCATTTTCCTAACTCTACCTGTTGACCAATGCAGTCATTCCAAGATAGTTATGAATAAAGAGAATTATAGCCATAAGATACACAATATATCCTTATCTTTTCACTTCTACGGCAGCAGAATTAAGCACTTCACCTCTACTGTAAGAACATTTGGAAATAGTGGTATTTAAATGATCACACTGTATTATATTCTAAATTTCAGATTTACTTGTCAATCACCCTCAATTAGACTATTTCTTGAAAGAAAGGACTCCTGTTTAATTCTTCTCTATGTCTCCAATTCTTAGCAAAGGGGCTGGCAAGAGACAAATGTTCAATAAATGTTTGCTGAATGAATATTGTAGGAAAATGTGTACACATGAACAATAAAATAAAAAATGATGTGATATTTCCCATACAAGAAGCTCAGATCAAGTGTGCTTATAGCTCAGAAAGGAGAGATCACTTCTAGACAGGAAAAGGTAATAGGATGGATGGTCAGACAGTCTTGGTTTTGAGTCCCAATTCTGGCACTTATGTGCTTATGTGACTCTGGAATAATAACTTCTTTAAACAATAATTTCCTTATCAGTAAAATGGGGATTAACATTAGTTGGAAGAACTAAATAAGATAATGCATGTAAAATGTCAGGTACCCATTATGTGTTTGTAGAATGGCTAACATATCATCATCATCACAGGCTTTGTGATGGAGGCACTCACTGTCTGAAAGGACAGACGCAAGGGAAGAGCACTGAAGAGCCAGGAGGTGTGAATAAAGGTACTGTGAATGTTAGAAGAGTCAAGGCCGAGGACGGAGGGCAAGTAGCACTGTTTAATCTGAACATCGGGTATTTTTAGGAAAGTAATGTTAAAGAGTATTGGGAAGTTGGCCTTAAATGCCAGGCTGAGAAATTTAGCCTTTCTTCTGCAAGTAATACAGAGACTTTACAGGATGCTAACTAAGCAAGATAGTGACCACTTCAGAGCCAGCTATAGGGGAAATCTTCTGGCCGCACAGGATGGCTTGGGGAGGGAGAAGGGAGATGAAAGTGCATAAACCACTTAGGAAGATTGACCAATATGTCCAATGAGAGGTTGAGGCTCCCCTCTCGGCTGCTGGTGTAGGACAGGAAAAGGAATGAGCATGTAGGACCCTGGGAAGAATGAACTCATACAACTGTGTCCAACCGGATATGAGAAGCAGAGTGAGGAGGCCGAGTCAGACAATTCTGAAGGTTTATAACCAGATGATCAGGATCGCAGTACTTGTGTTCTAGCAGAAATAAAGAACAGAGGAGACTGGCTATGAGGGGGAGATAGCCTTTCTGAAGTCCGAGAACATGTTATCTGTATGCGTACAGCAACATCTGTTTTAGCAGAGACAGACTCCTTTATCCTGCATCAACAGACTGTGAGAGAGGGAAACAAGAATTATTAAGAATTTCCCACTTAGGAAAACAAAACTTGATCCCCTCTTTGAAAAGATTTCAAACTCTTTGAAAAGAAATTTAGCAAGAAAGGAATACTAAGCAAAAGAAGTGCACAATATCTTCTCTTTCTTGACTTTTCCACTGAAATGTACTCAAGGAAAATGCCCAGGTACAGCATTAGAACGCTCTAGTAATGCTATTAACACCCCCCAAGTTTATGGCACTTCTCGCTGCGCAGTGCTTTTCATTTCATAAAAAGCTCCTATGATCTCTTTTACTCTCACAGGATCACTGTGAGGTATTACTTTTTCTCCATTTTACAAGGGAAGAAACTGAGGATCAGAAAGAATTGAGTTATGTCCCCCCAAATTATACAGCCAGGACATGGTGGAGTCCCAGACTCCCTGCTGTTTTTAGTACATTCACATGGTCGTCACAGTATAACACTCTGGTGTGGAATGACAAACCAAAGTGTAGCAGGACTCTGATCTCCCTGGTTTCAGGGTGCTATCATGTTATCAATATAGCCTAAAACCACATTACTGTGGGGCACCTTTATCAGGTCCTTTTCACCCCCATGGTCAAGAGCCTTCGGGCAAAAGTTCTTGGCACTGTGCTGCTTCCTTCCCTCCCACGTCCACGCAATTCAGTCAGGCCTCTGACATGTACGACCAAGTAGTCCTCAATACTTAAACCTGCTCCAGGTGGGTCAGGAGGCAGGAAGGCAACTGTCTCCTTCAATATCTAGTTGGTGCCAGTAGGAAGAAGGCCAGACTTGGAGGCTGATGGCTCAGGTTCCAGGCTCAAACTACCAACCTAACTCTGCGACCTTAGTTACATCACTCTATACTCTGGGCACCAGAGTCTTGATCTGAAAAATGAGGATAATAATAGCTGTTCTATAAGCCTGCTGCAAGGATCCGGTGAGATACTTAGGAAAGTAGGGCCCTGTGCTGGGTTTAATTTTCTTCTGTAGCCATCTTGAACTTCTTAATGATTTTTGAGGGCGGAGCTCTGCATTTTCTTTTTGCACTGGGCCCTGCAAATGAGGTAGCTGGTCCTGTCTGTGCCCGTGGCCAAGTCATTTAACCTTGCGGGGCTCTTCAGTCTATCATGAATTACATTAAATTGTTAAGACAATCCTCAATCCTCCTTAGCAAATCCTTAGCAAAAGTTGACACAGTCGATCACTCCCTCCTTCTTGAAACATTTTTTTCCACTTGACTTCTAGGACACTAGACTTTGTTGTTTTTTCTGCTCCTTTGTTGTTTTCTCCCTAACCTATTAGCATGTCTAAAGCAAAACTCCTCCTCATCACTTGCAAGCCTGCTCCTGCCAGTCTTTCTCATTTGTTCATGGTAACTCCATCCTTCCTGTTGCTCAGACCAAAATGCTTGTCCTCGGCTTTGACTGTCTCTCACTCCATATCCAATTTGTAAGCTGCTCCAGAATCGGACCACTCCTTCACCACCATCATCACAGTTCAAGCCTTAATCATCTCTCACCTGGATTACTGCCAAACCTAACTTGTCTCCCTGCTTCCATGCCTCACCTTTGCCCAGTGGTCTGTCCTCCACACAGTTGCCAGAATAATCCTTTAAAAATATAAATCAGGTTGCATCACTCATCTGTTCGAAACCATGCCATGACTATGCATCTCAATCAGTGTTGAATTTCCCACAAGAGGTACCAAGCTACCTCTGTACACCCATCTTCTGCCACTCCCTCACCTCAGGCCATTTGTTGGTGCCTCTCTGCCTGGAATGCCATCCCAGATATCAGCTTGTCTGGCCTCTCACCTCCTTCAGTTCTACTCAACTGCCCCGCCCGAATCAGTCAAGCCTTCCCTGACCACCCGAATTAAAATAGCAACCAGCATCAACTCCTCCCCCTTATCCCCCATCCTTTCATTCCCTGCTCACTTTTCTCCAAAGCACTCATCACCATGTCATACATATCATATTTTATTTATTTGCTTATTGTTTCTCTCTCCCTATTAGAAAGTAGGCTCTGTAAGGACAGGGACTTTGTCTTCTAACTTCTATATCTCCAGCACGTAGGACAGTGTCAGTGAATGACAGAAAGTTCTGGAACAGATGATGGCATTACTATTATTAAATCACAGCTGCATCAGCCCCTCTGAGTGTACAAAGTTCTTTCACAGGCTGCGTGTCCATGAAGCTGGCCCTATATACAGGAGTGAGCACATTTCTGGGGATTTCTGTGGTCCAAGCCTCCCCTTAGACTATACTGCGGAGATAGAAAGGTGAGTGTAAGAGTTTGTAGCTTAGAGGGAGGTTTCACGTATATATGCAAATATTAATAACTCTAGAACAAGGCAGCATTTGTTAAAAATAGCCAGTTTTTAATGCTTAACATCTCACATTCTGGCAATGACTCCAGAGTTTTCTACAGAGAGAAGGGACAAGAACTATGGCTTGTGGCCATGTCTGCCCCAGACAAGTTCCTGCTCTGGCCTGCTTATCACACCCGAGACACCTTGCCTGACTTCCAATCTAGTGCGCTCCCTCCACTGGCCCTCTCCACCCAACATTGCCCCCTACTTAACTGTTAACTTTAGACCCCACCCTCTTATAATCCCTCCACATTCTGCTTCTAGATACAGGGAGCATGAGGCAGAGGTGGGATCAATTTAGGAAGCTTTCAACAGGATATAAAGAATCTAAACATTTCCTTACAATAAAGATGTATATGTCTCTCTATGAGGCTGTAGTACATAGAACTCAGGGACCATATCTGTCCATCTCTGTGGCTTGACAGCCTTGCTCAGTAGTAGGTGGTACAGAGTGACATTCAGTAAAGTTTGCTGAGTCATTGATCTGGGTGTTATAAACTGTAAGGATAATCCTATTTAAGAAGTACGTTTGCATCTTTCGTAAAGTGCCCCAGAGGTATTCTATAAGGTTATTGAGCTATCAATCTAACCAGTAAGAATTAAATCATCTCGAATAAGGGGACCAATATTTAAAATGCAAATTTAAATTATAAGACGCTACTACTTCATAATTTTCAGTTATTTTTAATTTGTATTTGATTTTTTTTAAACCCTTTATCTGAAAATCCAAACATTACCAAGAGATAAATTACAAAGCATGCCTTCCATTTCCTATAGAACTCCTTTGAATAGGACTCCCTGAACTTATCTGAATTTTTAGAGACAGAGAGAGAGAGCCTAATGAGAAAGAATGGGGAACTGAGAAACTTAAAGCGAAAACAATAGGATCTGCTCATTAAAAACCATGTTAAGTTTTGGATTGATACTTGTGTGTTTGTTATGTGTTTGAAAAACCTGCTTCTCTCATATAGTCATATCACACATACATTTTCATACCCAGGCAAGATCAAGCATCAGAAGATAGCCTCCCTTGTAATCAGTAAGAAATATTTACTGATTACATTAGTTATTGCTGCCAGCTGTAAGAAAATTTGGGACAGGTAAATCCTTACTTGGTTCTCAGTTTTTCTATATACAAAATAGGGGGAGGGACTAGATGCTTTCGGGGACCCTTCCAGTTCTAATGCCTTAAAAGTCTAGGGAAGCAGAGGTACTTATTCACATTATAAAAGATTCCTTTCAGATTTTCTGTTTCTTGAGTGCACTTAAACTATGACTTATTTTTCAAAGTTTGGTTACTATATTTTTGTTTTTAATAAATGCAGCTAACAATTAAGTAAATTCAACAAATCAGGCACATAAAATGCCTTATACGGATTATTTGATTTAGCCATCCTGATAACCCCATGAGGTACATACTGCTATTATCCCCACATTGTAGACAGGGAACTGGCTCCATGACTAACTTGCCTAAGGTCACTGAATTATGGAATGTGGCAACACTGGAATTCAAACTCTCTTCAATTTAATCTGTGATTCCAAAACATACTGTTAACTCTGCGTCTCCCAGACTGGCTGCCGACATCAGGAGCTGTTCAGTGTTCCTTCCTTAGTTGAACAACCGTGGATTTTGCCGTCACAAATGGAGTGACCAATGGGAGATGGAATGATTCCTTTGGTTTCAGCTTTATTTCTATGACATATGTGGTGATGTGTTCATTAGGACATGTCTTTTCACCTCCCCTGGATGAGAAACTGTAAATTTCACTAGTTATCTTGAGTCATTTGTGAATGATCAAGTGAGCAGAAAAGGGTTCAAATTCACTTTGAATTCCTAATTTGGTTCTTTATGTCTATTATCTAAGTCTGTAACAGCATAAACAACAAGACTTTATTTTGCAACAGATTAAGGTGAAAAAAATGCCACATGCAGAAAAACAATATAAGAGTAATTTCGCATCTTCATAGCACACTTCATAATTTTCACATTCACAAGAACTTGTGTGATGTGGGCAAATCAGGAATTATTTTTACCCACTCTGCAAATGAGGAAAGAGAGTCACAGAAAGGGCAGGTGACTGGTTCTAGGACATGGAGCTGATTAGTATTCTTTCTACAGTATGCCTCCACCATATGTAAAGTGGAATTTCAGACTCAGGCACTTCTCGTTAGACAGAACCAAATGGCTGCTGTACCAGAGACTGCCATGCTAGGCTGTGGCTGTGGGGCTCCTGTATAAAGAGCAACTGTGCTAGAGGGTGAGAACATAGCAGCAGCCATGCCCCCTACTCACACCTGTGCAGTGTGATAAAGAAAGTAGAAGTAGCCAGCAGCTGTGGCCCCACAGATAAAACTTTTAGGCGGGAAGTCAAGTGACAAGTGAAATCATGTGTGTGTATGTGTGAGTGTGTGTAACTGTTAATTGCTTTTGATATTTTTTTACAAGGTGGTGTGAGGAAGTCAGACGAAATAGCAGGAAGGTACTGCAGCAAGATGGATTTGGGAAAGGACCAATCTCATTTGATGCTCCATCAGACACCTGATCCTCATCAAGAAAAGAACCATGTTCCAGGTAAGAAATGAGACCTTAAGAGGTAGTGGCTACTGGGAAGAATTAGGGCTATGGTTATTTTTCTCTTTTTTATGGATCTGGCAAAAAAAGGGCATGATTGAGGACATTCATATAATCGTAGCTGGGAAGAATCGGGGTCGTATAACTTCCTGAGGTGACTTCTAATGCTAAGATTCTAATAAGCCAGGGAAACACAGGAAATAATAAATCATTAATAAGAAATATATTTAAATGAAAGATAGTGAAAATACTCAGTACCGGATGGTTGTGGTAAAACAAACACACCCATGTACTTCTATGGTAGCAAAAATTTGGTATAACTTTTGGGGAGACATGGCAATAGGTAGCAAGAAGTATAGTGCTTATTCCTTTGTTTCACTAATCTTACTGATTGGATCTATCCTAAAGCAGCATTTCTCAATATATTTTGCAAAATCCTAGGCCTTGAGACAGTGTTTTAAAACTTTTTTGTGCCACGGGTCCCTTTGACATTCTGATAAACCCCTAGACAACTTCTTAGAATAAATATTTTAAATACACAAAATTAAATACATAGGATTACAAAGGAGACAATTATATTATTATATAGTTGTCAAAATGAGAAATTATGTTATATTGTAATATATGCGCTTATTATATATGCGTTAAATAACAAGATCTAATGATGGATCTAATAATAGATCAAATCAAATATATCGTCTAAAATAAATATTTTAAGGTATCTGCAACAACTGTAATGTGATATAAAAAAAATCTGTAATTTCTTTTGGTGACACAGTCACATACTGCTAAAACTACCATGGTTTGGTACCTGCATTCATAATTCTGGAAAATGGAAATTTTAATTAGAGACTGGTAAAAATAAAGGTATAATTTTTCCCCATCCAAGTTCGCCATTACGAACTTTGCGATGGTCCCAGGGGTATGCTCTATCTTTTGGGGGTCCCACTGCAAATTGGTTTTCACTCCACAGGTTCTAAGAAGTTCTACATCAAAGACTCATTAACTTTTCTCAAACTTGGATGATAGCAACAGAACATTTTTTGATGATATCTTTAATATTCCAAAGAACTTGGAGAAACACCATCCTCAGAAAATAATCCAAAAGAAAAAAAAAGCTGTATGCATGAATATGACTATTATAGTTTGATCTACAATGGCAAAAAAGCAACTGGCAACAACCTAAATGTTCAATACAAGTAGAATGACTGGGTAAATGAGAATACGTCAACATGATTAAGTATCATGTAGTCACTAAAGTTATAATTATGAAGACTAGATCATGGAAAATACTTCTGATATTAGGTTAATGATAAAATTGTGGCATGCTATCATCGCAACTTGGTGTAAGGAACTAGATGAATATGAGGAATAAAATGAAAATGGGGATAATGTTAAGGATAACAGAACATGGCTGATTTTTTTCTTTTATGTTGTACAATATGTAAAAATTACTTTGAAACAATTGAATAGCTTGGTAGCACACTTACCTACAAATACTGAGCTTTTCAATTTAAAGTGTTTACTGTTTGCCCCAGGAATTCTTCGGAGATAGAGCATAAATAAAATAGAGACCTTGTCCTCAAAAAGCTGGGAGAAGAACGTAGACACCCAGCAGGGATTCGACCACCTTGCTGTAGGACTCTTGCTGATAATGCCACCATGCCTCACTGTCTCCTATAACTTTCATTTTGATCCTACAGAAGTCATTGGGCCTTGGAGTTTGCGAAACAGAGAGCAACTCAGAAAAAGAAAAGCTGAAGCACAAGAAAAGCAAACTTCACAATGGCAATTTGGGTATGATATCCTTGCAAGGGAAAAAGGAACTGATATTTATCCAGCATGTGCTATGTGCCAAGCACTGATAAGCAGTTTCACACACTGTAGTTTATCCTACAACAATCCTGTAAATCAGGAGCTCTTATCCCTAATTTACAAAAAAGGAAAACAAATATCCAATGGCTTAAATCTCCTGACTAAAGTCACATAGCTAGTAAAGTGGTGGGAACAGAATTTTATCCCTGATCTCTTTTAATTAAAGCACCAGGCAATCAAATTATACTGTAGAGAGGCTTGGTGTTCACCCACTCTGGTAACATAAACACAGAAGCATCTTATTTTGGGGAGCAGGGGACACCATTGAGGAAACCTCTGAGTTTGTTCTCCAAACTTTCTATTAGTAATCCTTATCAAATGAGTGTGATTAACTCTCCATGGAGTAAATTAAAGCATTGTGAGTGAGTGACTGGGGAGTTTGGGAGTTCCTAAATCTCCAATCCAGTCACTTGTCTGTCCTCTTAGGGAGGGAGTACAAGAACATAGTTGTAAATTAGGCAGCATCGAACTGCATCCATTTAGAATGTGACTGTGAAAACAGAGGTATTGCTTTCCTGGAGATGGAAAAGGGGAGCTCAAGGAGCCAAGGCATGCAGCATCCATCAAAACCAGGGTTTCCCCACCTTGGCACTATTGATGCTATGGGCAGCATCTTTGTGGGAAAGGCTGTCCTGTGCATTGGGGATGTTTAGCAGCATCTCTGCCTTCTAGGAATCAAAAGCACTCCCCACTCCCCTGTTGTGAAACCAAAAATGTCTCCAGACATTGCCAAATGTCTCCTGGGGCAAGTGGGGGGTGAACGGGAGGAGTGAATTCAGCCCCTGTTGAGAACCACGGATCTAAGCATTCTTCTTAAGAAAGGACATCTATCCCCATATGGACTGAGTACTGCGTGTTCTGCTACATTAGTTAGCTCACGTGTGTTGGTAAATAGGAGAACCTATAATGTTCTCCTATTTTTCAGTATAATGTGTAGGTTGTGTTGATTCATGATTTTTCCTAGTCAAATGAGCCAGAATAGTGGGAATAGAATTCAAACCATTAGCAGGAAAGGAAAAAGCCGTGAGGTTGGCTGCTGTATAGGCAGGATCCTTTTCGGCCAGCATCTGGGGCTGTTCCCCAAGAGAAGACCACCACCAGCCTTGCACAGCTTTGCACATGCAGCGGGTTGTACTTCCTCCTGTGCCCAACTTAAAGGCAGCCCTGCTGGCTCAGAATGCCACCCTTATTTGCATGATCACAGCAGCTGAAAACCTGCATTTACACTGTTGCTTTTGTGCCGGTTTTTGCTATCCCCTGAGGCAGCCTCCAGTCATGTCTGTCTGTCTGGACTACCCAAGTTATCCCCGGTATCAATAATTGTTTTTGTTAGTGTTAAAAAGTTGCATCGGGAAAAAAAAAAAAAAGTTGCATCGGTTTTGAGTCATTTGCCCAAACTATTTTTCCTCATAAGCTCTGTTACTTTTAGTGTATAATTTTGCAGAAAGTGAGGGTTTTCAGGAATGCTTATATTGTGTTTTAGCAGAAATTTCTATACTCAGGTCCTATGGCAGGTGACTCTGCTAAAGCGTATCCAGTCAGCTCCCTTAATTCCATACTCGCCAAGCAACCTTCTGATCATCACTTGGCTTCCCAATTACTTGCTACAGAGAAACAGTACATTTGTTTGTCAGCCCGGGCATTCTCTGCTGTGTGACTTGGCATTTCTCACTGTTCATTTAAAAATCGGTTTTTAGGTTTACATATCTGTCTCTTTGAGCTGGTTGCTGAGCTCTGCCCCTGATAAATGGAGCTAGCCTTAGTGTGCTGATAGAATTGGGTTTCTATGTTTGCTGGGCTGGGGGCCAAGGCTGAGGGAAGTCACTGAAGTAGATGACACCTTGGTAAGCCTCTTGGCAACTGGCTGGCCTTGCTCTGGTGACACATTTCTGTACTACTGAGGGCTGTTCTCACTACAGCATACCACACAGTGAAACCTTAGTTGTTCCAGAAAGAAACACCAGAGTGTGACTAAGAGTGCAGCTATTAAAGCCAGAATGACTAGCTTAGAAGCCCGGTTGCCCTACTTCCTAGCCATTTGATCTTGGATAAACTACTCAGCTTCTCTGGGCCTCAGTTTTGTCATCAGCAAAATGGAAATAATAATAGTATCCATTTCATAAGTTGATGTGAAGATTATATGAGTTAACAGAATAAGGAAATTACTTTAAACAGTGCCTGGCACCTAGGAAGCATTATACATGTGTTTCTTATATGAATACAAAAGTACTACTTTATATTTGGATAATTCATTCATGTAAGTTATTATATGAAATTCTTATAACAATCACAGGAGGCTGGGTAGATACTATATACTCCCTTTAATCTGTGAAGAAACCAAGGCATGGAGTGATTAAGTGACTTGCCATGATCACATAACTGATAAATTACAGAGTGCAGATTGCATTTTAGGCCACATAGATATTTTTGTATCTTTTGAAAAATAACCAGGAAAAAAAATGGAACATTATATTACTCAGATTCCCTCACATAGAGATCTACATAACAAATTATTTAGGACTGAATACTAGGGAAAAAAATTAGTGTTTCCTGAAGAATTCAGATATACATACCATCTTTTTTTAATCTGACAATAAGTACAGTATAATTTATCTTGTTACTTTGGTACTGGAGTTATACTTCAAATTGCTTAGGTGCCATACCATCATTTTAAAATTATTTTTCTTCCTATATTATTTGTAATATTTAATTTTGACTGATCTATTACATATATACTTTTTCAATACTGACTTCAAACTGGCTTTGGTGAGGCAATCTTTACATTTTTTTTCATTATGGAAAATTTCAAACATACACAAAAGTAGAATAGGGTTTACATTTTTTAAGTGTGCAAGGAACTGTGAGCACTGCACAGATATAAAAGACACTGGTTTTGTCACTAAAGAATACCTAGTTTTCTAAAAGAAATAAGGTTTCTCCAGAAATAACTACAGATTGAGGCAGCCGACGTTCCTTGCCTTCAGCATGACCCTCATAATAAATGCTACAGGAGCACTAAACAGAGAGAACATTTCTGCCCTGTGCTCTGTAAGAGAAGAAGGCTCCACGGGGCAGGTAACATGGGACAGAATGTCAATAGGTTTAGAAAAATGATGAAATGTTTATTTGTAGTACCTTTTTCTACACCCCCCGAACCCATCTGTATTAGGTTATATTTGCAGTACCTAACAATTTGTCATTGCCTGCAATTTCCATGTATATCCTTTCATCTTTTAGATCTTTAATCTGGCTATTAGTTCAGAGTAGGTATGATAGAACTGCTCGTGCCTTTCCACCAGGCTTCTTAACCTCAGTAAATGTTTTTGGCAGCACTGGACCCAGCTTACAGTATATCTCATTTGACACGTATTGTAGCTACTTAGCATTCTGCACACAGACACTGTATTAGATAAGCAAGCCATACACATCATCCACCTGCAGGAGCTATGCCTGGATCGTGGATTTAGAAACGCAACTAGATTAGTCTACCCAGGGCATAGTGGGACTAACTCACACAGACTAAACCCAAAGAGACTAGTGGATAAACCAGAATGCCAATCTGTTCATTTATAACATCAATTACATGTTTTCTGTAACCAACCTTTAAGTACATATTCTCAAACACACATACTATCCTTCCTGGTGAGCAAGGCATCAGAAACAGAAGGTACCTGAGGGACATTTCCTCTCTTGACAGTTGAGAATATCTAGCACTGCCCCCTTTATTTTACAAACAAGGAGATTGAGGCCCCGAGAGATTAAGTGACTTGTTCAAGGTCGTGCAACAAGGCAGGGAGAGACCAGGGCTGTTGTTACCAACCATTTATCTGAATTCGATAGCCCTGTCGCTCACACTAATTCTGATCTCTCCACAGAGAGAAAAAACAAAAGCGACAGAGAACAGGAAAAGGAAACCAAAGAGGCAGAAAGAGACAACAAAATACAGAACTGAAGGTGGAGCTTCGGTCACCATCAGAAGAAGAAATGTTGGAGAAAGCACTAGTACCTACGGAGAAAGAAACTGAATTACCTAGGAATGTAACTGAAGCTCTCCCGCCGGTAGCCTCCCCCCAAAGAGTTGTACCTGAGAAAAATTTCCCTGCACTAGGTCAAGAAAGCATTATACATCAGGAAAATTCTCCTGAGTACCAAGAAATAACAGTACAAAACCACCCTTCTGAGATAGGCCAACATATGGTAGAACCTAAAGTCCTCTCTCCTAAACTGTGCCAAGAAGCAGCTGTAGCCAAAGCCCTACCTTCTAAAACATCTGAAGACACAGCTGACCTAGAAGGATGTTCTCTTGAAGCATACCCCAAACCAGATGTGCCTGAAGGCTACGCTCTTGAGACATACCAAAAAGGAGCTGAGCCCAAGGAATACAATTCTGAACCAGGTCAAGGAATAGCTGAGACTGAAAGCATCCTTCCTAAAACACAACAAGAAATAGCTGTGCCTAAAGAGCATTCTACAAAAACATACCAAGAAATAGTTGAACCTCAAGACTTTTCTCAAAAAGCATATAAAGAAATTGCTGTGCCTAAAGCTCTCTCTCATAACACAATCCAAGAAACATCTGTTCCTGAAGAATATCCACCTGAAATATACCAAGGAACACCTGGGTCTGAAGACTATTCACCTGAAATATACCAAGAAGAACCTGGGCCTGAAGACTGTGCACCTGAAATAGACCAAGAAACACCCGGGCCCAAAGACTGTGTACCTGAAATATACCAAGAAACACCCGAGCCTGAAGACCTCTCTACTAAGACATATCAGAATAAGGATGTGCCTAAAGAATGCGTTCCAGAACCATGCCAAGAACTAGGTAGACCCCAAGGCCAGGATCCTGAAGCACTCCAGGAAGATGCTAAGGATGTCTATACTTTTCCTCGAGGTAGGGATTGTTTATAGGGGATAAGTCAGTGACACTGCCACTTTAATCATGTTCCCATTTGTAATTAGAGCACCAAATAGGTATGTCTCCCACAGAGTGGTGATTTATAGCCTTCTTTGACTAGGTTATCCTAGGTTATCCCCAGTTGTATCAGTGGGTATCATTAATGTCATTGGCTAGTTTTTCACTCAACCAATGTCTGTTTGGCATACTTCCAAAAGAATGAAAAGAAAATAATTGAAAATATAAGTGTGTATAATAGGTACTTGTACATACTATCCATTTTGGGAGGCTTTAGCCGGTGAAGAGAAATGAACCCAATATAGGATGAATTATGTGTAAAAATTTTTAAAAGATAATTAAGTTTAGATTTATAAGAAAACTTAATGACTAAAGTTTTTCTTGAAAATTAAAATTTCCTGGCTAACTAAAGGCACGTAAATTCATGGTTTAAGGTACCAAGGGATATACAAAGGTGTAAAATACGATCACTGTTACTAGGGAACACATTTTTGCAGGATTTATCAAGTTTACCGAGAACCCTTTTATTTCAATGTTTGTTCCCGAAAAGCTTTCTCCTAAGCATAGAATTTTGAAAATAATGTGATCTTTCTTCAATTTGACTTGCCTCAGGGACATACCTGAGAACCTCGATTGTCTTTGTGCAACACTGTGGGCAGTACTCTTAAGAAAATGCACTATCAGACCATAGTTTTCCCCTGGGAATTGTTTTCTAAAGAAATCTCTTTATTTGCTCTTTCTCCTAAAAGATAAGTGCAACAAAAACATAAGGTTAGTAGGGTTCCGAGTAATAGTTTAACAATCTTTGACTATCTACTAGGTTAAAAAAAAAAATTAATTGTTTAAATTTCCACTTTTTTGATGACTAATGCTACTTGGCATCTTTTCTTGAGTATGAATTTGCATTTTTTCTTTTGAAAATTGCCTGTTTGAGTCCTTATTCCACTTTAAATTTGGGATAACTATCTTTTTTGATTGAGTAAAAAAATCTCTTAAATAGTTACTAAACCTTTACCTACATATATGTTGTAAATATTTTCCCAGTTGTTGTTTGTGGTTTAACTTTGTTTATAGTGGGTTTTGTCATATATGACAAAATTTTAATTTTAGTTTTTAGTTATTCAACCTGTCAATCTTTTCCTTAATGGTTTCTGGTCTGTGTTCTGCTTAGAAAGGCCTTTATAATCCTAAGATTACAACATTAATGTTATTTTAATATTTAAATCTTTAATTCTTCTGAAATTTGTTTTTAAGCAAGGTGTGAGATAGAGGGTTTTTTTTCTCTCCAAATGGATGATCAATTGTCCCAATACAATTTATTGAATCTATTTTCATATTTTATTTGATTTTACAGAAGTGAAAGAAAAACCCAAAGCACAAGAACCAGAGATGCCGGCAATTCTAAATGTTCCTCAAGAGAGTCACCCAGAAAATGATGTCTATAGTTACGTTTTGTTTTAACAATGCTCAATCATCATAGTTGTCCAACAAAATACACATCTTAATATATTACTGTGTGATTGTCTCAAAATATTGTAGAAATCTCTACAATCTTCATTAATATTTTAATAGTGTTTTTTTCCGTGTATAGACCATGTCGGGAAGAGAGAACTAATGTGTTTTTTAAGGCTCTACCATGTAGAAAATATCCTGCTAGTGTGTGTGTGTGTGTGTGTGTGTGTGTGTGCGCGCGCGCGCGTGAGCACATGTATATTGGGGTAAAAAACAGTGGTGGGAAGAGACAAAAAATGGAAAAAGGGGCGGGCTGAATAATTTTTCTCCCTAAGAACAAACATTTCTTTGATTAACTATTAAGAGCAGAAAAATTAGTAAGTTTGAACACTTAAAACTTGGGGGAATATATATGTTTTCTTGTAACATTTGTTCAATTATTAATGTAACAATAGCATCAAAATTTTATTCAGGCTTTAGTTGACTTTTTTAGTTAATTTTAACAATGCTTTTCATTCTGGAACTTTTTCAAAAATATTTTGGAGTGTTGAATGTAGTTTACTTGTGTATTTGAGTTTTGATTTTTGATTTTTACTTTTTATATATTGTATTTGTGCAAAATGTATATTAAATCATTATTACATGCTTAACTGTGTGGACCACATCATGGTGAGCATTTTGAGGGTTAGAAGACCTATAACACATAGTCTTTCCCCACCAGGGGTTTAATTTAGTCTCACGGGAAAATGAAACAGAAAACAAATAATTACAAAAGAAAATAGTAAATTCTAGTGCCGCGTGAATAATAGATATAATAGAGAGAACACTCACTATTTTGTTGGAGGGGGCTGAAAAAAATTACACACGAGTGGAGCCTTGAAAGATGGAAAAGATTTGTATTACAGGTGAGGATAACTGCATTATTGTATGTGACATAGAGAGGGGTGAATTCAAGATGTTCAAGATGTTCAGTTAATTCAGGGCCCATGTGGAATAGGCTAGTAGGTTAAAAATTTTATATTATTAGAGCGTACAGAATTTTGCATACTTAACTAAGAAATGTATTACTTGTTAGGGAATGGAGAGCTAAGTAAGACTTGAACAATGAAGTGGCAATTTTAGTATTTTAGGAATATTTATCTGGTGATAATGGTAAGGATTAATTGAAAATGAGAAGAGACTGGGGACAGGAGTAGGAACCATTCTGGGTGAGAAGTGTCTGAACATCTCCCCTAGTATTTCTTTTTTTGGAGGAGTGTTGTTTTCAGTTTTATTTATGTTGTTACAATGGACTCAAAGTAAAGGAGACTTTTACAAATAAAGGTTTGGGTCAGCAAGGGCACAATTGTGCAAGTTCTCTGTATTGGTATTGTGTTAGGTACTAGGCTACAGTGAAGAACAAGATAGGATCCCAGTCTCTCAAGCATTTATGGTGTAAAACAGTGGTTCTCAACCCTCACGGTATATTAGAACCACTGGGAAAGATTTCAAAATTACAGATGCCCAGACACCTCCTTGGGGATTCTATTCACCTGTATAGGGTGATCCAGACATAGGTATATTTCTTTTCAAGTTACTTTTGCTCTAAATAATTTTTGAGCAATAATTTTAGAATTATGGAAAAGTTGTAAAGATAGTACAGGTATTCCTGTGTATCTCTCACCCAGTTTACCCGAATGTTAACATCTTACATAATCATCGTCCATTTATCAAAACTTAAGAAATTAAGATAGTTACGTTACCATTAAACTACAGCTATTATTCGGATTTCATTAGTTTTTCTACTAAGGTCCTTTTTCTGCTTCAGGATCCTATCTAGGACACAACATTGCATTTAGGGTATTTTAAAAGCTCTCTAGATGATTCTAATGTGCAGCTAGGGTTGAGGACCATTGGTATAGCAGGAGGTTACAGAGCTATTTCCCTCCCATTTGTCACAGCCTCCTCCACCAATTTTAACATTTTCCCCTCTCAGGATATATTAATTGTATAATGATTACTCATACCCCATTATATTACTCATGTAATATATTGAAGCAGTCTATCATATGATAGTCCCTTACATCTGGATGGTACTTCAGAATTTATACTTTCAAATATACCTTTTTAAATTCGATCTGCACAAGAGTGTTTGAAATAGGCTGGGCAATGATTACCATTCCCATTTTAGAGATGAGGGAATAAATTCAGAGGCTGGGCACTCACCCTAAGTCACATCTGACTTCCTCAGTGCTTTTCATGATGGTGCTCTATCTTTGGGAATCTTGTCTCAATTTCAAGTGCCAGGATGGGTCAAAATTAGAGAAAAAAAGAGTAAACTGAAATCTCAAGTTCTAATAATGTTTCATTAAGATGAACCTCATGAGATTTGCATATGTACAAGGTTCAGGGGAACAAGGTGAAAGAGTTGGGGAAGGAGATGGAAGGACGCAAAAGTACATCAGAGGAGGAGGGATCTTCTTTTTATACCTTTTAGGACGCTTTCTGCCTACCCTCTTACCCTACTCCCTATATACATACAACCTCTGCTTTCTCACAATTCTCATTCAAACACCAGGGTGCATCTAAATATTTGCCAGTTTTCTTCTTGGCTTAGAACCTGGGGGTCACAGTCAGAATTAAAGTTTTGTTAAGAATCCATCCAGCCCTACTTTGTGTTGCCATCCTCTCAGGGTAAGTACAATAGTTGTTTTTTTAAAAAGAAAAAAATGAGCCATATGTTATTAAATATAAAATGATGTGTGAGGTCCAAAGCTTTAATTGATTGTGAAAGGGATCCTCCACCCAAATGAAAGATTAAGAGTAATATACTGAAAAGTGTTTCTCGAAGTGTGGACAGATGACCACCTGTATTAGAATCATTTACGTTGTTTTTTAAGGCAGATTCTTACATCCTACCTCCAGAGAAAGGGTTGTCCTGCAAACTATAAATAATCACATATAACTCTAGACAGGACAATAAAAACATCAAATTATATAGAAGTGTTACATATTTAAGTTCCTGTTTCCCAAAAAGAGAAATTTTACCTTTAAAAGAAGTAGCCATCTACTTCATCAGTGTCTCCAAATCGACTTTGCATTTCAGTACTTCTCACACTTGGTAATTAAAGTATTTTTTGTGATTATCATTAGATATGATAGCTAAGGCCAGGAGGGCAAATACCTGTCATTTTCTACCATAGTCTGTCCACAAATTAAGCAAGACTATCACTTTCAGCAGCACCACCATCTAGTGGCAAATACAGCTATTACTGCCCCAGTTTTACATGTATAACTGTTGTTCTCAAATTTGTTTCTTCAGCTACACAGAACTGTTTCCTCCTGAAAACAGAATAATAGCATTCTTTTCCAAATTATCATGTGGAAAAGACCTATCAGAGGACACATATATGAATCGGATCAAATTTTAAAGAGATTAAAAAACTCTTTAAATCTTTGGCTCTTTCTTTTCTGCTCATGATCTATTAGTCCGTGACAAATGGACTTGGAAACAGCTTTTTCATGGTTTTTAAAACTGTGGACTTGTATGGTTTTTAACAACTTGTATTGCAGGCAGTATGTATTTCCCCCACCCCCTACCTGAACCAACAGGATAAAGAGCCCAGAAACACAATTATGCAGAGAAACTTAAAATAGGTGTGAGATGATGTTGTTACAAGTGGGTAAAAGGATAGGCTATCCGTGCAGGGATAACTGGTCATCACATGGGATGAAAAAATGATTCTCGTTGGCCCTCAATTTTTCAGAACTGCCCAGAAACAAAACCATACTCCCTTTAATATAAATGGCATGTCGCCTCTCAGTTTCATTCCCACTGCCGTTCCCCTGAGGGAGGTAAGGAGCACAAGGCACTGTCCCCACTTAACTCCTAAGCCCGTATGGGGCTCCCCCATCAATATTTGAAATCAAGTTTACTTGGGGTTCCTTTCTGATAAAACCTTATTACGGAAAAACGGGAGCATACGTAGAAGTATAATCATCTGTGTATTCCCACCACCCAAAGAGAATTTTAAACATTTCCTAACACCTGATCATTTTGCATTCACCGCGTGGTGATTGCATGTGCACATCGTCTTTCTTTTAAAAATGGCGTCATGCGCTGGATATGTAGGTTGTTTATTATTTTGAGACCTCTTTTTAAATCTTCATCGATGTGTCCCCACCTTGGAAAGCGTGGGAACTTGAAGTCGCTGCCTGCCCGGAAAGGGCTGGCAACCGCAGCACATCGGCGCGAGACGACCGAGACACGGGGATCGGAAGAAGAACAGAAGCCAACAAAAGGCTTCTGCGCCCTAGCTGTAACCTTTGAGCTGCCCGCGCGTGCGCCGGAACCTTGGCACCCAGTGCAGCTACTGCGCACGCGCCAGGCACGGAGACCGGAAGCGGAAAGCTCCATCGCGTCGGGTGGGCACCTCTTTGACCAGTAGCCATGCGCGACTTGGAGGAGCCAGGGCCTCGCCCCACAGCGACCCCTTGCGGGTGCGTGAAGCCGGCTCTGGAGACAGGTAACTTCTGAGAGGCTTGCGGTTTCGCACACAGAACGGGCGCAGGTGCGGGAGCCTACTTCACGTCCGAGAAGGACGCGAAATGCGAGCCCTTGAACTGACGTGCGTCCTGATACTGATTGCCAAAGCACGGGTCATATGCTCCTACCACGTGACGCGTCTGAGGCGAGCGGGATGACATCATCTCTCACGCTCTGTTCTTGCAGCTGGGGGTCGGCCGGTCGGCACCGTGGCTGCAACGGCCTTTCTCTTAGGGAGCTTTCGTTCACATACGAGAGAGGATATGTACAGCTGGTATTATGCCGGTTAGGAATTAATAAATTCCCCATGTGAGAAACATCCTGTGCTGTAGGAATCGAGGAGGGAGGAAAGGAGTTTTAAACTGGGTTTGGAAATACGGACATGATTTCGTTTCTCTTTATTTTCACCTCTTTATAGAGAGCAAGGTATAGTAACTTTAGACACTGGAGGAAGCAAATAGAAAATTAGGCAAGCCATCACGCAGAGAAATCCGCTGTTAACGTCTGTTGATGTCTGCAGGGGGCAGAGGTCATACTTGTTTCAGTACCTATAAACTAGAAAATGAGTTGATAGGCGACCCCACTGTTTTAGAAGTTTTGTTTTTAATTTAAGATTCACAAAAATCTTTCCATGACAATAATTTTAAGGGACTGCACCCTATTTTGTTTTATAGATGTGCTGTAATTTATGTAACCAGTTGCCTATTGGTAGACGTTTAGGTTGTTGCCAGTTTTCATCGTTCTAAATGGAAGTTCTTGGCAGTACAATCTCTGTGTATGTTCTAAATGTTTAACTTAAATTTCCTAAAAGTACTGTTACCGGGTCAAAGGTTGTGCTCATTTTAGGAAAGTGTTGCACACTGCGAGGATACAGGTCTAATATTTTGACAGGTAGGAAAAAGCAGGGCGCAGAGGTCTACAGAGCATGGGACAGGGGAGCTGTAAATCCTGAAGTATTGGATGGAACAGGGAGGCTTGGGAACCTTTGATTAGATTCAGGTTGTAGAGAACCTTGAACACCAGGCTAAGTAATGTGCTGTCTATTAACAGTGGGAAACATGGAAAGTTAAAATTAGAGAGTAGCATGACATAAGGAACTCAGAGTCTGGAGGATTAGTGCAGTGTGATTTGAGGAGAAGGGCTGGCAGAGGGGAGACAAATTATAACAAAGGTAAGTGACTAGTTCAGGCAAGAGGTGGAAAGAACCTGAACTTTTCTGTCTGCACAAGGCTTGTAAATAAGCCTTGTATACAAAACCCTCTGCGTTAATAACTTGTTGATTTTTCTTATTACGCAGTTAATACAGTTGTAATATTGTTAAAAGGGAAAAAAAAAAAAAGCCTGAGCAAGGGTTTTAAAAACTGCTCCTTGCTGAGCACCTTCTGTAGTACTAGGAGCTTTACGTATTTTAGTAATCTTACAACTTTTCAAGATAGGTTGGTTATCTTTGTTTTACTATCCTTGTTTTTAGATGAGAAAACTAGGATTCAGAGAGGTAAGCGGTTTTGCCCAAGGTCACGTGTTTTTGTCTTTTTTCTCTTCTGATACCAGTCCTAACCTTCCCATGCTCCTTTAGGGAACCACTTCACCCCATTTCCATGTGGTTCTCATGCCAGTACTACCCTGGCATACTTGTGCTTACCTCTATCCCGTATATAAGGCAGTTTGATTTAATTTGGATTGTCCATCTCTGTCAATATACTGGACACCATTGAGGATGAGAACTGCTTATTTATGTCTGTACCCAGGCACTTAGCACAGTGCTTATACCAAATGGTAGGTGCTTAATGTTTTTTGTTTTTTTATTTTTTTGAGATATGAGGCAAGCCGAAGAAGATCAGGATTCCCTTAGATGGACGTTCTCAAGCCTCTACTTCAAGTAGAACATTCAAGTAGCATTTATATTTGCAAAGTGTTGAGCATTTGTATTTCATAGCATTATAATCCCAAGAACAGGGATACAGATTATATAAATAGGTTCCAGAGGGCTCAGACATATTAGCATATGGCAAATTCCCACTAGGTTATTAAATGGACATTTGATACATTGAGAGTGGTCCCAAACTTTAGGAATGATGTAGTTGAGGGACTCCTACAACATAGCTCCAGCGTATACTTCCAGTTCATTGCTAATCCAGTGTTCTCTTATGTTTTTACAGAGATGCACAAAGAGGATTAGAATACATATAATTGGTTACAGTGTACATTTATCATAGCACATATGTAACCCGTGACTCAGTTTGTTACACACTTGTAGGTCCCAGTCAAATAGATAGGGCAGAAGTCTTTGGCAAATGTCACAGGTATGACATTTCCCATGATGCTAAAACATACTATGAGATTCTCCGCAACAGTTAACTCCACTGTGATAAGAGTTCTTGTTTGTATTTTTCCCCAAAATTTAGCACAGTGTCTGGCAATTAAGACATTTGGAAAGTGTTTGTTAAATAAATAAAAACAGGATACAGGGATCCTAGATGATTAGGTTAAGATCCTTTTTGTCCATTTTTCTTAATGATATTTTAATGAAAACCAGAGAATTATTTGACCTCAGTTTCTTCATCTTTAAGATCTTCATTTACTGTATCTGTTACACAGAGCATAGATGAGGATAAAAAAATTTAAAGACATCCAAAATATACACAATATCCATGGATCTTAGAATTATAATATTGAGAGGGAGAAAGCAAGTCTGAGAAGACAACATTCAGTTTCAAACCAGTTTTTATAGTACTTAAAGACAAAATAAATGAGATATTGTTTAGGCATGTATATGCATGTGATAAAATCAGATTTAAAAAGGAAGTGAATGACAAAGACCACATTCAGGCACCTCAACTCAGAGGGAAAGGAGGGGTGTGGGGGAGGAGAGAAGCAACAAAGAAAAAAGCAAGTTATTGGTAAAGCTCTAGTTCTTGGGCTGGGTGGCGGTTACACAGGATTGCATTATAATTTATGCTTTATTACTTACATATGTGTTGCATATAATATTTTATACGTATCAGTTAATTTCATTTTTAAAGTGAAAAGTAATGAAAGATGCTGTGAGGGATGGCTCTAGGCCTGTAGTCTTATCACCGGTATTGGTAGGATAGATTTAATGGAAGCCAGAAATAAAATGAGAGTCTAAAGTGTCTTTATATCATGTCTTAAAGGAAGTTAATAAAGCCTTCATGAAATGTGAAAGAAAAGTTATCTATAAATTAAAAATGGTAGTTGCAGATACCTTGGACTTTAAACCTGTAGTGATACTACCTGACCAGTTTTTTTCTTCTTGTGAAAGGATTTACTACTTTAAAAAATATTTTTAATGATTTGTGATTTTTGCAAAAATTTCAAATATAGAAATCACAAATAATCCAAATATTTCTCCACCCATTTTAACCACTGTTAACATTTTGATGAACATCCTACCAGATAGCTTTCTAGACATATATATGTACATATTTAGATAGGTAAATATATAAACAAATTTTTATAAGTAGGATTGTTATACTCATTATTCCTCTTTCATTTCGTCACTTTCCATTTTAGTCAGTTAAGACTTACATAGTCCTTTTTCCATGCAACATGAAGTTTTTGAGCACCTGCCCTCTTGCAGGCAAGTACAACTAGACAATGAACACAACAGTAAACAAAACAGAAAATCCCTTGCCCAGGTGGAGCTTACATTCTAGAGGGGCAGAGTGCAACTAGACCAAGCCTAACCTGAAATCTACATAGATATTTTAGTAGTATGATACCATGTACTCATTTTATTGCTTAATCAAACTAGTTTGTTTCATATGTTGTTTTCAATTGAAAGCATCTTTACTTAAATACAACCTCTATATCCTTTCATTATTCTTTGCTTTGTATTTCACACTCCAGCAAATCAAAATAGCTTGTTTCTTGCATATGCTATAACATTTCTCATTTAACTTTGTGCATGTTATTCCTTCTATTTGAAATGCCCCCTTAACCTTAACCTCACATAACTTAGTAATGGTAGTATTGAATTTTCCCCCCCACAAATAGTATCTTTAACAGATACGATTTTTTATTTATATAGGGCTTTATTCAAGAACCTTAGATGCTTTACAGTCATAGCTAATTAATCCCAATAACAATGCTGGGAAGTAGATATTACTCCCATTTTACAAGACAGGGAAACTAAAGCACAGAGAGGTTAAGTGACTTGCCCAAGGTCACACAGTTAAATTCACTGAAGAGCCAGAACCTGAGTGCCTTATCCTCCCAACTCCCAGTTAAATACCTCATGGGAAAATCTAATGGAAAATATCTTTTTTTAAAAAAAAAAAAGATTTTATTGGGGAAGGGGAACAGGACTTTATTGGGAAACAGTGTGTACTTCCAGGACTTTTTTTTTTTTCCAAGTCAAGTTGTTGTCCTTTCAATCTTACTTATGGAGGCGCATCTCAGCTCCAGGTTCAGTTGCTATTGCTAGTTGAGGGGGTGCAGCCCACCATCTTTTGCGGGACTCAAGGAATCGAACTGGCAGCCTTCGGAGTTAGGAGCATGGAGCTCTAACCACCTGAGCCACCGGGCCAGCCTGAAAAATATCTTTAAAGAAAGTATCAAGAGTGGTATGTTATAAAAATGAGGTCTTTTCTGTTGCCATCAAGAAAAGGAAAAAACCTACACTGATGATTAGAGGCAAGCATAGATTTTGAATTACTGTCATAATAGGTTTTCTAGCAATGTCTCCTTTCTTTTTTCTTTCTTAGACCTTCCCAGTAGATCATCTAAGGGGATATAACAATGTGTATATAATGATGAGAATATTTATATGTATACATGAATACTATAAGAATCATGTTCTATAGTTGCATAACACCTAGTAGATTTTAAAACAATTAAATCAGTGCATTGAAAAACACATGTTTTCTTTATCTTTGATGACCATTTGACTAATGACTTTTTATCTACTTTTCTTCTGTAGGCAATCTTTTAACTGAGCCAATTGGCTACTTAGAATCCTGTTTCTCGTCCAAGAATGGTACTCCAAGGCAGCCATCCATTTGTAGCCATTCAAGGGCTTGTTTGAAAATTAGAAAAAGCATCTTTAATAATCCTGAACATTCCTTGATGGGCTTAGACCAGTTTTCTCATGTTTGGTAAGTTATTTTATAGTTAGAAGCAGTACTTTGGGCCAGAGCTTGCCCCTGACTAAAGTACTCCAGTTTATATGCAACCACTGATGGAGGCAACCTTAGAGCCTACCATCCAGATCACTCTTGTCTGTTGCATAAAATTCCTATACAGTGTTTGTGCACATGATTGTATGCACAATTTGGACACCCTCAGGGAGGCTTGGGATCCACTGAGGGGGCACCGTCCATTTGCAGTTGGTTCTAATTGTGATGCATGCCTTTCTGTCAAGCTGAAATCTGTAGACCTTCTCGATTCTGTCCATGGGTCATTATTCTGTCCTCCAAACCAAGGGTCAGCAAGCTACGGCCTGTGGACCAAATCCATTCCACCTTGTTTTTGTAAATAAGTTTATAGGAACACAGGCCCATGCATTCATTTGTGTGTTGTCTGTGGCTGTTCTTGTACTACAGCAGCAACAGAGTTGAATAGATACAGTAGGGACTGGATGGCTTGCTTACCCTAAAATATTTGCTATTTGAACCATTATAGAAAAAGTTTGTGGACACTGTTCTAGACCCATGAAAAATTAAGTCTACTCTTTCTAAAATACAAAAGAGACCTTAGAAACTTGGCTACTTTAAATATAAAGGGTTACCTATATTAAGACCTGTGTTATACTAGTGTTACTTGCTGTTACTTGGAATTCTATCTCTGTCCATTCTTCCTCACCTCAATACCAGCAGTCCAAATTGGCCCAATTTTACTGGTAAAGACCTAAAATTAAGTTTTTATTCTGAAATAGCTTATTTTTCATGTTAATTTGGGGACATGGATAGAATAGAAAGAACATGGGCATTCTGACCTAGTTTGTATGATCTTGGTTCAAATCATTTAAATTCGAAACATTGCTGATATAAAAAAATGGACTCAGAAGTATATAGATTTTTCCTTATCCCTCCTATTTTTCTCCTCTTTCATCCCCACTTCCCACCACTCTTCAGAGATTATCTCTGTTAACAGCTCAGTGTATGCATATCCTGCCAGACCTTTTCTTTCTTTTTATTTTCTGATACACATAGAAGCATAAATACACATATACAGAGTGAATGTGTGTTTTTAAAAATGGAATAGGTTTTCTTCACTCAGTACATATAGATTTAACTTTTTTTGCTTTAATGGCTGCCCTTTATTGCAAAATACATATGTACCATAATTTGACCACTCCCTTGTTAATGGAGAGTTATTTTGCTATTACAGTAATGCTGTAACAAACACCCTCAGATACATAACTTGGGCACTTGTATATTTTTATGAATAGGATATCAGAAGTGGCTGTATTGGGTTAAAGTGTGTGCATATTTGTAATTTTGGACAGCTCTTACCAATTTGTCCTCCAGAAAGTTGAACCAATTTATACTTCAAAGGTATATTAAAATGTTCTTTTCCTACACTTGTGTCAGCACTATATGTTACCTGTTTTTTACATTTTTGCCTGACAGGGATTTTGTTTTTCAGTTTAATTTCTTAATGATTAGTAAGGTTCGAAATATTTTCATATGGTTGTCAGCATTTCTATTTCTTTTGTGAATTGCCTATTCATGGTCTTTGTTTAGTTTCCTATATTGAGTTGCTCTTTGTGATTTGTAGGAACAATTTATATACCACAGATATTAACCCATTATTCATATAGTAAACATTTTCTCCTGGGATGACATTTTTGCAGTATATAAATTTAATGATTTAATAATTTCAAATCTGTTATTGTTTTTCTTCATGGATTCTTGCTGTTGATCTTGTGTAGGAAGGCCTCATAGAGTTATTTAACATTTCTGAGCCTCAATTCCCTCATCCTTAAAATGGGAGATAAATTATACTTCTTGGGGTTGTTAAGTGGATTAAATGAAATGAGTATAAAAATGTGTATCATACTGCCTGGCATAAAGCAGGCATTTACCTAGTAAATGTTGTTTATTCAAGCATTTGACAAATGTCTGTTAAGTTCCTGCAATTTGCCAGTCATTATATTAGGGGTAAGGAGATAGAGGTGAGACTGTCTTCCATCAAGAAACAGGAATGGTATTATTTTTTCCCCCACTGATTATATTTTAATACCATTAAAAGCATTCTTTCTGTTTTAATTTGTGGGGATTAAAGATTTCGCCCCCTCCAGTCATTATGATAAATTAACTTATGCTCTTTTCTTACTGAGTGGTTTGTTTTCAATAGGATTTTGTTTGTTTTTCACAAAAATGGTCATTTGAGCTGCAAGGCAAAAGTGCAGCCTCCTAGGCTGAATGGTGCGAAAACTGGAGTTTTCTCCACAAGGAGCCCACATCGTCCCAATGCAATAGGACTGACCCTGGCCAAACTGGAAAAGGTTGAAGGTAACTCACTTCATTTTTACTTATACCTTTTTTTCCTTAACCAAAAGAAGTCTTATCAAATCAACATAGTATTCAGCACTGGCTATGATTCAGACAACTACCAGTGGTGGTAACTCCTGAGAACCACCAAGACATTGAAGAAAATGAAATGATTAAAAGAATGTTAGCATTGAAACACTTTGAAATAAGCTCTCCTAGAGTGCTCTGAGTTTGTTTATATCATTGCATTTATCAAAATTTTTAATTATTTAAAAATAACTCTTAAGAATTTATACTCATTAAATTAGTAACCAAATTTTCTCTGATGTGGAATGCAATAAATACAAAATTATTCAAAAATAATTGTACACTTTCAAAATTTAACACACAGTAACTGGTTGTACATGCATATAGGGTAGTGTATCATTTCTTCCTTGCAGCCTTGAAGAAATGACCTTGCATCGTGGCTACAGTGCAGCCATGAACGATGATGTGTGGCAGAAGGTCTGGGAGGAAGCACACTGTAGGATCCAACAACTGTCAGATTGTGGAAGTACCTGTGTAGAATACACAGACTAGTTTTAACTAGTGTTCATCTATAACCTAGTTACTAAGCCATACCCTTTCTTGAATCACTCTGACCTAATCAGCACGTTTGTTAGAGAAATAGCAGATAGATTAGAAGTCAGGAAACCAATCCAGACTTCAGCTTACTTGTTTGTAAAGTGGGCAAAAGAGAAGGATCTGCCTTCTCTGGGATTCCACAGGATATTTTAAAGGCTCTTATGATACAAAAGCTGTAAGTACTTTTCAGGCTATTGGGTGCTAAAAAGACAAGAGCAGTTTTTTGCTTATACTCTCCCAAAACTTGAACTCCCCTGCTGGACTGTATTCAACCAGGTCTTGGGTATGTTTTCTGGAAAAAATGTATAGCTGATCCAACTTAACTTTTACCGATTTGTGATGGCTAACCAACTTGGCTAGCAGTACTGGAACATTTTATGATCATTCGTACAACCCACACATATTTTCTGAGCACTGACTATGGGCCTGGCATTATTCTAGGTGCTGGGGATATAGTGGTAAACAAGTCAGATAAAAATCCCTGCCCTACGGATGAACTTAACATTCTAATGGGGAGATCAAATCAGAAAGGTGGAAGGCAAGAAACAACAGTACTATAGACACTCTTACTAAATAAGTATTGTAGTGACTACCTGTGTTTGTGTGGTGTTTAAAGTTTGTAAAGAGCATTCATGTGTGTTATCTCACAGTGGCTCTGTGCATTTGATAGGGTAGCAGTCTCCATTTTATAGATGAGGGCACTACAGCATCCAGCCAGAGGATTGTCTGACTCCAAATCTCATGAACTCTGACCTATGCTACAGTGCCTATCTTCTGCAGATACTGTGAGACATAACCACTTACAAAGTCCAAAATCATCTTTGCAAAGTTCCAGGCTCATTCACAATAAGCAAAGTTCTTTGTCCATGCTGTTTTTCTCAAATGGAGACAGAAGCAAATGTGATCACATGCAGTGTTTTGATTCTCATTTCACCGGTTTCCCAAGGATCAAGTTAGTAGACTTTGCACCAGTAGCAGGAACTGGACAGCAATTGTATAAGTGAGACAACAAGAGACCTGTCCTTAATATTTGACATTGGTGACTTTTGTTCTGCTTAATTGTTTGATGTGTCTTAATGGTGTGTTAGATTTCTATTGCTGCATAACCAATTATGCACTTATCAGTTTAAACAACACACATTTATCATGTGTTTGAAGCATTATTATGTTTCTGGGGGTCAGGAGCTGGGTTCTCCGTTTAGGGTTTCACCAGGCTGCAATTAAGGTGTCAGCTGGGATGAGTTCTTATCTGGAGGCTTGACTGTGGAGGAATCCGCTTCCATGCTCACTCAGGTTGTTGGCAGAATTCAGTTCCTTGTAGTTGTGGGACTCATGGCCTCAGCTTCTTGCTGGTTGTTGGCCGGTGGCTTCCCTCAGCTCTGAGCAGCTGCCCACAGTGCCTAGAGACTGCCTGCAGTTCATGCAACATGGGCTTTCCCTATGCAGCTGTGGATTTCGTCAGGCCCACAGGGAGAGTCCCTAGAGTGAGTCTGCCAGCAAGCACAAGAATGTTAGGTAACATATTTTAGTCACTGGAGTGATATCAAGTCACACTCAAGAGGAGGGGATTGTACAGGTAGGTCTTGAACACCAGGAGCATATAGGGCCACCTTAGAATCTGTTTGCCACAATGGAAACCCTTATCGGTCTCACAGAGATATATTGAAGATACTGATGTACCTGGCACAGAGTTAGAAACCCCAGTGACCCAAAGATGAGTCGGCCCCACCCAGTGCTCAAGGGCTCAAGGGCTGACTGGTTAGGCAGGTCATTGTCAGACCGCATGAAAAAGGCTCTCCTAAAAGTTTGTATACAGGTTTCTCTAGAACCCAGAGGAAAGAACGTGTATGTTTGGAAAAGCCAAAAAGGCTTTGTAGAAGAGGTGCTATATGAGAGCCTTGAAGAGCAAGTGGGAGTTGGACAGGTAAAGAAGAAGGTGGGTTTCCGGTGTATGTCGGCACCAGGTGTAAGAGCCTGGTGTGTAAGAGAATTGTAAGTTTGGTGAGGCTAAGTAGACGGTGTTGGTTCTCTGTTTGCACTGTCCTTCATTGTCAATATTTCTAAGAGGTGTTTTTCATACTACAGGAGGAGCTATATACCTTTCTGGAATTGATATGATTCATGGCACACCTGTACTGGACATAAAGCCCTACATAGCTGATTATGACTCGCCACAAAATCTGATCGAGCCTTTTGGGGAATTTAATTTACATAGTAACCAACACAAACCAAAAACCGTGTCCTGGTCTGATGGCAAGACTGACACTGGTGCCCAGCAGCACCTCTCAGGGTGTGATGAACCACAACCTTGCAGTCGCATGGAGGAGAAACCTAAATGTGCCGAAGGTAGGCCTGCGGGACAGAACGACATGCAACATGACGACACAGCCAGAAGCCAGCAAAGCTCGCCTAAGCACGGGGAGATAGCAGCACACTTGGGCTTAGAATCAAGAAGTGGTCAGGGTCCGAATGTGGCAGAGCAGCAAATCGGCCCGTATCTCTTGGAGAAGAGTCTTTCAGAGGAAGGTACAGATAAGAGGCTCAGGAGAGGGCAAGCAGCAGTGGTACCACAAGGAGACAGCGTGGAAGTGAAGCCCGTGGCTCTGCACTGCCCTTCTAGCATGGCTGACACAGCTCACGGCAGTGTGGTTCCCGCCTGGGTGCGAGAGGCCCCTGTGGCCACCTTGGAAGTCCGGTTTACTCCTCACGCAGAGATGGACCTTGGGCACCTCAGTTCAGAAGGTGATCCAGGTACTTTCCATTTCTTATTTCTGAATAAGTGATGAGCTTTTACTAGGAGATTTAGCCAGTTGGTATTTCTGAGGGCAGTTACATAGGGGATTTGTCACGATGACTGGCAAAGAAATCTAGGAGTATAAAGTAATATTTGGGTAGCGCCATCCTCTGATGATTTTTGTTCGACAACTGTTTATGCAGCATAGTGAGTCCCAGGCGCTCGTAAAGCGTTTGCTGAGAATGGCTCCTGCCTCACAACGTGGCCTCATGTCTACCTGTCATAATGGTCCTTGGAATTTTCAAACAGCATTCAGAAGATAAGTTGTGCATGTTCTATACTTACGCAGATTAAGTCTTTTTCATCTGTTTTACTAGCTGACTAGAGAAATGTCCCAGGTTATTCTGTCACGTGGCTGATAGCACACCCTCTGGCACAGAGCCCAAAAGAGGGAAGGAGTCTTTCAGCACAGAAATTGTCCCCATAAAGTCCCAGCACTAAAGGCATACAGTTTACTGCAGAAGCAAGGCCACAGGACTTTTACTTGAAACTTGTTTACGTGAAAAACACGTGGTTTTTAACAAACATTGTTACCTGGTTTCTCCAGCCACAGCAGATCCGCAGCAGCTATCTGTTAGATTGCTGCAAAAGTAATTGCAGTTTTTGCAATTACTTTTAACCTTTCAAACCTCAATTACTTTTGCACCAACCTAATTGAATGAAGGAAGGGGCTGTTAAGAGGTGGGTGCAGTGGTTCCAGTAAGAAGGAACCGGTTAGTTGCAAAGGAGATGTCAGATTTCTTCTGCCACGGGAGGGTTGTGCTTCTCATTCTTGCGTAAGGCTATATGTTTAAACAAAGCACTTAATTTTAAAGTGATCTCTTTATTTTAAAAGTTTTATTTATGAAGGTTGTTTCATCGCTATATACAGTTGGCAGGAGGAGGGAGGTCAGTTTTAAAAGGGTTTTGTGGTAGAACAAAGCAGTGCTACCTGGAAGGCACTTTATGTTTATCCTTATCCCTTGTCTTATGGTTATTGTTGAATGCTTCGTACTTTGGAAAGTTTCATCTTTTTCAAACTACAGTGTTGCATGCCTGAGAGGTTACAATATGCTTTATTGATTAAAAAATGGTTAAAAAGAAAAATTTTGTATTATAACTATAAAACAGGGACTGATTTATGACAGCAGGATTTAGAGCCAGTGCAGAAAGTTTAGAGTGTAGAAAAGATGAGAGACGTTGCAGTTGGGAGGAGCTGGCACTAGAATAGAATGCTGTGGGCACATGAGGGAGAGAAGCCTGACGGGGCAGTGGGAGGCCTAGACAGGCTTCCTGGAGCTCACAAGGCATTTGAGCTGAGCCCAGAAAGGTAAGTAGACAGGGCACCTAACGCCATGTGAACAAGCAAAGGCCTAGAGCTCCTACCAGACAGTCTGTTAGTGAAGGTGTGATGGTTTTGGCACTCCTCTTTTTTGGGTGGCCTTAGAGTCATTTTATGAGCCACGCAGTAAAGGCGTCTTAGCACTGCAGAATTGATCTGTGGTTTTTGACCAAAAATTGAACTTCATAGCTTTACTTACCAACTTATTTATTAGATATAGCCCAGAGTGAATTTTGGCTGTTTGATAACAATTGAATTTATTTTCAGAAAGATAAAGACCCACCACCACTGCAAACGCTATTTTGAACAGGAATAACATTGTTTAAAGCACATGCCTTCCTGGAAGGGCCTGGCCTTCATTTGGATGTATATTGTGTTGTAGCTATTAAATATTAGGTCACAGTTAATTTTTTAAGACTGTATTTTTAAAAATTAAAATATCCATAGTAATGTAATAAAGGAAGTTTTGCCACTTGACAGGGTAAAAATCTATTTACCTGACATACACACCTGGGTGGAATGGGGTTGACTGTTCTCTTGATGGAGTTGAACTTTCTCAGTGTATCCGTTTCAGTTTTCACAAGGACTCTTTCATGTCCTTGTTCCTTAGAAAATGTGGTATTACTTAACTGTGGAGCTGTGACACTGGCTCTCTCATGCACCTTCCCTTGCTTATAGCTAGTGCTATGGGTATGTGTGGTTTATGTCTTCTTTTTTGTGGCTTTCTGAGAATGCTGGGACTGTCATGCATCTCCCTGCCCATTCCTCCACCCTGAGAAGAAAATTACAAGGAATTAAAGTCCACATTGAACATACAAAAGTGACATTTAGGTTGCCAGAAAATGGAAGGTCAGCTCTCCTACTTAGGAGACTAAGGAAAAATATCACCATGATTTTTTTGCTCAGAAAATATAAACTTATTTGGGTATATAAGTTTAATCTAATGACAGTAAATACCACTTGAAGGTGACGTTCTCTGCAATGATCGAAGAGATTTCCAAACCCTATTCATTTCAAGTGGTATTCAAGGAACCAACCAAACTCCTCATTGAAGTTCACGGTAATGAAATTTGACCCGCATGATTTAAAAAATTTTTCAATCACTGCTGACATTCAGTATTATTTTGTATTAGTGTCAAATGTGCAGCATAGTAGTTAGACATTTATATAATTTACAAAGTGATTCCTATAAGTCTAGTACCCACCTGGCACCATACATACCCTGTTTTCCTGAAAATAAGACCTAGTCGGACACTCAGCTCTAATGTGTCTTTTGGAGCAAAAATTAATATAAGACCCAGTATTATATTATATTATGTTATATTATATTATATTATATTATATTATATTATATTATATTACCAGTTCTTATAGTAAAATAAGAGGTTACAATATGCTTTATTGATTAAAAAATGATTAAAAAGAAAAATTTGTATTATAACTATAAAACAGGGACTGATTTATGACAGTAAATCTTACAGTAAAATAAGACTTGGTCTTATATTAATTTTTGCTCCAAAAGATGCATTACAGCTAATTGTCTGGCTAGGTCTTATTTTCAGGGAAACACAGTAGTTAATACAATATTATTGACTATATTCCCTATGCTGTACTTTACATCCCCGTGATTATTTTGTAACTACCAATTTGTGCTTCTTAATTCCTTCACCTTTTTCACTCAGCTGCATCAACGCCCCGCTCCCATCTGGCAACCGTTTGTTCTCTGTGCCTGTGAGTCTGTTTTTGTTTTGTTTGTTCATTTGTTCTTTAGATTCCACATATAAGTGAAATCATACGGTATTTATCTTTCTCTGACTTACTTTACTTAGCAAAATACTCTCTAGGTCCATCCATATTGTCGCAAATGGTAAGATTTCATTCTTTTTATGGCAGAGGAATATTCCATATTATATATGTACCACCTCTTCTTTAACCAGTCGTCTTTTGATGGGCACTTAGGTGGCTTCCATATTTTGGCTATTGTAAATGGTGCTGCAATGAACATAAGAATGTACATATCTTTTCGAAGTAGTAGTTTGGATTTCTTCGGATAAATTCCCAGAGTGGAATTGTGACCTGCATGATTTTGAGTGTTAAATTGTGTTGTTTTCATTGCAGATGTCGGTCAGGCTTCATTCAAATATTTTCAGTCAGCAGAGGAAGCAAGGCGTGCCATTGAGTCTGTGTTGTCAGCTGACCCTCGGTCTGTGTATCGACGGAAGCTCTGCCAGGACCGCCTTTTCTACTTTACTATAGACATGGCACATGTCACTTGCTGGTTTGGGGATGGCTTTGCAGAAGTTCTAAGGATCAAACCAGCTTCTGAGCCCGTTCAGATGACTGACCCTGCAGAGTCCTTGGTGTCTCTGGGATCGTAAGTAGCCTCCAGCATATCTTTAAGATAGCCTAACTGACTTCCAATTGGCTGGTGGATTTCCTGTACAAGTTGTGTCTTCTTTGCAGAGCTCACTGCTGTGATTGATTTGGGTTATTCAAAATATTTATTTGAAAAACACATATTTTAATAAACCAAGAGATAAAATTGAGAGAAATTGCTGTATGCTTTTTGATCAGTTAATATTGAAGAATCCAAAGGTGATGCTGTCTCAGTAATTCCTGAAAGAACCTGACTGTTCGTGGCACCCGATAAAATTGGGCAGAGACCATTCTAGCAGGGACTTTCAAGCTGAAGGGATCCTGTTCAACAATTCATATTGGTTTTCCTGTCTGGAAAAGCTTGACCTCTCCATTTATTCTAATTCAAACTGAGTTACTGTATCTGAGGAAACCAACAAATCAGAAACAAGTGTTTATAATGATTTTTAGAGATTAAACCCATGTTTCAGAAACTTTGTCACACATGTGTATGTGTGCACGTATGGATGTACATTTAATCCTGATTTCAAAATAGAGACTCTGAGATGTCTTTGTATCAAAAAAGAAAGTCACCCCCAGAAGTACAAGAAAATAACTACTAGTTTATTTCTTATTTATTCTATAACTACTGAGAACCTACTATGGGTTAGGTTTTGGTGCTAAAATGAGATAAACGAGATGCAGTTCTTGTTGCAAGTCATAGTTAGTGAAAGAAGAAGATATAAGGACATTATTGTATTACAGTTAGATAAATATAGTAATTAAGTGTGTACATGGTTCCTGTGTAGTACCACGTAGAAAGCTGTTGTAAGAATGTACTCACATTGCCTGTAGGTGATTTTAATGATGTGATCCCAGATAACTGAAGGTTTATGATCAGTGTAACCAAATTCAACACCTGTCAACATGACATCGCTTCCTTATCACAATTATAAATCTTACAGCTGATTGTTCATGGTTTTGAAATGAGCTCTGCTGCCTGTAGATACTTGAACAGAGTCATTTGTGGCTGATGACACTTCAGTCTTGAATCAAACTGGGTTGTCTTTGAGGTTACTTAGAACCTCTTGGGGAACTATCTTTAATTTGATTTTTAAAAGCTTTTTATTTTGAGATCCTAATAGATTCACAAGCAGTAACAAAAATAGTGCAGAGGTCCCTCGTCCCTTTCACCTAGCTGCTTCCTGTGATAACATCTTACATAACTTGACTGATATTTTTCTCTTAAAATTGTTTTGAAACCCAATCAGGACTTGAAGGACACAATGTTGATATTTAATATGGAAATAATAATGTTGAGGACGATACCAACCAGCCCTCCAGTAAGAGGACTGTTCAGTAGTTTGGGGTTTTAATATACTTTCTCAGGATTTTAGAACTGAAATCCTAAACGTAACCCAGCTTAGTTCTCTGCCAGCTTGCTCTCCAGTCTCTTCAGTATTCCCAGTGTTTGGCTCTCTGGCTGCTGCTTAAACACCTCAGAGATAATCCTTCACCCCTCGTCCTGTGTAGTCATTATTTATGGACAGTGCCCATCATTAAAATGTTCTTTATATGAGATAAGACCTGTTTTCTGATAACTTCATCCTTTAGCGGGGCCACAGAGCGTAAGGCTGATTGTACTCCCATGTTAGCTTGTCAGATACTGTTCCAGCTTCCCACGCTTCAGTCCTCTCTTGGCTGAGCACCCCTATTTTCTTCAGCTGTTTCTCATATAGCACGTTCTGAAGTCTCTCCCCACCCCAGTCCTTGAGTTCCCCGTGTGAGCTTTTTTTCGTCTGCAGGGATGTATTTTCAGTGTTCCGTTGTGAGGAAATTTGGATCCCTCAGAAAGAGAAATAGTTTGAAGCAAGTCATATCTCTTTTCATCTTGGAAACTTTTTCAAAAGAAGAAGAAAGGGACATAGTTCTCTGTACTATGCATAAATTATATCCACCTTAAATTTCAGGCTTTCCTTTTTGGTGCCTGCAGGGGGAGCCCTTGGTAGCAGATTATTTTCACTAGTTTGGAGATAAATTCCAGGAGTTCAAACTGTTCAGGTAATTTGGCTTTTGGCCCTCCTGCCCTGTTTTCAGAACAGTAACTTCCACAAGAAATGTTGATGCTTGCCAATCACATGTAGGAATGGATTAGAAGGATGAGTTCCATTATTAAAATTTTAAATTGTAGCTTGGCTTTAAGGGGTGGGATGGATTATTCTAGCATATGGAGGCTGTGCACAACCAGGCAGACTCATTAGCCAAACCCATGAGCATGCGTGTACGAGGCGTTCACTCTGTTCATGTGTTTCTGACTTGCTTTGGAGAGAAGAAAATGAAGTTGAAGATAGAAATCAACTTCATGTTTATAGGTTTCTTTTTATAATATGGTCCCAAAGAAGGCAGATGAAAACTCAATAATAATGAAATCTGTATCAGTTCCTGAACTTTTATCATGTCGTTGGCACTGGGCTGTGTGCTTTTCATATGCTGATCCGAGGTTTAGTCACATGTTCAAGCTTACACAGCTGATCAGCGTGCAGCGAGGATTTCACCCCACCCAGTCTGGCCCCAGAATTGATTCCCTTCCCCCCCTGGCTCTACTGCCTCTACCGGTGCAGATGTATATGCCCAGCAAACCATGCTGGTTTGTTTGAGGGTCAGCCACTCCATATGCTTACAAAGCGCTGGACACTTTACTTAGAGTGGTATTCATGGGAATCAGGCCACTACATGAAGAACAGGGCGAGGAAAACGTCCATTCCCACCAGATCTTCATGGAACCTCCTGGGAAGCAGGCTGCGAGTTTGGCTTTGGAAACTTCGAGTGTTGTTGTCAGTTCTGCCCTATGCTAGCTGTGTGACCTTGGACTAGTCACTGTACTCATCTCCAACTCCCTGACCTTACAGAGTTGTTACAAGGATAAAGCTTGGGAGTCTATTTTCTAAACTCTTTAATGGTCTATAAACTTAGGTAATATTTTTATTGTGATTGTCATTATTGACCCCCTTTCTCTGCCACTCTGCCCTGACTTACCTGACTGGACAAGCAGACTCATGGGAATCAAGGGGTCCCCAAAATCCCAAAGTATGGATGCCTCTGTTTTCTTTTTTTATTACAGAAATGTTTTTAAAAATTAGAAGGACTGCTTTTAGCAAGTTCTAGGACGTTTTGCTAAGGGAGATATCAAATTGCCCACATCTTAGGGATCCAGTTGACATTAGGCCACATGCCCAAGGCAGCTTTTTCCTCCCACGTGCCTTTCCCTTCTGGGGTTGCACAGGTGTCGCAAGCCACCTTTACTGCCCATGTATGCAGTCACCCTCTCCATCCCTTTTTCACACAGGGTCCTCTCTAGCACCCTTTCTCTCCTACGTTCCTGATTCTAGCCCATATATTTCAGGAAAATCTCTGCATTTCTTGTATAGAAAATAAAATGATAAGCATGGTGTGAAATTATTAAGGTAAGTTCAACCCCTGTGACAGAAAAGAGGTAAGTCATAAGGATTAAAGCTCAATAAACTATAATGGGGATTTTTTAAATTTTTCATTTTTTTATCATTGTTAAAAATAAGATTCCTAGTCTAGGTAGTCACCAAATGACTCTCCAGCATCCTGTCTATTCCACTCTCTGCCACTTCTCTGCCTTTGTAAGTTTCAGCAGCTGTAACTCACAGAGGAATCAAAGTTTGGGTCAGTGCTGTGTCTGTGCATGACAAACACAAGAAAAGCCTTTTCAGTGCCCACGGGCTTGGGGAGGGAACACAAACTTAATGATACTCTCTCTGCTTATTGATGGAGGGGGCCATTTGGCCGGTGAACTCACAACTCACAAACCAAATTGGAGTCAATGTGTGTTTATGTTGTACTGTGGAAAAAGTAGGATTGGAGGTAATACAGCATTATCTACCTCTTCTGCCTTGTAAATGACTTGAGCATTCTATTCAAATTCTTCACTAATTCTTCATGCAATTCAAAATATGGAAAACTTTGTTATTCAGTATTAACAATTTTTATTTTTAAAAATTACCCACATGCTAACCACTAAAGAACTGTAATAATTCTTCACATCAGTATAGATATTATGGTTTACGAAGCAATTTTAAATATATTATCCCATTTGGTATTTTAGCAACATTATGGGTTAATTTTGCTTCTGGAAGCTAAGCTGGGGGCCTGTTTATAACGGGTCAGAAAACTAGTCTGAAGGCCAAGTTCAGCCCACAGCCTGTTTTTGCACAGCCTGAAAGCTAAGATTGGACTTTACATTTTAAAAATATTGCAAACAGAAACAAAAAGTTCCAGAGAAGTACACATCAGAAACTGTGGCCTGCAATGCTGAAAATATTTACTGATCTGTCCCCTTACAGAAAAAGTTTATTGACTCTGATTTAGAACATTATTCCTCTGAAAAGGTGTTTTGACTTCCTTCCAGAACGGTTATTTACAAATTAAGCTTTTTGGTTATCACATGCTTCTAAGTCAGGAACGATCTATATTTTGAAGGGATTTAGTCATGTATCTATGTGAGAAAACATAAATATGACATAAATAGTATGATTATATCCTATTCATATATGTAAAACAAGATTATAAAATTCCATGTTTACACATATGTAGAAAATTTCTAGAAGGGGTTGCCTCTGGGGCTGGTCTTTGGGGGCTCCTTGGGGAAGGGAACTGTTCACTTTATTCTCTTCAGTGTGTTGTGGATGTTTTTTTTTCTAATCATGAGCTCACATGAGTAAAATGTCCTAATTTAACAAATAAGTCAGATTTATATATCTAAATATATAACTACATATCTGCCTTCCTTCCCTGCCCAAAATTTTGTTGGTAAACATCGTTAGAGACATTTTACGTTCTTCCTGGCCCATCACGTGTGGATCACAAAACCAGGAACCATCCAGGTCACACATTGGCTGTGGAGCTGAGCCAGTTCAGGGCAGGTAAACTGGCTGGGCCTGGGCAGTTTGTCCCCAAGGATACACTGATGTTTTCTGTTCTTCCAGAGACAGTTTTGGATAAAGCATTGTTCCTCGGGGCAGAAGATGTTGGCCCATGCTGATGACGCTGCTGGCGGAGGGCGGATCCTCCAAGAGCACTTGAGGCCCGTACTGGCCCAATCCGGACTAAGATGGGTCTGTGCTTGCAGCCTCTGCTCACTCATCAGCTCCACCCTCTGCTTCTTGTCTACTTGCATTTAGTGAACTGATGGGCCATGTGACAGTTGGGGATCACTCTCCTGTATCCTCAGAACTGGCTCTTATCCGCTGTCAGAATGGAACTCAGCTCAGTGAGCAGGAAAGGAGAGGCTTGGAACTGAGGATCAGCTGTGTCCGTTGGGTAAGGGGGCTCTGCTGAAGTGGAGGTAGGGCAGACTAGAAGGAAGGACAGGCTGGCATGTTGGTAAGTGGCAAAGCAGAGCTTGTGTAGGGACATAGAGCAGGGTTGTCAACAAATTTGGAGACTCAGGCTTTGCCCAGGTTGCGGGGAGAGGGAGTTGAGGTCTGAGAGAATTGGCAGAGCCAAGGCAGGACCGAGTCCCAGAGGAGTCAGGCATGTTATCCAGGGGACCTCAGGGACTCACACATATCGGAGCTAGAGATTTTTCTTCCTTCTTGCCTAATAGCCTATATTTGCCAAGATAAAAGTTCACATTCAAAGATATCTTCAAAATAGTAGGACAGCATGAGTAAGGAGTGCTTGCAAATGACAAGTTGAGGGGTAAATAATTGACATAAAATGGGTTGATTAGTGCAGCCATGCACAAAATGTCCACTGGGCCATAAGGTGGGAGGAGCTCAGTCATCAGAGATTGCCCTCTCTTCTTGGGAATCCTTCCAGTACCACATGAAGAAGCCTCAGTTAGTTGCTGGATGATTAGAGATGCATGGCAGCGTCTCAGCTGACATCGAACCAGTCACCAGACAGCGAGGCCATCCCTATATCATCCAGCTCTGAGTTGGCCTAGACTAGAAATATTGCCTCGCCAACACACACAATCATGAGGAGAAAAAAGTGTTTGTTATTTAAGCCACTAATTTTGGGGTGGTGTGTTATAAAGCAAAAGCTAGCTCACACATTTAGCTACCACACTTGTGAGCAACGGAAAACTAGAGTTTATCTAACAGGAGGGGTTGACATGAAAAAATCCTTACATGATAAAATCTTTAGGGCAGGATAGATTTTTATAATGAAAGTCATGAAAGAGTAATAATAGTTAACATTTATCAATTAGTGCAGGGCAACTCTTAGCATGGAGCTAAGAGTTTTACATGGATTATCTCATTATGAGGAAACATACTGTTATTATTTCCATTGTACATATGAACAAACTGAGGCTCAGGGATATTAAGTTACTTTATAAGATCATGTAGCTAAGAAGGGGAAAGGCTTAGGATGTAAGTCCCAAGTCTGTCAAACTGCAGAACCAACATTTCTTAAACAAAACTTGAAGGTTTCTAGCCTAGGAGAATTTACAAATGGCAGTTTCATAAATACAAATGCAAGAGCCAGAAAGCAGAACTAAAACAAAGTTTACCACCTCTGTCCCTCAAGTCACATCTCTGATTTCTAGATAAACAGAGAGTGAACCCATGCATTTGTTTCTGCTGCCTGCTAAAATCCCAGTAAATGGCAGCAGAAAAACAAAAACAAAACAAATTAAATCCAAAGTAAACAGAAGAAGGAAATAGTAAAGATCAAAGCAGAAATCAATGAAATATAAAACAAAAAAGGAAATCAATAAAACTAAAAGCTGCTTTGTAATGTCAATAAACTTGATAAACTTCTGGCCAGACTGATTTGAAAAAGAAGATACCAATTAACAATATCAAGAATGAGTGGTGACACCTCTGTAGATTCTACAGATATTTAAAGGGAATATTATGAATAACTTGATGCCAGTAAGTTTCTTTTTTTGTTTGTTTGTTTTTGTTTCAAAATTAGTGTTTATTATTAAAAGTTATTATCTTTCAAGTCTTTCATTTTTTTAAATTTAAATCTACATTTTATTTTTCAATTACAGTTGACATATAGTTTCAGGTGTACAATATAGTGATTAGACATTTATATGCTTTATGAAGCGATCACGCTGGTAAGTCTAACACCCATCTGACACTATGTATGGTGATACATAGTTATAACAATATTATTGACTATATTCGCTATGCTGTACTTTACATCCTCAAGACTTTTTATAACTGTCAATTTGCACTTCTTAATCATTTTCAATTTTTTCACCTGAACCTCCCAACTCCCCTCTCATTTGGCAACCATCAGTTTGTTTTGTATATCTTTGAGTTTGTTTCTGTTTCTCTTGTTCATTTTGTTTTTTAGAGTTTTAAAACTTAGATGAAATGAATAAAAAATATGAAAGTGTAAATTACCATAATTCGCTCAAGAAGAAATAACCTGAATAGCTCTTACATGTATTTTAAAAATTGAAATTGTAGTTAAAAACCCACACAGAAAACTTTAGGTGCAGATGGCTTCAATGATGAATTCTATCAAACATTTAAGGAAGGAAAAAAAAATTCTAAACAGACTTCAAAAATATTGAAAAGAAGAGAAACTTTCCAACTTATTTTATGAGCCCAACATTACCTTGATACCAAACCAGACAAAAATATTACAAGAAGGAAATCTACAGACCAGTATCTCTCATGAGTATGGTTGCAAAGATTCTAAACAAAATTTTAGGAAATTTAATCCAACAATATATTAAGGGATAATACATCATGACCAAGTAGGATTTATCCCAGTAATGCAGGGTTGGTCTAACATTCAAAAAATCAAAATAACTCACCATGTGTACAAACTGAAAAAGATAACCATATGACATCTCAATAGATGCAGAAAAAGCATATGACCAAGTTTGATATTTATTTGTGGTAAAACTCAGATAACTATCAATAGAAGGGAACTTCCTCAATCTGATAAAGGACATCTACAAGGAGCCTACAGGTAACATCATGCTTAATGGTGAATGACTGAATGCTTTCCACCCTAAGATGGACAAGGGCGTCCACATTAGTTCTATTCAATATTGTACTGGAGTTACTGGCTAATTCAATAAGGCAAGAAAAAGAAACAAAAGACATACAATTTAGAAAGGGAGAAATAAAATTGTCCTTATTTACAGATGACATGTCTGTAGAAAATCCTAAAGAATCAAAAAAAAAGTCACTAGAACTAGTAAATGAGTTTAACAAAGTCACAGAATATAAGGTCAAAAAATCATGTTATATCTCTGTATTAGCCATTGTATCAGCCATTCCAATGAACCATTGGAAGTTTAAATAAAAATACCATTTACATAAAAATATGAAATACTTCAGAATAAAATTTACCAAAATATGTCTAATATCTGTACGCAGGAAGTTATAAAACACTGAGGGAATTGAAGAAGGTCTAAATACATGAAGAGATCTACCATGTTCATGAATTAGAGGACGTAGTATTAAGAAATCAATAATCCTTAAATTTACAGATTCAAGGAAATGGAGTAGGCAGGCTGTCTGAGGCAAGGAGCACTACAATGGGAAAACCCAGAGGCTGGCTCTGCAGCTCTACCTCCAGTATGAGCCTCAGTTCATCAATCAGCAAGCTGCTCTTTAAGACTTGACCATTCTAGATCTTGAGCAAACAGCACTCTTGGGCTGGGGAAAGGGAGGTGGCATTCCTTGGTCACTGGAGTCCCTTGACTGCTGAGATAGCCATTCCGTTTCTGTGTATCTCTCAGCTCATTGGCTCTCAGGACATTCTGATTGTGGCTTAGGAGCTGCAGTCTTCTTGCACTCTCTGGCCCTCAAAGGAATCCCTAAATTAATCTCCAACATCCTAAAGCTAGAATGAAAATTTCCAGAAGATGCTCCCCTCTGTGGTGATCCCCTCCAGTCACTCTTCTTTCTGTTCTCTGTCGCTGGACCACTTCTCCGTGGCTGAAGTCTGTTGGGACACAACTCCACTGTCATCCCTTCGGTCATGTCCTGCCACTGATTGACTTGGAGTGACTCTGGACTGCCTCTCTTGGTTCCCATACAGTCCCACTCTGCCACGATTTGTCTGTGATTATAGATGTGAGGAGCTAAAAACTTTGTCTACTCTTCTCCTTGGACTGAGCCGTCCTGTGTGGACCATGATCAATATCTCAGGGCCCTCTGGCCTTCCTTGCTCAAAGCTGAGGAGGCAGGGAAAGGACTACCCAGGATGGGGACTGAGTGTGTGATCGGCTTCTCTCCTGACCAGGAGTTTCTTTCAAAGAGCTAAGCAGCCTCAGCTTGGCCATTCCTGAAATATGGGTGACTGAAAAAGGTGAACTGGGAAAGGGGCCTCGATTGGGTCTCTGTCAACTTAACAGCCTTATGGATTTGAGGACTTTGAGAGGTAAGCACTATTTCTGTCCCTAAAACCATATATTTTGGGCTTCTAGTGCCTGTTTAATGCCTGGATCAAGGAAGGAAAGCTTCCAAGAGGTATACAAATAGTGTTCCTGGGTCATTGAAGGTGCTGGATTTCCATTTTCCAAGTGGCTATAGGACTTCCTAGGAGGAGGCAGTGTATTGTTGGCAACAAGCCTTGACCTGCACACATCTACATGACCTACACAGCTTCTACTGGAGGCATCTACCCAACTTCTTGTCCAAGTAAATCTTTAGGGTGTTTTCTGTTGTTTCTCGTCCAAGTTCTCCCCTGAATCCCTTGAAATGAATAAGTCATTTCTTGAGTGACATACCAAGTCACTTTCTGCGTCCTCAGAATCAGACCCTAGATGCCTCACAGGGTAATTTTCTAAACACCTAATTATTTTGGGCCCCTTTCTCAGGCTACGCACGCTCCAGACCCTTTGCAGGTTATTTACTAGCTGGCACTTCTCTTGGCTCCTTACATGGCAACTTCCTGAATGCCTAGATTCTTTCTAGCTGCTTTGACCTCTACTACAGAGGGCTGTGAAGATCCATGTTTACCCTGTGGCCGAGATATCTTTGCTAGTTTGCCCTAAGGCTGTATCTATGGATGAAGGTCTTTAAAAGGTGGTGCCCCAGCTGCTGCCACAGTTCATTGCTGATAGGAAATTCTCAGCAAGGATGAAGCCTGGTGCTTGGGGTGGAAAGGCGATGTTACACTGAGGAATATTGGCAGCTAGAAGATTAAAGATTTCCTGAGATATTTGGACCAAAAGAAGACAAAATCACAAATGCTGCAACCGTTTCTGCAGTAAGTGCCAATCCAGGGGTTGAATTTCCCTTGGGATGAGAGACTGTACTTCATCCTGGGGTCTGGGGAAGGACACTCCCCAGGCCCTAATCGGGTGAGAGAGTGGGAGTGAGACTGGAGATGGGCCTGAGGGAGGGGCTGGGATGGGGGCTGGGTTTGAGACAAGACTGGGCTGGACCTTAGGAAGGGGCAGGGGCTGAGGCTGGAGCCACAGTGGGGGTTCTTTAGCTTGCATGTGGGCATTTAGGGAATCCACTGAGTAAGACAAAGGGAGATGCTAGTGGGGCTCCACCACCAGAGACCAGGACAGGAGCCCAGGGACTTCCTGTACTGAGAGGGGAGACCCTGGAAGAGCCGACTCCATTTATGCTGCTTCCCACTCTTGGTTCCCAGTCCCATCTACCTTTCCTACTGGGGGTACACCTCCATAGAGAGCTTTCTGATTTAATAAGTACACTGCATCTTGAAGGGGAGCACTCTGTCCTTTCAGGGTGTTGCCTCAGAGATGCACTGTGCAGAGAAGAGCATTTCGGTATTCTGTGACACCCACTGCCTGTGGGTGCTCTATGTGACATCAAGCAGTGCGTCCATGACCATGGGCTCATTCCCATACCTCGTTCACTGTGAAGTGAGACCCTGGTCACTGTCATGCTCGGGGATTCCATGTGTGTGGATTGGACAATCCTCACGGCCATCGGGGGCAAAAAGTACGAGGATGAAGATAATAGAAATCATATTGAGAATATAGAGGTTGTCAGTGTACAGTAACAGGCAAGATGAGTGGTAAAGCAAAGGGAAAGAAAAAGGAATCTGTAGAATCAGAAGGATAATCTTGTTCTGTCATCTTGGATAGAAGCTATCCATTCTCAAAAACTGCAAATTCTGGAAAATTCCTAAGAATCCTCAGCCTGAGGTTTCCTAGTGGATGGATGTCTTAGTCGGGAGAACGTAGTGTATGCTTTTCCCGTTGGCAAACATCTCCTAAGATGAACATGTTGGAGGTTTATGCTGTCAATTGTTAACTGGCTGATAAGACCCTTTCCATTGAGGCTCAAGGGCAGTTGTTTTCTCTGATGTCTTTTCAGAAACCACATCTCCACATTTCAGGTCATGCATGCAGATGCTGCTTAGTAGGTATTTTGGAAATTTATACGAAGAGGGGGGGAAAAGTTTCGGTCTTGCATGCCTGTTTCTTCCATCAGTCTCCCCAAGGGTGGGAGCATTTCATAATCATATCTGTCTTCCTTCTTCTTCAGAGACCCACACAGGGCCGGGTGCAGGTAAATGTTTAGAAAAACAAATGTTGAGCAGAATGGCACTGTGCCCACCTTGCCTGCAGTGGGCTCGCTCTCAGCCAGCAGCCGTGGGTCTGTGCTGTAGCATGCACTGCTTCAGTCCTGAGACACTGGCCACGTTCCAGGGCAGTACTCACTGCCTGATGAAGCCAGAGGAATGCCTGCCGCGGAGGAGCACATTCCCATCCAGTGTGCAAATGGGAGTGAAATCACTGCAGCTTCCTGTCGGGAGTCAAACGCCGTGACCCCAACCCCAACAGGAAGATGCTGGCAGATACATTATTAGAAATGGATTATCCAGAATGCAGAGTCCTTGCATCTAACCCTAGCCAGGGTCATTGGAGTGCAGTTTTATCTTTTCCTTTGACTTCCACGAGATTGCATGTGTAAGAAAAGTTTTCTTACATCCTCACTGCCTCGACATTGGAATGGGCTGCCATGGGAAGTCATGAGTTCCCTGCCTGGGGTGCTGGATAACTAATTGGCAGAGCTGTTGTGGAGGTGGGAAGGAGGACTCCCAGCCCCAAGATGCGATGAGTCTTTCGTGCCCATTGTCCCTAGGACGCTGCCAGAGGTGTGCAATTTGATGCAAATTTCGCAATGCAGCTTTGAGGTTAGTGATGCAAGTTCATTCAGGAGAAAACCCTGGCTGGTGAGATGGACCCCAGGCTGTGCTGGCACTCAAAGGGCCTGACTCATGCTTCACAGCCCCTGCCAGCATTTCAGAGGGAAGCGATGTCTCTCATTCTTCTTCCTCCGCTCATCCCCTAAACGTAGGTGGCTGGTCTTTGGCCTTCCACTCCTTCGTTCCCACAACCTCCCCTGGGAAATCTCAGCCACACCCCTGACTTCAACCCCTATCTCTGTGATGATAAATCCTCACTCAATGTCTCCAATCTTGACCTCATCCCTTAGCAACAGACCTATATACCCAACAGTTTAACGGACTTCTTCCTCTCATCGTCCTCCATCACAAACACAAGGTGTCCCAAATGAGGATGTTTTCTCCTGCCTTCAAACCTGACACACCTCACCCAGCCAGCCACTCCTACAGAAAACTTCACCCATCTCCCTCTTAAATCCACTTCTACTTTGTGTCCGCATCCTGTGTATTCCACACCTACAGTGAGGGCCTTTTTGTTTTTTTTTTTTTAATCAGCCTTTTAAAATTCTAGTTCTAGTGCCACTGATTTCATTACCTCTCTCTTGGACCTTGCCGCCTGGTCCATGCCCGGTCCCGTTGTGCCAGCTCCTTTTTCTGACCTCCACACTGCTGCTTCCAGAGTGACTATCCTTCAACCTAGCTGGGATCGTGTCACTCCTCCTCCAAACAAATAAGCATACAAGTAAACTTAAAAAGACTGCCAACACCAAGTGTTGGTGAGGACATAGAGCAATCAGAACTCCCATGCACTGCTGTGCAAATGGACAAACACCTTTGGAAGACTAGCAGCATCTATTCAAATAGATGTATACCCGAGGACCCAGGAATTCCACTCCTAGATAGGTACCCAACAGGTCCATCCATAAAAGCACCAAAGGACATATGCAAGAAGGTTTACAGCCGCCAACTGGAAACTATAGTGTTCCTTAATAATCGTGATACATTCATACAAGCGGTATCAGCAACACTAAAGAACAAACTACAATTATGTATAGCAGCATGGCTGAGTCTTAAAACATGCTGAGTGAAAGAAGCCAAGTGCAAAAAAGTAGGGAAAACTAATGTATGGTGTTAAAGTCAGGATAGTGGTTTCTCTTGTGATTGGGGAGTTCCTAAAAGGGGGCCAAAGGGGATTCCTGGAGTTTTAGTAGCGTTTTGTATCTTTATCTGGCTGCTACTTATATAGGTGTCATCAGTTTGTGAAAATGTTTGCACTTTCTGTATGGATGTTATACTTAAATTTAAAGTTTACTAAAACACACCCACCCACACATACACACCAAAATTTCTTCCATGTTCCTCATACCCAGAGAAAACATTTCCAAACCCTAGCAGAACATTCAATGTTCTCTGAAATGACCCAGTCTACCAGGACACCTCCTTTCCACCTGTGGCATGTGTGCTATCCACACTGGATCACTCCCTATTCTCCTCACGCATCTTTGGGCCTTTGCTTTTGCAGTTCCTGCAGCCTGGAATTCCTCTCTGTCTCTGGCTCTATGCTGAAAATGCCACCTCCTCTGTGAGGCCTCTCCTGATTTCTCAGACCAAACAGATCTCTCCTGGTATTGCATTCCTATGACATGCTGCTTTCCCCTCTCTCACAGCTCGCAGCTCTCTCTGCTTGCATGTGTTTCTGTGACTGGAGGTAAACTTCTGAAGTTATAGGAACAGTGTTTCATTCATCTGTGTAAAACCTCCTGGGGCCAGTGTTGTGCCTGCTACTGTGCTTGAGCTAACGATGTTTGACAAATGATGGAAATGTGTGCTGTGAGTTAAGCCACGGTCCATACTGCCAGAAAGCCAAGACACCCAGCATCCCTGCAAAAAAGCTCTTGCCAAGAGCCAAGTCCCTTTGGAAGTAAACATATCCTCCAATCCTTTATAGGCTGCTGACAGCCAAGTAGATGTAAATGTGTTGTGCAGCATTGTGGGCGTGTCCAATTTGACTCGGTAAGACTGAGCAGCCCCACTAACATGAATAAGCCGTGCAAATATGTGGTTAATGACCATGTCGCTCCGTGTCAATTCTTAATCCCAGATAATTAGCAGATAGATAATTGGTGGAAGAATGGGAGGTGCTGATGGATGTCTCATCACTTGGGTGAAGCAAATGATCCTCTATGGATTAAGACCCACCCTCTGTAAGTGTTGATGGCTCCTATTTGAAATGCTCCTTTTGAAAGGGCTTGGATCCAAATAGAGGTGTCAGGGTGCTGGCATAAGCTCTTCTGGGCTGCGTCCATGGGAGGTGGGTGGATGGGCCCCACTGCCACCAGCCTAATGCAGGCAGCTCAGTCTGCACTGCCCCCTGACTGGGTTTGGTAATCCTGAAGAGGTCCTCTCTCCTCTCTTGGTTTTACCATTTGTCTAATGGCAAAGGGTGGGAGGGATGAGGTGGGCATGCTGGTTTGAGAACCCATTGTAGACAAGAGTCAACTCTGCTTCTTGGCTACATCAGAGGTGTGGTCAGCTGGCCTGGATGATAGGGTGCTGTGGAGAGGACATTCTCGGGGTGAAAGCAGACATCCGAGATGTGAGCTGACAGTATCTTACGTGTCCTGAGGCAGGGCCAGCGAGGTGTTGACCAGGATAGGTGCACCTGGTTCCACAGTGGTGAGTCATCACTGGCAAGTGGCTGGCCAGCTAGCGACTCTATTTCCCAGGACCCTTTGCACTGAGCTGGGGCCGTGGGAGTGGTTCTCACCAATGGAAGGTGAGCATGAGTGGTGTGTGTCATTTCTGGGCCTCACTGTGAAGAAGAAGGGTGCCTTCTCCACACACTCTTTCCCCTTTTTGTTGTCTGTATTTATAGTAAGACGGAAACCCAGAGCATGGTGGAACCTTGAGATGACAAGAGAGTGAGGTCCCTGAATTGCCACACAGAGCAGTCATCCGGTGGCCAAGAGTGCTATCGATGGTCTGGTCACAAATGGGAAAGAAAATCCCATTGTGTCAAAATTTCAAAATTCTGGGGTTTATTTGTTACAAAAGTGAGAAGTCCCTAATTGACCAGAGAGGTAATCAGTGAATCTGTTTCTTTCCATGAAGCTGATACCGAGAACTGGAAAAGGAAATTAATTTATAATCCACATATACTTAGTAAGCACCCACTCTCTATCAGGTACTGTAGGTACCATGTTGGTGGCTGATCTGAGATAAAATGAGTGACTGTAAAGGAAAATATCAAGTTAATGCTAGTATCGGTTGCATGCACATCTGACAGAAAACAAGAAGTTGGCTTGTGAATGACTGAAGGTTGGTCAACAGTGACTTATGTCATGGCACATAGTAGTTGCTTAATAAGTTGAATTTCCCACATCCTATGTGCCAGAACAATATTAGACAATAGGGACACAAAGTGCATAAGACACTGCCCTGTCCTCAAGGAGCTCATAGCTTAGGGCAGTGGTTCTTCCCAAGGGATGATTTTAATCCTCAGTGGACATTTGGTAATGTCTGGAGACATTTTTGGCTGTCACAACAGGGTGGGGAGGCGGAAGGGGGATGCATTGGCTTCTAGTGGGTGGAGGCCAGAAATATTGCCAAGTGTTCTACAACACAACGCATAGGACAGTCCCCTATAACAAAATATTATCTGACCCCAAATCTCAATAGTACTGAGGTTGAGAAACTCTGATTAGTGGATTCCTGAGAACTGAGGGATAAAGAGACGAATCCCCTAGGGGCTCCAAACTTACAGAGACAAACACCCAAGGTAGTGATGTTATGGGGTTAACAAAGATCTATTTCTACTGGGGGGATTTTGTAAGGGCCCTGAGGGTGGTCTACAGATTGGACTGCCCCAGGGGGCATACAGGGAGAGAGAGGCTCCTAGGGAACATCACGGAGCAACTTGCCAAAGTGGAAAAAGATCAGCCCCAACTCGGGCTGTGGATTCGGTCAGCGCAAGCGTTGCCTGGGTTGGTCTGGGATAATGCGCGTGAAGACGCTTTGGAAAGGGTAAAATTTGGGCCGTGATAATACTTATGATAAAGAGGTGGGCTAGATGTTGGAGGGTGGTTTGGATTTAGAAGTTTTAACCTTATGTTAAACTCCTGTATAATGATTTTGTTGCCATAGACAATCTTTTCTGTCCTGAACCCAATGGCAAATTTCTTTTTTCAGAAGTTCTCCTCCAGGTGAACTAGTAGCAACAGGCTGCAGAAACCCAAGGAGCACCACTCACCTTGCCTCCAGAGGGTGCCAATTACATAGACAGTTGGGTGCATGGGGACCCTGGAGCCCTGTGTTCAACAGCCTTCACCTGTAACATGTGACTAACCGTTTATGCACAAGAGAATGGAACTTAAAGGAAGCGCTGCCATGGAATCGGGTAGAGGAATGAGCACTGAACTAGACGTCAGGAGGCCAGTTTTAAGGTTGCTATCGTAGGTGCTTAGGTCACAACCTCTCTGAGCTTCAGTTAGTAAGTCATTTATATAGATGTGAAACCCAAGACTTCTGAATCCAAGTGCAGTGTCCTTTGTAAGGGGGGAGGAGGATGGTCGATGAGGATAAATGGGATCAAATATATGGTGATGGAAGGAGAACTGACTCTGGGTGGGGAACACACAAGGGAACATATAAACAATGTATTACAGAATTACACACTTGAAATCTCTGTAACTTTACTAACCACTGTCACCCCAATACAATTTAATTTTTAAAAAAGCACTGGGTGAAATATTTAATCCATATAAAAGAAGGGATTGATGTAATATACATCATCATCATCATTGTCATCATCAAATGAACATGCTTGAATCCACCTCTCAGCTTGAGACCAGAGCATTGTCTTAGAGCCCTTTGCATTCCTCTGCCCTATTGCCTCCTAGTTCCTCCCAGCCCAAGATAACCACCGCCCAGTGTTATCTCCCCGTGCTGATCGTTCACATGGATTTCTTTACAGTTGGACCACGATGGCATGGAGCACTGACACCCAGCCAGTTGCTCAGGTGCAGCATTTCCCGTTGTTTACAGCTGGAAACGATTGTCAGTTTCTTATGAAGCTAAATATGCAACAACCGTATGACTCAGCAATTGCACTCCTGGGCTCTTATCCCAGAGAAATAAAGACTTTTGTTCACACGAAAATGTATGCATGAATGTAAGAGCCAAAAAAACCTGGACATAAACCCAGCTGTCTTTCAATTGGTAAATAAACAAACTATAGTACATCCATATCATGGCATACTACTTAGCAATAAAAAGGAATAAATTACCAATACACACAACTGAAGCTCTAGAGAATTATGCTGAGTGAAAAAAGCCAGTTTTCCAGAGTGGCGGTACCGTTTTGCATTCTCACCAGCAGTGTATGAGTGATTCAGTTTATCTGACTCCTTGCCAGCATTTGGTGTTGTCACTACTTTTTTATTTTCTCATGGCGATAGGTATGCAGTGATATTTCACTGTGGTTTTAATTTGCATCTCCCCAGTGGCTAATGATGTTGAACATCTTTTCATGCGCTTGTTGGCCGTCTGTATACCCTCTTTTGTGCAATATCTCTTTTGCCCATTTTCAAGTTGGATTGTTTGTTTTCTTGCTGTTGAGTTTTGGGAGTTATCTATTTATTCTAGATACGAGTATTTTGTCAAATATGTGATTTGAAAATATTTTCTCCCAGTTTATAGCTTGTCTTTTATTCCTTTTAACAGGTCATTCACAAATATTTTAAATTTTAATTAAGTTTTATTTAGCAATTTTTACTTTAGTGGATTTTTTGGTGTCATGTCTAAGAATTTTTTGCCTGACTAGTCCTACATCCCAAAGTTTTTTCCCATGATTTTGTCTAAAATTTTCTAGTTTTACAGTTTAGATTTAAATCCATTATCTATTTTAAGTTAATTTTTGTCTAAAGTATGAGACTTAGGTTGCGGTGTTTTTGTTTTGTTTCCTGTGCATGTCCAATTGCTCCAGCACCATTTGTTGAAAGAGCTATCTTTCCTTTATTGAATTGCTTCTGCACCCTTGTTAAAAATCAATTAGTTATTGTTCTTTTTCATTGATCTATTTGTCTGTCCCTCTATCAACACCACAGTCCTGATTACTGTAGTATATAAGAAGTCTTAAAATTGTGTAAATGATTCCTCTTACCTAACAATAGGCTAAAAGTTTTTGTCCCATCAGAATTCTTGTGTTGCAACCCTAAGCCCCAATGTGAGGGTGTTAAGAGGTGGGGTCTTTGGGAATTAATTAGGTCATGAAGGTGGAGCCCTCATGAATGGGATTAGTGCCCTCCTAAAAGGAACCCAGAGAGCTCTCTCACCCTGTTTTCACCATGTGAGGATACAAGAAGTTGGTAGTCTGAAGTCCAGAGGGCTCTCACTAGAACTCAACCATGCTAGCACCCTGACCTCAGACTTCTAGTTTCCAGAACTGCAAGAAATAAACGTTTATTGTTATAAACCATTCAGTCTGTGGTATTTTGTTACAGTAGCCCAAAATGACTAAGATACACTTTACTCGTTTTCAAAGTTGTTTTAACTATTCTAATTTCATTGCCGTTACATAGATTTTAGAATAATCTTGTCTATATCAGCAAACCTCTTGCTGGGATTTTGATAGAAATTATGTTAAATCCCTATGTCAATTTGAGGAGAATTGACACCTTCATATGTTGAGTTTTCCAACCACAAACATGATATGTCTCTCCATTTAGTTAGATTTTCTTTGATTTCTTTCATCAGCATTTTATTGTTTTCAGAATACAAATTCTGTACATATTTTATTAGATTTACATCTGAGTTTTTTAAGTGATAGTAAATGCTATTGTATTTTTAATTTTGATGTCCACATTTTCATTGTTAGTACATAGAAATATATTTTTTTGTTTATTTAGCTTGTATCCTGCGACATTGCTGGACTCATTAGTTCTAGGACTTTTTTGGTTTGTTTGTTTTATGGTTTGTCTTTGGGATTTTCAATGTAGAAATTGTGTCATCTGAAAATAGGGACAATTTTATTTCTTCTTTTCCAGTCTGTCTGCCTTTTATTTCATTTTCTTGCCTTTTTGCACTGGATAGGTCTTCATTACTTTATGATGAATAAGAGTGACGAGAGAGTAGACATTATTGCTTTGATCTTGATCTTTGGGAAAAATAGTCTTTCATCATTAAGTATAAAGTTAGCTGTAGGTTATCAAATTGAGTAAGTTCCCCTCGTTCCTATTTTTCTGAGAGTTTTTATCATGCATGGGTGTTAATTTTGTCAAATGCTTTTTCTGCACTGATTAATATGATTATGTGGCTTTTTTCTTCTTTAACCTGTCAATGTGGGTGATTACAATGATTAATTTTTTTAAAAAGATTTTATTGGGGAAGGAGAACAGGACTTTATTGGGGAACAGTGTGTACTTCCAGGACTTTTTTTTTTCCAAGTCAAGTTGTTGTCCTTCCAATTTTAGTTCAGCTTCAAGTTGTTGTCCTTTCAGTCTTAGTTGTGGAGAGCGCAGCTCAGCTCCAGGTTTGCTGTTGCTAGTTGCAGGGGGTGCAACTCACCGTTCCTTGCGGGACTCGAGGAATCGAACTGGCAACCCTGTGGTTGAGAGGATGCACTCCAACCAACTGAGCCATCCGGGAGCTAAATGGCAGCTCAGCTCAAAGTGCCGTGTTCAATCTTTCAGTTGCAGGGGGCGCTGCCCACACTCGAGGAATTGAACTGGCAACCTTGTGATTGAGAGCCTACTGACCCATGTGGGAATCGAACCGACAGCCTTCGGAGTTAGGAGCACAGAGCTCTAACTGCCTGAGCCACCGGGCCGGCCCACAATGATTAATTTTGGACTATTGAACTATCCTTACATCTCTGAAATAAACTCTGATTGGTCATGATGGATAATTTTTTTCATATATTGCTGAATTCTATTTGCTAATATTTTATTTTATTAAAGACTTTTCTGTCTATATTTATGAGGAATACTGGTCTATAGCTTTTTGCTTTTTATTTTTTGTATGACCTTTATCTGATTTGGTATCAGGGTAATACTAGCTTCATAAAATGAATTGAGACATATTCCTTCCTCCTATTTTTTGGGAAGAGACTGTGTAATTGGTTTTGATTCTTTAAAACTTTGTTAGAATTCTCCAGTAAAATCATCTGTGTCTGGAAGTTTCTTTTGGGGGCGTTTTTACATTTTTTAAATTCAATATTCTTTATAGTTATAAGGCTATTCAAATGATCTACTTCATATTGGCTGAGTTGTGGTAGTTTATGTTCTTCCCTCTCAGCACTACTTTTGCTACATTCCAGCAAAAGTAGTGTTATATTCTGATTTTCATTCACTTTCATGTTTTTTTGTTGTTGTTAAGATTTTATTGGGGTGGGCCGGCCCGGTGGCTCAGGTGGTTAGAGTTCCATGCTCTTAACTCCGAAGGCTGCTGGTTTGATTCCCACATGGGCCAGTGGGCTCTCAACCACAAGGTTGCCAATTCAATGGTAACTGGACCTGGAGCTGAGCTGCGCCCTTCACAACTAAGATTGAAAGGACAACAACTTGACTTGGAAAAAAGTCCTGGAAGTACACACTGTTCCCCAATAAAGTCCTGTTCCCCTTCCCCAATAAAAATAAATAAATAAAATAAAATAAATTGTTTTAAAAAAAGATTTTATTGGGGATAGGGAACAGGACTTTATTGGGGAACAGAGTGTACTTCCAGGACTTTCTCCAAGTCAAGTTGTTGTCCTTTCAGTCTTAGTTGTGGAGGGCGCAGCTCAGCTCCAGGTTCAGTTGCTGTTAGTTGCAGGGGGTGCAGCCCACCATCCCTTGTGGGAATTGAACCGGCAACCTTGTGGTTGAGAGCCCACTGACCCATGTGGGAATTGAACCAGTAGCCTTTGGCGTTAGGAGCACAGAGCTCCAACCACCTGAGCCACCAGGCAGGCCTTCCATGTTTTTTTAAAAGAATTTTCCTGAGACTTTCTTTTTTACCATGGAATTTTATTTTATTTATTTATTTATTTATTTATTTATTTATTTATTTATTTATTCCTCTTTTTTCCTCCTCCCCCCCCACTCCAGTTCAAGCCGTTGTTTCTCAGTGTGGTTGTGTAGGACACAGCTCCCTGGCCCATGCTGGTATTATGAGCCTTGCACTCCCCCTGGCTGAGGCAGTCGGTCTCCAGTTGTTGGCTGGCCACTCACAGCAGCTCTTGCCGACTGCCGGCCGCTCACAATGGCTGCCGGCCACTCTCGCTGGCCACCAGCCGCTCCTGGCAGCACATGGCAGCCCCGCGGCAGCCCACAGCAGCTCACGATGGTTGCCAGCCATAGGAGCACCGCTCTCCAACCACCTGAGCTACTGGGCTGGCCCTGGAATATTATTAATAGAAGTTTGCTGAGTAGTTTCCAAGTGTTTAGAGATCTTCTTGTTATCTTTCTGAGAGAACTTTGGAGAGCTCACTCTGTATGATCTCAGTTCTCTTAAATTTGTTGACGTCTGTGTTATGGAACAGGATAATGCTACAGGTTCCATAAGCATTTGAAAAGCATGTGTATTCTGCTATTTTGGGGTGGAATGTTCTATAAAGGTTGATTAGATTCTGTTGTTTGATGGTATTGTTGAGTTGTTCTCTATCCCTGATGATTTTCTAAGTTGTTCTCTCAGTTATTGAGAGAGGGGTGTTGAAGTCTCCAATTATATTTGTGAATTTATCTATTTCTCCTTTTAGTTCTATCAGTTTTGTTTCACATATTTTGTAGATCTGTTGTGTTGTTTGGTACATACACATTTAGGATTGCTGAGTGTTCTTGGTGGGTTAACCCTTTTGTCATTATGTATGTCACTCTGTTCCTAGTAATTTTCTTTGCTCTGAAGTTTACTTTATCTGATATTAACATAGCCCTCCTGTTTCTTTTGATTAATGTTTGCATGATACATATTTTCGAACCTTCCCTTGAAGCTTGCCTATATTGCTATATTAGAAGTGAGTTTCTTATACAAAGCTACATTAGTTTCCTATATCTGCTAAACCAATTACCACAAACTCGATGGTCTAAAACACCACACATTTATTCTCTCACAATTCTGGAGGCCAGAAATCTGAAAAGTTTTCCTGAGCTGAAATCAAGACGTTGGCAAGGCTGGCTCTTTCTGGAGGCTCTAGAGGGGAATCTGTTCTTTGTCTCTTCCAGTTTCTAGAGGCTGTTCATGGCCACATCACTCCAATCTCTTGCTTATAAGGACATTGGTGATTACATGTAGGGCCTACCTGGACAATCCAGGATAATCTCCCCATCTCAAGATTCTTAACTTAATCCCATCTGCAAAGATCTTTGTGCCATAAAGTGAAATTCACAGGTTCCAGGGATTAGGACCTGGAAGTCTTTGGGGATTATCCTGTAGTCTACCACAACAGCATATAATTGGGTCCAGACTCCCCTTTTGTACGGGTGGGGCCACAGTTTTTCTATGGTGTTTGGCTGAAGTAGAACAGTTATTGTCTAGAAGTTTTCTGTCTTGCTAGCCTGCCCCTTTCCTGCTTGTTTGACTAAGGAGAGCAAGCATTTGGGGGACCTTTTTGTCTGGTATTTTGGTATTTTCAGGTTACAGTTTCTTCGGCCTCAAGTCTGGAATATGTGAAACAAAAAGAAATGCATTTATTTTCATTCACCCTTACCCTGAGTGTATATACCTTTGGGAGTCCCAACTTTTGTTTCGTTTCCTAGTACATTCTGTACCTAGAACAGGCCCTAGATTTTTATCTCTTGTCTCCTATACCGCAAAAAGCCTACAAAACAGCTCTGGGCCTCTGGGATTTGGCATATGCCCTCAGGGCAAAAGCTGCCTGTAGGTCTTGCTTACTTCCCAGAATTCCTGCTTTTCTTTCATTGTGGGCCTCTGTGGATTTTTAAAAACTTTCTTGCCCACTCAGCGATGCATTTAAAAAAAATATTTTATCCAGATATTTTCGTTGTTTCCACTGGAAAGTTCTTTAATGATGTTTGGTCCTCGTTGGGGATAAAACAGAAGTTTCAGTGCTTTTCCCATCAAGATGTCTGTACCCACATCTCAAAATGTCAGCGCTACCCAGGGCTTTGATCTTGATACAGTTTATGTGTCAGGGAAATCATTATTCTCACTGCAATGGAAAAGACTGAAGGAACAGATTTTTATTTTATTATTTTATTTTATTCATTTTTTCCCGTCTTTATTGGGATATAAGTGACATATAACTGCAGATTTTAGATTCCCCTTGACAAGTCCTGCTGACTTATCCTGGCAAAAGCAAGACATAAATCCTGATATCCCAGGGTCTCAGGCCTGGAAGAGTATTGCTCAGGGAATGAATTCCCTGACAACATCCCCACCAACTGCCTTTTCGATTCTGTTTGAACATCCCTCCAGAATGGGGGGTTTATTACTGCTTGAGGTAGCCAGGTTCACTCTTGGCTACCTCTGACTATTTGAAAGTTCTTTTGATTGACTGAAATCTGATGCTATGTAGCATTGATCCTATTTATGCCCCCTCCTTCCAATGTCTGGGTCCTGGACACTCCTTGAAGAATGGGAACTGCTTGTAGTCTGACTATCTTCATGCTACACAAGGCAAATTCTTCCAACTGCTCCTCCCGGGACACAGGTTGCAGCCGCCTCCCCATCCTGATTGTCTTCTCAAGATATTTTCCAGTTAATCAATGCTCCTCAAAATATGTGAAGCTCAGGGGACCATCCAGACACTCTGAACAGGGTTTCAAAGTCAGGCAGGACCATCACCTCCTTACTCTGAGCACTCTACTTCTTTTAATGCAGCCTCAAATAAAATTCATTATTATGGCAACCTCCTGACACTCCTGACTCATAGTGAACATAGCATTGACTAAGCCATCTTCATACGTGCTGCTACACATCCTGGCTTCCCTCGCTGGCCCATATGCTGTCTGTTTTTGGAACTCACAGCCCTACTTAAAGATATTGCAGGTCTTGTATAATTTTTCTGTGGCACAGTCAGAAAGATCTTACCTTGGGGTCAGGTAGTTTCTGGATTCTTCTTGGAGTATTTGCTCTTAATATGGAAAAGAAGGAAATGTTAAGAAGCACTGTCTCTCTCAAACAGAGTCCAAGCACAGCTTGAAGCAGAAGTCATGGGTGTAATTCTGAGAAAACCTCAGCCCAGATTGGGGCTGGCTGAGGTCTCCAAAGCTAAGCCTCTCGCTGAAGGTTGTAATGCATGTTAATCACTTCCTTTTGGGAGCACTTAATTCTGATTCTAATGCCAGATGTAAAGGCCAAAAGAAAATGCACTGAACCTGCATTTACTGACACTGCACATAGTCATTTTTTCCAAGGCTACAAGGCAGATTTGGATATTGTGAAATTTGGATCCTCTCTGCAGAAGTAATGGAATGATACTCAGTGACACTTTGCTGGATAACCAGGGGTCCTAATAATCGGCCTAGGCTCCTCGGGGATTCGGGTTCAGTGGCCCTCCTTTCCTCTGTCATCTCAGAGAGGCTCCTCAGTCTTTTCACTCCTTCTGAGTGTCAGGAGTACACAAGGCTTGGGGGATCCCCAAGCTTCCGGGTCCTCTCAACAAGTCTCTGCTGACATTGCAGAATGACCCAAATCTTCCAGCTCAAAGGGAAGAGGCATTAGTGTATGAGAGAGAGAGAGAGAGAGAGAGAGAGAGAGAGAGAGAGAGAGAGAGAGAGAGAGAGAGAGAGAAGAGAGAGAGAGTGTCTTCGGGCTGAGTTGGGGCAGCCTGGCCAGAAACTGTTGTATAAGTGAGGCTGCTTCAGCTGCCTATTGCTGCATAAGAAATTATCCCAAAACTTACTGTCTTCAAACAAATTTATTATCTCACAGGTCCTCTGCTTCAGGGGCTGTCACAAGCCTGTAGTCATCTCAAGGGGCAACCAGGAAGGATGTACTTTCCAGCTCACTCACGTGGTTTCTGGCAGTATTTTTCTTTACAGGCTGTTGAACTAAAGTCTGAGTTCCTCATAAGTCCTTTGGTTCCTTACCATCTGGGCCTCTCTCTATAGTTTCTTACAACATGGCAGCCTACTTCATTAGAGCAAACAAGAGAGAGTACTAGCAGGCTGGAAGTGACAGTCTCTTGCAACCTAATCATACACGAGTCATGCTATCACTTTTGCCATGTCCTGTTCATTAGAAACAAGTCACTAGAGGTCCATCCCACACTCAGTGGGAGGAGCTTACACGGCTGTGAATACCAGGATGGGGGTCATTGGGAGCCATGTCAGAAGTGGCTACCACACTGTGTGACTATCAGATGGGGTGTGAGGTACGTCAGGTCTGGGACAACCATCAGTGTTCCACCTGGAAGGTGAATGTACCCGGACAGAGGGCAAGGGCTTGTGGACCCAGGCTATCCGTGGGCACCCTGGGGCTGAGCAGCCTATAAGATTAGGCCCAGATCTGGGTGGGTGCCAGTCCTAAGTCCCCCTGAACCCAGGTTGAATAACCAAGGTGGAGGGTGACTCTCACCCTTCTTGCTACCAAGCCCCTTTCCTAGAGCTGCATGTTCTAGGCACCCACTGCAGGCAAGGCACAGGGCCAGGCCCAGCTTATACCTGGTCCAGTCATGTGCTATAGGCATTCATTCATTTGCAAAACTTCATACAGTGTAACAGGTGAGAGCACCGGCTCAGAGCTTGGTGTCAAGAGTCTTGTGTAGGCTTCACCCTACTTGCTGATGACACCTCTTTGGGCTTTAGCTCTCCATGCTATAAACATGAGTGCAGTAAAACCTCCTCCGTCTTACTAACTTTGGGAAAAGGGCTCGGAAGTAAGCACTTTTATATTATGCTATTCCATCCTCATGCTGGTACCCAGGGGAGGGGACACAGACTCACTAAACGTTATGCCAAGGGGACGCTGGAGGCCATCTGATTGCTCCCAGCCACACACCTACCCACTGTACAGATGAGACTACTGAAGGCAAGGAACACACCCAAGGTCGCACACAAAGTTAGTGGCTTGGGAGCGTGAGACCCTGAGTCATTTGCCTTCTAGCCTCGTACCTCTCTGAGAGCCTCGTGATGCAGTGCTATCACCTAGCTGCTCTGCTGCCCGACAGCCCGGCTTTAAAGTCTATTCCCACCATTTCCTAGTTTGTGGTCACTGCATCCCAGGGGAGTTTTTAGAGACTGAAAAGCACTAAACAGTGCCTGCCACATAGTTCACTGAATGTTAGCCATTGTGATTGGTACTAGAGAGGGAAGGCAGTGTCGTGCCCATTTTATTGCTGGGGAAGTTGAGGCTGAGACTTGCCCAGGTACCAGAGTCAGGACTCAAACCAGTGCTTTTCTTTTTTTTTTTTTTTAAATAAATTTATTGGGGTGACAAAACCAGTGCTTTTCTGACGAAGGTAGGCAGCCTCCTGGAAAACCGGAGAAAGTACCAAACAAAGGTGATTTGACCATTAATAATATAGACTCCAGACTCATTTCGTGTATGTGAGTGTAGTCTGCTAGGGCAGTGGGGACAGCCGAGGTTTCCTAAGGATGAAATCAGGGGGAAATTTTCAAAATGAGACCTGAAAGCCCCTTGCAAAGAAGCGAGGTGTTTGCCAAGGCGTATAACTCACCGGGCCAGCCAAGCCTGCAGTAATGTTTCGGGAAAGTTGTTTATGTTAATTGTAGTTTGGGATTTGGGTGGCAAGACTGTTTCAGTTCTGGGGTTTTGCTCTCCTATCGGGCAGCTGCAGGCCCAGACTGGCCCCTGTTGGAAGGAAGTCAGCCCTCCTCCCCCAAGAAGGAAGGGCCCTCCTGTCTGTGGTCAGAGGCATTGTACTTGCTGGATTCCAGGCTGTCAGTCTCACTGCAGAGCTCCCAGAGCCCCCGGGACACTTAGCCTGCAGATTGTTTTGTTAGGTTTCTCCTGCAATTAATTTGGAAATTACCCAGCTGCCCATAGCTTCTCCCAGGTGTTCTGTAACCTACGGCCTACTCCTGCAGCTTTTGCTTTGGTGGGGCCTCCAGCGGAAGCTAGGAGGGCTGGGGTAGGGCAACAGAAGGCACCATCCTACAATGGTAGACTTTGTCCTAAGCCACGGCCAGTCCCCTTCAGCATTGGCACCAACCATCCTACTTTGTAGGATCTGAAGCAGCCCGATCCACACACTTCAGAACATCTTTAAGGCCCACATGCCCTATGGAGATGAGTCAGGGGCCTGTGGAAAATCCACGGTACTCAGAGGCCCAAAGAGAGAGGATTTCCCTGGAGCTCAAGGCAACACGTACACACAACTCTCCCGATTCTCCGATCCCGGGAGGAAAACCCCTCGGACATCAGATTCATTTTGCTGAGTATGTTGTGACACCTGGGTTGAGTTCCTCCCATGCAAATGTCACACATGACCTTGAGCTTGTCCTCGCTTCTTGGACCTCAGTTTCCCCATCTGAAAAAAATGCAGCTGAGACCTGTTTCCCAGCGCACTTGTGAGGAGGTTAACTCTAAGAGGTTAGCTCACTGTGCAAACATAGAAAGTTACCTTCCCAGGTCTCTGGTTTCGCCTTCTGTGAAACGAGGGGTGGGACTAGATAACCTTTTAGCTGCCCATTTATTTATAAGAATCACAAAGGAAATCTCAAAGGAAATAAACCAGGAATCCCTTTTGGTCCTGCCCTGTAAGAGTCATCTTCTATATTAGTTAGGAGGCATTTGGCTGCAAGTAACAGAAAGCCCAAGGAAAAGGGGCTTAAACTTAGGGGATATTTGTTTTCTCTAATAGGTGCCCACAGGTATAATGAATGAATCATTGCAGGGTTGGTACTTTCAGCAGCTCAGTAATGGCATCAGGCACCCAGGTTCTTCCCACTGTTCTGCTCTGCCATCCTCAGCAGGTTGGTTTGTTCTTCTTGGCTGGCACCCTCTGGTCCAACATGGCTGCCACACTTCCAGGAGTCACAGGCAAACAACATTCAGAGGAAGAAAAAGGCTGTTTCTCTTCCCCTCTTTGTAAGAACAAAGAAATGCTTCCCAGAAGCCACCAGTCAACTTTTCTGGACATCTCACTGCCCTGAAAAGTATCCTGCGCCCATTTTTAAATAATCACTGGCAAGAATGATGGAATCATCACCACATTTACCTTAGACAAGTTTAGATTGAGCCAAGGGGTACTCCAAGGGGTGAGAGTTCCCCCCAAAATACAGGCCTAACTGAAACCTGGATGAAATCAGGGTCTTGTGAGCAGAGGAGGGAAGATGGCAGAGTAGACAACTACCATGTCTGGCACACCTTCTTCTTGAATATGCCAGAAGGAGGATGTATTGTTTCATTTCTGTCCAGAGTTGCCCGCTGGATGGTTGGCCTCAGCATGTTCCATCTGTCACTCTCAGCTCTACTGTCAAGACTCCTGTTCCCAACCAAGCCCCATGATAAGACACCGTTCCTTTTCTTGAGCATCAGTGAAAAATGTGAACAGGCCTCCCACTTCACACAAGGTTGACTAGATGTATGAGGCTCTGATGAAAATTTAGGGTAAAAGGAAAGTGTTACATCGTAGGGGGAAACTTCAATGACTCAAATATACTTTCCTCATCGTGTAAGAAACCCTTCACAGGGCAGTCCACAGACATGCCATGCTCCTAATCTCACTCCCTGGTCCTGAGGTCTGGACCTCTGTGAGAGTGACATGACCCACTGATGTTTGCGCTGAATCACACACTGGCTGCTGTGCAGGGAACGACTGACTGAGGGGAGCAGTGGAGGGAGCAGGGAGCACTGCTGGGGGGCTGGTGCTGTGATGTAGGAGAGAGATGATGGAGCCTCCTATTGGGTTGGTGGCCTTGGAGGTGCAAGATGGGATTAGTTGGTTCCTGGAGAGGTAATAGAGCAAGTTCATGACAGAAACACATAGGGATGTCTGGGGAATAGCAAATGGTAAGTTGGGTAGAACCAAGGCGTGTAGTAAGGGCAGCTATGGGAGATGAGGCTGGGAACAGGGTTGGCATAGGATCATGGAGGGTCCCGAGTACCAGGGAGGAGTTTGGAGTTTCTGCTGCAGACAGCAGGGAGTCTGTTCCCCAAGGCTGGTAGTCAGCTTCAGGAAATAGCAGTGGGGCAAAATGGAGGGAGGAGGCAGGAACACCCTTGGGGAGACCCTGGCTGGCTGCTGGGGACTGAGAGCAGAGGCAAGAGTTGGGCTCTATGAGGCTGTGGTTTTTACACTTTAGCTCTGGTTGCTGAGCGCCTCCGTGCCTGAAAATCCATGGCTGGGGTCTGCTCTGCCCACACTCCTGGGAGAAGCGGCTTGAGGTCCTTAGATAGTGAGAGAAGCTGGCGTTCTACACCAAAGCTGAGATCCACTCTGACTCTGGCTACCCAATCCCTTCCTCACCCTGGGAGGGGCTGACTTTGATCCCTGACTATGTGATTTTGCACCTGGTTAACCCTTCCAGGGTGAGCTGGAAATCTGAGCCTCAGCTCTCAGGAGAGAGGTTGTGGGGCTAGCAGAAGGGCCTGGGGAGCTCCATAGGAAGCAGTCATCCTTTCCTGGGAACGGGGAGGGGCACTCCAAGAGCTCTGCAAAGGCTGGCTTTGGCCTCAGACAGGAAGAGAAGATGCAGGAGAGAGGGTGGGGACAGGGAGAGACCAGGCAGCAAACTCATTAAGGACCTCCTATCCTCACTCCATCCTGCCTGTCTACCCAGTTTTTTCTTTAGTTCACTGCTCAGTTTGGGCTGAGAAGCACCAGTCCACACTGCCGTTTCCCTCTAGGCTGTTCTAAGCTATTAATTAAACAAGTCACGAGCTCAGTTTGCCCATTTATACAGAGGAGGCCCTAACAGGGAAGTCCCCCAAACTGCACTCCACCCCAACCTCCACCTTCACCCCGCGACATGTGACTACTTCCATTTCCACATTGCTTTTTATTAAGATGATAATCAAATGCATAGGGCATAGGTTCTAGTCCGGCATGGACACTTACAGCTATGAGGTCTTGGCTAAGTCATGTGTCCCTTCGTTAGCTCTAGAGAAGCCCTACACACATTCCCAGTTGTCCCATTTATTCCTATTATTGAGAACTCATGAGCACTGAGATGAGAGTCCTGGTTCTCCCAGTGAGTTGCTATGTGATCCTGGAAAGAATGCTTCCCCAGTCTGGGCTCCAGCACCATTCTTCATGGTACATGCCCTCTGTTGGAACTGCTTTTCATCAGGAACATTTCCCCCAGTTACCTTGTCATGCCAACCCCCTCCCAGGAGTCAGCACTTCTCAGCAACAGAATGAGCACAGAAACCAAGTTCTCCAGAAAGGTGTGTGTAGGGGAGAATTCATTAGGGTGCCCAGGATCTTGGGCTGTCCAAGGGGCCCTTAAAATGCTCTATTAGAGGATCCCTCAGTCCAGATGGACTCAGAGATGGGGCCCCTTCCAGCTGGCTATTTTGTCTTGAGAAGAGAATTTTATTTTCCTTCTAAATCCCCAACTACCCCAGACTTGGGGCTGGAGCTGAGGGATCAGAGGACAAGTTTATTCCATGCGTGGGCAAATGACCGCCGCTTAGGAAAGGTACAGAGGGCAGAACCCAAGGTCCCCAAAGTGCCTCAGCTAGGAGTCAGGAAGCTGGGTTCCTGCCCTGGCTCTAACTGGCACCCCAGCTTTCAAGATGCTTTCACATACACTCTCATTGAATGTTATTGTCACAGACACTGTAAGGCTGGCGACGTCTCAGTGTGAGATGCACACTGCAAGCTAGCATTGCAAGACTCAGAAGGTACACCTTGCTCTTAGCCCTCTCTCACCTCTGCAGTCAGAGCTGTAAGGTAGCAGTATATTGCTGTTTGGTGTCCTTGGGCAGAAACAGGAAGCTCCTGGAAGTTGTTCTGGGGTCTCTGATCTCAACAACATACTATATTTTCCCCTAAAATTCTGCCTCTTTACCCAAAGCATCTGAGTCAGCTGAGGGTCTTGCCGAAATGCAGGTTCTGGTCCAGTAGGTTGGAGATGGGGCCTGAGATTCTGCATTTCTAGCCAGCTTCCAGGGATGCCCATGTAGCTGGTCAACGGCCCACACTGAGTTGCAAGGCCTCGGGGCTTCAGTCTCTTGTGTAAACCGGCTGGGAGGGTGCGCCTCCCAGACACTAATCCTCTCTCCTGGTCCTTGGAGAAGTGCATCCTGGATTTAAATGATCAGGAAGAATGATAGAATGTGAAGGTGAAAGGGGACCTACCACCTCGTTTTGTAGAGGTGAAACTGAGGCCTACCCAGTGCGGGAAGATCGCACAGCATTTCAGTGACAAAGTTCAGACTCAGGCCTTCTAATAGGAAAAACAAAAACAAAAACTAGAAAAAGTCATCACTAAAGTGTTGGCTGTGCTTTCTCTGGACGAACTACGGGTTCCTTTGATTTTTCTTTCTTTCTAACTTGTATGTTTTTAATAATGAACATGTGCCAATTTTGTAATAAGAAAATTAATTTTAATGAAAGAAAATTCTCACAAGGTTCTTAGTAAATGAGATTATGTTTATGAATGTACTGGGTAAACTACATACAGCAGCTTCATGTCACCGGTTTAGTTCAAATCGCCGGAATTCATTTTCAACAAAGTTACCCTTACTCTTCTGGGCACAGAATAAGAGGGGCTCCAACGTCTTGTCTTCATCACCAACAACCACCCAGCAGCTTCCTGCTCCCCGTCACCTCTGCTGTCCGGACAAGAATCTTCCCCTTCAATCGGGGAAGAAGGTGCCCTAATCCGGTTCCTAGTAAACGACTTCAGGCCAATTGTGCTTTTGTTGCTGGTTTCCTAAGCTTAATTGCAAGCAAGGTTAATTTGAACGAAAATAAATGTTACAGCTCTGGGGCGAATTCTAACGAGCCTTGGGCAATTAGGGAAGAACGCATCTCATTATCCACGCCCGGGGGCGCCTGCACACGACGCTGGGGTGCAGGGCCCAGAGAGGGGCAAACGATTTTCCTGGTTTCATAATAGGAAGAAAAAAATACAGAGAAACGCACCTCCCGTCTCTGAGCCCCCAGATGGGGAACGGGGAGGTCCTGTACCGCGGTTTGGGGATTCTTGGAATTGGAATGTTCTCAAGATCTTAGTCACTCCGACTGGAGGGTCTGTCCCAGACCCGGCCGTGGCTGAAGCTGGAGCCGCGCTCGCCCGCCTGCGCAAGGTCCGTTCTGGCCAGGCCTAGGTGGCGAGAGCTTCGGTGTCGCTGGCCGGAGGGAGGCCAAGGGCTGACGCCCTGGCTTCAACACCTTGGTCTCAACCCTCGCGGCTCACCTAGTCTCTCTCCGCTGCCCCTGTACACACCAAGCCCCCTCTTCGCCATGTCTTCTCTCTCCCGGCACAGACCTCCGCTTTTGGCATAATCTCACCTGTCGTCCTCGTGCACAGGAGCGTGAGGAAGGAAGACGCGTGTACTTTCCCACCCTATCTTTCTTCTTCCTGGGGCTTTATCAAGATACTTCAGAAGGCTTCGGGATAAGGCGGTACTTTTTTATTTCAAAGCCTTTCCTCCTTCCTGTGCCCAGAGCTTTACAGTTTACAAAGTGTTTTTCATCTTTCTTGTCGTTTTCACTCCAGTAGGTCTCTGTGAGGTAGGGGGTCACACATTCCCATTCACAAATGGGGACACTAGCGGAAGATAATGGCATTATCAAAGCACTGGACTTGGTAATTAAAAAAACCTGAAGTGTACACTGCTGTACCAACCAGGCACATAGATCATCCTCCAGCCCGAATCCCCTGGCTGGGCTCTTGCCAGCCAAGGACAAACCCATGGGTGGAGGGCTCTCAATGTCCGGCTACTGCCAACTAGTCAAAGGGATGGTGGCTTCTGCCTCAAAAAGCCATACTGTCTAACTGTGCGTGGAGATCCTTTCAATTTCGTACCTGTACCAATCCATATGGAGATGACACCCAACACCTAGACTTTTCAAAGGTCACAAGGCTGGGGTTCGAATCTGAACCCACTGGCCGCAGGGTCAGTGCTCCCGCTGTCTTCTGCCTCCAAATGGTCATTTACCACCACCAAAGTCAGGAAGGACCAGCATCTACACTTGTGCTGTCCAATACAGCCACACACGGCTATGCGTGTGGTATGTGGCTAGTCCAAATTTAAATGAGCTGTAAGTGTAAAATACACTTCAGATTTTGGAGACTTAGTATGAAAAAAGTAAAGTATCTCAACAATTTTTATATTGATTATATGTTGAAATGATAGTTTGGATATATATTGGGTTAAATACAATGTATTATTAATCTCACTTTCCTTTTTATTTTACCAATGTGGCTACTAGAAAAACTTAATTAACATGTAGCTTGTATTACATTTCTATTGGACAGCGGATTTAGACAAATACCCGCCTGGACTGAATCATATTCACACATCTGTGAACTGGACAGCACAATCCCCAAAATTAAAAATTAAAAATACCAACAGTTTTCAGTCTTCCTTCTCACACCCCCAACCCTTCCCTAGCAAGTTAACTATGTAGAAAGAGGCTGGGTTTCTTTTGTCAGAACACAATCAGTCAAAGATATTTATTAAAACAGTTCACTTGAACACTCAGGTTTATCTGAAAGCTGCACACTGAGACTCTGAAATGCTGGAAATTTTCACTTCAGAATCAAAACTTACAAGATTTCTAAAGAGAAAGGTGGGAAAGTGGTTGGATTTTCTCTGATTTGGGTCAGCTTTCTGCTTAAAACAAACGGATACAAAACAGTTAAAAATCCAGTTTCTTTCTAAAGCTTACTTCACTGACTACTCCAATTTATTTTTCACTTTCCTTTCTGCATGGGGAGGCTGCTGAGGTAGGAAGAGCCAGCCGGATAAACTGAACGCTGTCATCAATGGACTCCCCTGAGTCCTGTCATCTCTTTAAACCCAGTGCTGAAGAGTGCATAATGGACAAATGTGTTTCTACCTACCTCACTGGCAACTACATTTAGGACCCTGATGAAACAAAGCTGCCAAGTGATTAGCATATCATGCTCAAAAGATTTAAGAAATTATATAATCGGTGCCTGTAGCTAACCCAGAGGCTTCAGATTAGAAGCTTGCCATGAGCTCTGTTCCGATTCCCTGGAATAGAGTTAGGACCTGGATGGTGCACGGATTCTGCCAAATATACAGGGTAGCATCCACGAAGATGGGGCCCTTAAAGAACATATGGGGACCGTGGTTCTAATCCTGCAGCCCTCTTGTACAACAGATGGGGAATCTAGGATTATGGGTGATAGGACTGGGTCACACTATGGAGCTGATTCACAGTCCAGACTCAGAGCCGGGTCTGCATTCTCAGAGGCAGGGAAAACAGCCCCAGGTCAAGAGAAGCAGAGAAATTTCTCCAATTAAAGAACAAAAGAAAACAACATGAAACTACTTCTTTTGCAAACTTGTCTTCCTCACCTTAAGAAAGAAGGCGCTATTGGAGCCTTTTATTGCAGTAACTTAGTCAAAGGCACAGGAAGGCTGAACCGTGTAAAACAGGCCCGTTTCATGCAGTTCCGTGAAGAGTGAAGTCATGTGATTCCCCACAATTCGGATCCTCGAGTTTGGTGTAGACATTAAGCTGCACCTCCTTTATCGCCTAAGACCCTCGCAGGTAGAATGTCAGAAAGGCATGTTCTTTGGAGCTTCCCTCATTGAGGGTCCTTTGTCCCAATCCGTGGGCCGCAGCAGCCTCACCCCATTTCCTCCCCTGTACAAAGCGAACCGGGTGTGCACCGGGTGAAACAGGAGGCTGCGCCTCTCCTGCCCGCTCATGGTCCCTCCCATGTGGCTTTCCAGTCAGTCCTCTCTCCAGTCCTGTCCTCAGGTCTCAGGGATACTTTGTCCGCGTAAACAGGCGAGGCGTCTATGAATTTTCGACCGTATGCTCGGCTCACATGGCAGACACGAACCGATCCACCGCGCCAGGATAAGCGGCCGCATGGCGAGCGTGGTAGGCACCTGCAGTGCCCCCTCCGAGCTGCCCACCAGGATTGTAGCAAGGCCCCAGGGCTCCGAACTGGCCTGGCGACGTGCGCCCATAGAAGTCCACTGCCGTCTCCACACCGCCGCCGCTGCCACCCGTGGGGGGCGACGCAGGCCCGGCCAAGCGGCCCGCCGCCGCGAAGAGGGCGCTGCCGGCCCCTTGAGGGTATGCGCCGTCGGGGCCCGCGTAGGCGGCCGCATAGGCGGAGGGGTTGGCAGGTCGGGCGCCCGCGCACCCGGCGGGCTGGTAGCCGGTGGTAGTGGCAGAGACGCCGGCCGAAGCAAACGCGCAGGAGCCCGCGGGCCCCGACGGGGCAGGGCCTAGTTCCGGGGTGAGCGGTCGCTCAGGCAGCAGGCCAAAGACCCGACACGGGCCCGGCGACGCAGCGGGGTAGTAGACCGGCGGCGGCGCGGCGAGCGACGGCGGAGCATAGCCTGCATAGACGGCGCCCGGGTAGGGCGGGCGCGCAGAGGGCACCGTGCCCGGGAAGATGGCGGCGGCGGCGGCGGCGGCGGCGGCGGCAGCGGCGGCGGCGGCGTCGTGCATGTAGGCCGGGTAGGTGGAAAGGTCCGAGCGCTTGAAGCGCTTGCGGCGGCGCAGGAAGCTGCCGCTCTCGAACATGTCCTCGGCATTGGGATCGAGCGCCCAGTAGTTGCCCTTGCCCGGGCGGCCGGCCTCCCGCGGGATCTTGAGGAAGCAGTCGTTGAGTGTGAGGTTGTGGCGGATGCTGTTCTGCCACTTTTTGGGGTTGTCGCGGTAGAAGGGGAAACGCTCGGTGATGAACTTGTAGATGCCGCCTAGCGTGAGGCGGCGCTCCGGCGCGTGCGCGATGGCCATGGCGATGAGCGCAATGTAGCTGTAGGGCGGCTTCCCGCGCTGCAGGGGGCGCTTCCTCCGCCGGCCGCCCGCGCCGCGGCCCGCAGCCTCCGCGGGGACCCCGGCCCCTACCTCACCTCGCTCCTCCTTCACGGCGGCCAGTGCCTCTGGCTGCGGCGGCGGCGGCGGCCCGCTCTCGGCCGTCATGGTGCAGCCGACCCGCGTCCCCGCCGCCCGCTGCTGTCGAGGATCCGGGGCGAGTCTGAGAGCGGCGGGGCCGGGCACACAGGGTCACGGGAACGGACGCCGGGCCCCTCTGCGGAGAGCGCGGGGATCCTCGCGGGCGGGCACCAGGAGCACAGCGTCCCCGGCGGCAGCGCGCTGGAGACTTGGCGCCCGCGGTTTCCGGGCTGGCTCCCTGGAGACAGAGGCTAAGGAGTGTCCCGCCCTCCGACGGCTCTGCTCGTGTCCTGGAGCGCGAGGCCAGGCGCGGGCAGCGGCGTCGGGGCCGGGACGAGGCCCCCGTCGTGTGCGGAAGGGTCCACTGCGCGCTGGTGCCAGGCGGTCGAGGCGTCCGGAGGAGGTCCTGGGACCAGGCACCTGCGGCGGCCCTGCGCTGTCCGCTGGGCTGAGTGTAACCGTCGAAGCGGTGCGCGCCGAGGAGGTGGCGGGCCCGAAGGCCAGAAGAGAGCGCAGTTACTGACGACGGGGGCGCACTGGAGGGGCCGCCTAGGTTGCGCCCCTGCGGATGGCACGGAGGGCACGGAGGCGAGACGCGGCCGCTAGGTCGCAGCGCGGGCCCGGCGGGGCGGCCGGCGACTCCCTCGGCGCGGCGTCGGCTTCCCCCACCGAGACCGCGGGCGAGGCGCTCCCCTGCACAGACCCGGACCGGCTCCTCCCTCCGCCCGCTTCTCCTCCTTAAAGGCGCCAGCAAGCTTGGGGCGGCGCCGGGTCCCCGCCCGCCCCCCGACTGCCCGCCCCCTGGGCCCCGACGCGCCTCCCCAGGTGGGAGCCGCTGCGGCGGCGGGCGGGAGTCCCACGACGTCAGAGCGGGGAGGGTGCTTGGAGATCCCCCGGGCGGCCTCCTCTGCGCGCCGACGGGGCGGCTGAGGCCGGGAGAGGCCGGGAGAGGCCGGGGACTGTCTCGGGAGACTTTGGCGCCCGAACTCAGCGCTTCCGGACCTTCCCAACCTCTGTAGAGGGCTGGGCCCCGCGGGCGCAAGGAAGGGCTTGCTTCGCTTTTTGTCCGGAGAAGGTGAGAGCCGGCCGAGGGAACGCCTGCTGCTCGTGGGGTGGGGGACAGGGAAGGGAAGGACTTGCCAGGTGACTGGCTCCCCAGGCCTTCCAAGGATGGTTTGCAAACCCCAGTCTAGGCCGGCCCGCCCGCTCCCCAGCCAGTCCCTCGTCTTTCAGACGAGGATTCCTGGTCCCGTGGGGAAGCGGGCTTGCCACGGCCACAGCCAGACCTCGCCGCGTAGCGGAGCCTCACCCCGGAGCCTGTTTAGGCTGCGCTTCCCGGCTTCGTGCTGGAGACAGCGACCTTCCCTCTTGGGGTCCGCTTCCTCGACTGTACGGAGAGTTTGCATTTCTGGAGTCCTTCAGTTGACGATATTTAGGGAAAGGCCGCCCCCAGCTGCAATCATCGGTCTTTGGATGACTCGGGACCCCTCCCTCTCTGTATGTTGGATGGAGAGGGGCGCACAGCTTAAAGAGGACGAGGGCTAGGCTTCGGCCCACTCGTGGTCACCTCCTCCTCCGGTTTGCCCGGCTCAGGGAGGCTCCAAGTGGCTCCCAAGATCCCGAGCCGAGCCGCCTCTTCGCGCAGCAGGGAGTGAGGGCTGCGAGAGATGATGGCAGAGCGGGGAGTGGGGGGGTGGGGGGGGAGTGCCGGGGGTGCTTCGAGTGGGCGCGTCTCCCGGGGAAGGGGCGGGCAGACGGGACCCGTGTGCTTCGCGGGTGTCCGGTTTCTGAGTTTGTTTCCTACCAGGCCCCCGAAGGCGGGAAACCCGAGACTGCCTGCGCTACAGCCCCGCCGGCCTGGGTTCGCTTTGTGGCCTTTCACAGGGAGACCTTCCGTGTCGCAGGGCCTCAGTTTTCTGTTCTGTGAATTGGGGGCGTGAGGGCATGTGCGGATCTCGGAGGCCCCTTCCTACCTTTAGGATTCCAGGCCTTGGTACGGACTGCAAAGCTCCAGCCAGGACACAGCTTTCCGCGGGGCTGCGGGTGCAGGGCGGGATGGAGCGGAAAGAGCCGCGGGAACGCGGGCCGTACGGCCTTGGGGGATTTTAGTCGCGTCCTTCGTGGCGATGAGCTGGGGGCAAGCTCAGCTCCGTCAAGCATTGGGCAATTGCCTTCGGAAAAAAGAGGCAAAGAGCTCAGATCCTGGATCTGCCGACCCGGGTGTGGAAGCGACTGAACGGTTTGTCTGAAGACCTTCCTCAGCGGATGCGTGCTACAACGAACGGAGAAGGGCTTGTCACTCGCCCAACAAAACTTCCAGTGTCCTTTTTTCAAAGCAACGAAGATGCGAAAATCCAGGTTACATCTAGTTATGTTTCTCCAAAGGGGAACAAAAAGTTAAAAAGATTTTTTGTTTTAACCAGATGACATCATAGCAATCTTTTAATACTTGATTTTGTGGTTCTCTGTGTTTCCAAGATACTAAGTTAAGAGTTCCAAATTTTAAATTTTGGACCACGTATCCTAACATGATTCCATAAATCAAAGAATGTGATTCTGTAATTCTAAGATTCCGTGATCAGAAGTATAAATTCTTTGACTGTGTCAGATTTCTGTTACTTTAAGCTTCTGGTCAAAGTATAAAAGCGTATTCCTCACTTTTTAAGATGCTGGGACTAAGATTTTTGTGCCTGAAAATATGACGCCACTACTGGGAGCTGCAGCTTCTCAAGTTTTTAGAAATTTTTGCAGCTCTAAGACATACAGAGGGTGCCCAAAAATGTATACAAATTTTAAGAAAGGAAAAAATTGTATTAAAATTGTAATAATATATACCAATAACAAAAGATGAATACAAATCATGTGCATACATTTTTTGGCACCCCTGGTATATTACTTAATTTGAATATCTGTCTAGAATGTCTGATTGGAATATTTGGGCCCTATAAATCCACAACTCTCTTCTTCCTTAATCCCCAAATCTTAGTATTGAATCTACTGTTCTGTAACTGAAATAATCGAATTCTAACAAGTCTTATAATATTCATGACCCGTGACTTGGATCGGTCTTGACTTTGATTCAGTTCCATGACTTGATGATTCTCTACTTTTAAACTCCAGTGACTATGGTTAGAAGCCTCCATGTCTCAGGATTTCTTAATCCTCACTGTTTCTTGTCTGTGGACCCATTCTTTTGGAATTCCGGTTCCTCTTCCTCAATCTTTGCTGCTAAGGAGCAGCTGGGTACCAGACCAAGAGTTAGCATCCTGAGATTAGAATTCCTAAGGTTCTAAGACTTTCGTGCACAAAGGATCCTAAAGATTCTAGTGCATAAATGTTTTATTCTAATACTACATTTCAAAATTCTGTACTTTGAAGATTCTGTGAATCCATGATGTAAAATTTGAATGAAACGATTTGATGAGTGAACTGGGACACTTCATCCGGTTTGATCAAAACTACACAAAGATCCCTTCGGTGCCTAGGCATTTTCTTGCTTTTCTCTGGTCAAGTCTTCCCCTCTGGCGCCTTACTCCTTAACGTTTGTAGGGGTAACAGACGAAATTGAGAACCATTTGAAAGCTATTGGGTTGGTTCCAGCCCCTTGGAAATCATTCTCCTAGTCCAGCAGGGGTGGGTTAGCATTGATGTGGGCGGGTGCTGGATGATTTCCATCCGCTTTTCACCAGTCTTCAGCCCTGAGTGTATCCCCAGAACCCTTTGGAAAAACATGCCCCCGTGCAGGCTATTTTTTGTGCATTTGGGGGGGAGGGAAGAGGAGGAGTGCTGGTGATCTGTAGGTGACACGGGCAGCTTTTTCCCGATTAACATCTTTCCTGAGATTTGAAGTGCCCTGGGAGAGTTTGTAAACATAAAGGAGGTGATTCAAGGAGTCATGGAAAATTCCTCGCTATCCCTTGACCCAGATGCCCCTTCATGTAGAGGTAACCAGCTAGTTCTTCTCCTTAAGGAAACCTTGGAAATTAGAGCTGAAGGGAACCTAGGCCCAGACTGCCAAGGGACTGGCTTAAAGTCTTGCAGAGGAGGTTTTGCGGGGAAAGGGAAACTCAGGTCTTGGGGCTCCTTACCTCCTGGCTCTGACGGCCTCTCTTCTTTGCTTGAGTTCTCAAAGCCTAGTTAGTGGCTTTAATGGCCGGGCTTATGTCGCTCTCCTTACTGAGTGACCAGGGAAACTCCAGCTTGCAATTCAGATCCAAGAATCTTGGTATAGCGGCAGCACAGTGACTGGGTTACTCTGGGACAGTCTGTCAAGGTCAGTGGCTGTATGGCCTCAGAGAGCATCAGAGCAATATCCTGCCACAAAGAGGATCCCGTGTCGCAGCACTGCCAGCGATTCCAGCATCACCGCCGAGTGAGGGCTGGGATTCTGGCTAGCTCATTATTGGTCTAGCAGCCTTGATCCACACGCTGCCCTTCTTAGGCCTCAGTTTCTCCATCTGTTAAGTGGGAGAGCTCCAACCTGTCCTCCCTCTTGAAGGGAGTCGCGAGGTTGGAGAGGGCGCATCGCCCACCCATGATTGGTTTCTTCCTCTTTTAAGTTGTTTTCAGGGCGAAACTTGGACGTGCAAAACAGACAAGTTGCTGGGGAAAATTGAAGTCGGTCCCACACATGGGTGGAGATGAGATACCCACCCTGGAAGAAGTAGCAGTTGATTAAAGTAAAATGTTTTATGCGGCCTAGCCGGGGAGGGTCGGGTCCAGTCTTGAAGGCCCACGCGCGGGTGTGGCCTCTTTCTGCTCCCAGCGCCGAGCTGGGATCCCGGGAGCAACGTTGCAGCAACTCGGCTTTGAGTGCTTTCTTGCTATTGGTTCTCTTAAACACTGAACAGAGAATTATCATCACTCCTGAGATTGGACGGAGGAACTGGGGCCCAAAGAGGGGAGACTTCTTTTCCCTGCCACCTGCCCCCCGGCTCACTTCGTGGAAGCACCTAGTGTTATTCTCTGCTCCCAACCCCTTCTCCAGAGCCCAGCAAGTCCCCAGAGCGGGCAGCGGGGAGCTCAGGAGCCGGCGCGGACCAACAGGAGCTCCGCGGCGGTGGTGAAAAGGGCAGGAGGGCTCTGAGAGGGCGCGGACTTGTCCAGCGCACAGCGAGTCGGGGACGGAGCCCGGCCTGAACCGGTGCCTTCGCCTTGCCCTCCCCCGCGCCTCCGCCCTCAGGTTAGCTTTCTCCTTCGTTCAGCGTGCGTTCCGGAGCTGGGGACCCAGGAGCGTAAGGCCCGACCTTCTTCGGCTCAGACTCAGCCCGGCCACCAGGCGCGAGAGAACTCGGCGGTGGCGGTGGACTCTCCTAGGAAAGTCGTGACCCCGGGCGGAGGTGGTGGAGAGTGTGGGACCCCAGGTCTTCCCAGCCCAGCCAGCAGGCTCATGTTGGTTAGACTCTGCAACAGTGGGCTCAGTCAGGGGCAGCTCTCTGAGATCGTCGGGGACGTTAGGGTTTCTTGGATTTTCCAAGCTCTACACAGCTTTGGGACTCCCAGAAGCCCGGAATTCGTACGGAAGATTGTGGAGCGATAGAGTTCATGGTTTGCAAGACAATCTCAAAAGGGCCAATGATTTACTCCCTTTTGTCCCTAAAAGGGGAAATGCACTAGACTGGGTTCTAGTTCAACCACCTGAGGTAGAGGAAGACAGCGACTTGTCCCGTCTCTCCAGGCCAAGGTTGGCGTGGAGCCCAGGCCTCTGATTGGGATCCCCACGCCTCCTCTGACTGGCACTGCAGCCATCCGGGTAGCTGGCCCTGAAGTGCAGTCCAGGCTCCCCGGGTGGGGGCCAGGGTGGGGATGGGGTCGTTAGAGCTTGGCATGTGGCTCAGGCAGCTCCCCTGATGACCGTCCCCAGCCAGCCTGGCTGGTTGCTCAGGGCCCATGGTGCCAGGAGCAGGAAGACATTTGTACCCCAGAGGCGAGGTAGGGTGGCTCATCTCTCCTTTGGCCCCTTTCCTTTGGGCCTTTTGGGGTCTCCTTTCTTTTTCTGGAGTCCTGAGTGTGTGTGTGTGTGTGTGTGTGTGTGTGTGTGTGTGTGTGTGTCTGGGTCTCACCGTAAGTCTTCTCACCTCTGTGTATGAATAAGCCTGCACATGTCCTCCCTTTCTGGGCTTGTCTCGCCAGAGTCACTCCCAGAGAGAGCCCGCTGGTAGGAAGGGAGCAGGCTGCACACTCCAGCCGTGGCCCACCTTCTTGGAGGCTGGTGTGGACAGTGGAAAGGCTGGGACAGACCGATGTCCACCCAAGAGGACGCTGGAGCAAGTGGGCATCGTGATCCTCAGCCTTTCTGTCCAAACACCTCTGGGCGCACTTGGCTAAACTCTGCTCTGCTGAGCCTGGCCCAGGGAGAGGTGACACGGGGTTACACTGTGTTAGCCTACTGGGAAAGTCTACGGCTGCAAACAGTCCTCCCCAGCAGGGTGCTCCCACGGTCTGTCTCTGCACAAACTGGGCCACGTGGCTAATCAAAGGCCCGCAGTGAATCCCCTCCATCCAAGGCAAGATCAAGTGCACTTTCCTTGGCCTGGCAGTTCAGTGTCCTCCCTATACAATGTAGCCTTGTCCCACCCCTCTTCTTACCCTTAGTCTTCCCTGTCCCCAGCTTCAGAGAATTCCCCACCAAGTGCTCTCTAGTTCTCTTGCATAAGTTCATAACCCCAGCCTGGAAAAGGTGGCTCCTTCCCCACCTCAGCTCAAATGTCTCCTCTTCTGGGAAGTCCTCCCAGATCTACCTGAATAGGTCAAACACTCCCTATGTGAGCATGCCCCAGCGTGTTTGGATTTTGGCACTTGTCACACATTTTATGGTATAGTGATTTGGTTACGTGACTATCTGTTCTTCTCTGGGAGTTCCTCAATGGCAGGAACTGTGACTTCATGCATTTGGGCACCTGGGTCACCAGCATAGGGCTTGGCATAAGGCACAATGTGGCTTTGAGACCCAGTTACTTAAAATCACCTAGTCCTGGGTCAGTTTCTTTCTCTGCCTCTTCCTAGCTGTGTGACCTTTGGCCACTTACCCACTCTGATCCTCAACTTTTCAATCTATAAAATGGGGATAATACTGTTGCCATAAGAGAGTTGTGATGGTTACTAAAATTAACTGCAAACACATACAAAACTCTTCTATGTACAGACACTGTTTTAAGCACTTCACATACATTAAATACACTAACGTATCAGGAGACCTGGGGGCAAGTCTCAGGCCTGTCACTAACTGGGCATGTGGGGTACAGCCAGGATAACGGGCAGAAAACTGGATCTGGAAGGCATGATGACTGGATATGCCATCTAGGCAGGTGGGCAGCTGCAAAAGCCCAGAAGCAGGGGTCTCATAAGGGATAAACAGAGCATGAGGGAAAGTTCAGACTCAGAATAGCGTATTTTACCCAAGCTAAGAGGCCTTTGGGATGAATCTGGGCCATCTTAGAGGGACAGTTTGGCCACCTTGCCCTGCCTCACTGGGGCTGAGGGTCTCAGAGGCAGCCTCACTCCATAGTGTCTTGGAAACTTAGGGCCGTGGGTCTGCAGGCAGGCCTGATTTCTGCCCAGGCAGATCTGGCTCAACTTTTTGGCAGGAGTGTTGGGGGAAAACTTCTGCACTGGGCCAGGCCTAGTCAGACGCATATTCTTAGATCCTGAGGCCATCCATGTGTTACCACCCTGTAGGGTGGGGCTCCAGCAGCCATAGGATGGGTTAAGGGATCTGGGCTTGCCTTTCTGATACTCCAGGAGTGGGGAAGAGGTGAGAGACTGCTGCTGGGGTCCCTTTGGGGAGGCTCACCCTTATTGGGTGGTGTAGGTGGCTCCTCTGTCTTCTCTGAGACCTGGCCAGGCCAAACTGGCTCCATGTGGTGGGACCAAACAGACTGCTGGAACTTGGTGTTGGATCAGGAGAATAACAATAGTGAAGCCTCTACCCATTCACGGTAGCTGGGCAATTAGGTGATTTCCAGTATCTTTGATATAGGTGATGCTGCTATGAATGTGTTTGTATAAAGAGCTTTTTATTTGTTTTGAAATGTCTTTAAGACAAATTCCTAAGATTGAGATTTATGGGGCCAGGAACATTTTTATGGTTATAAATGTAGTGCTGCCAACTGGTCTCCAATATCTTGCAAGGCTTCTATCACTTCTTTTTTCGAAGTTCTAACTTTCTCATAGACCACCTACTATTTCCTACATGTGGCTTGTAGAACTGCCTCTGATTGTCAGGGCATTTGCTTGCCAGAGTTGATTGACATTGGCTTTACCCAATGAGTGAGTAAAATGGTCCAAGCTCCATCTCCTCCAGGTTCACTTTGCAAGCTTCCTACATAGTACTCTTCCATTGGGAACAGGTTTCTGTCATTTATGGTATTGAAAAAACCTAAACAGACTAACAGTGATGGAAGATATCCACCGAGAGAAGAAAAGAGTGTATCTTTCGCACCACAGCCTAGTGCCGTTCAGCATTTTATCAATGATTTAGAAGAAAACATAGAAGGCAAGCTGATTGGGCTTTTGTGGCTGACCATGCTAAGGTGCTGATTCTGGTAGCTGACAGATACAAGACTTGGAATAATCACTACATTGGGAGACTGAGCCAAAACCAACAAGAAGGCATTTTAAAAACTGTTATGAAAACATCGTAACATTACAGGTGACAAAACAGGAAGAAAAAAATTACCCGCATGCCAATTACCTATCATTCATCTACTAGGTTTTCTATGTTCTATTTTTTTTCTTCTTTGTGTTCTTACACACATATCTGTATGTTTACATTGGTGTAACCACAATATATGTACAAATCCGTAGTCTTTATACACAGTGCACTATTTTGTAAATATAACTACATGTTGCCCTTATTTCCCATTTTTGGGGACAGAGTTCCAGAGAGCAGTTTCCAGGCCCTTTGCCTCACGTGGAAAGGTGCTGGCTGGGTTATTAGATGGCCATCAGCTGTAATCAGATGGCCATCTGCTGTGGCTGGTTGGCCATCAGCTGTTACCAGGTAGCCAATAGTCACTAAGATAACTGCTGTGGCTACACCGACAGGTTGGTTGGTTGGCAGAGAAGCAGACGGTGGATTGCAGCTAGCAAGTGGGGTTGGTTGGCAGAGAAGCAGATTACAGATTGTGCATCGTTGGATTCCTGCTTCCTGTGTCTCCAGCCCAGCCGCCAGTGAGAAATAGTGGTATGACTCCCCTGTCTATGGCTCTGTTGATGTTCCTTTTTGGCCTCGCCATGTCCTGTGTTCATGTGTGGGGAGCGGGAACTGAGACCCTGCATGACACCATTTTTCATCTGTAAGTGTGAATGAAAAGGTCTAGTTGGGCGATTCATGATGGTTGGGAGATTAGGTGATTTCCAATATCTTTGATGTAAGTGATGCTGCTATGAATATGTTTGTATAAAGAGCTTTTTACTTTTTTTGAAATATCCTTAAGACAAATTCCTAAGAGTGAGACTTATGGGGCCAGGGCATTTTTACGGTTCTTTATTTAGTGCTACCAAATTGTCTCCAAGGACATCTTGGAACTCACCACAATCAAGATAATGAACGTATCCATCACCCCTAAAATTTTCCTCGTGCCCCTTGTGATTGGTACAACTTCCCCACCCCCATTATCTCTAGGTACTCACTGATATGTCGCTATAAACCAGTTTGCATTTTATGGAATTTTATATAAGTGGAATAACACAGTGTATTTTTTTTTGTCTGACTGCTTTCACTTAGCACAATTATTTTGATTCTCATCCATGTTGTGATACCGTAATCAATTCCTTTTTTGCTAAATAGTATTCTATTATATGGATACACTACAATTTGTTTATCCATTCACTTGTTGGTGGATACTGGGGTTGTTTCTGTTTTTGGCTATTACAAACAAGGCTGCTATGAATAGTTGTGTACAGATGTTTTCATTTCTCTTGGGTAAATACATAAGAGAGGAATGTCCGGGTCACATGGTAGGTGTATGTATACATTTTTAAGAAATTGCCAAACTGTTTTCACAAAGTGGCTGTAGTATATAAGAGTTCTTGTTTATCTACCTCCTTGTCAACACTTGATATATTCGGTCTGTTAAATTTTTAGTGAGTGTATAGTGCTATCTCATTGTAGCTTTAATTTGTATTTCCCTCATGACTAATAATATAATTATTATCTATTGCTATGTAACAAATTATCCCAAAATTAGTGGCTTAAAACAACAAACATTTATTATCTCACAGTTTCAATGGGTCAGGAATTTGGGTGTGGCTTAGCTGGGTGTGGCTAGCAGAAATGACCCATCTGAGCTTAAAGTTGTTTTGAAGTAGTGCCAGATATAGGAAAACAGGAGAGAAGAAGAAATGAAAGAGCAAAGGGTTGGAAAAGTGGACAGAAAAAATATCACATTAAGGGATTGGAAAGAATTACTGTTCAGAACAAGGTAGTGGATCTTAAACCAATTGTTAGGCTCTAGTTCTTTTGCTGGAGAAATTTGAATTTTCCTGGTGATTCTGGGAAATGGAACATTTGTTAAGCAATGTACCTGTATCAGGCTTTGAATAGGACCCGTTAATCAATTCTCAGAACTGTCCCATTTTACAGATTAGAAATTGAGATCTGAAAATTTAGGTGAAATTTGGCCAAGTCCATATACCTGAGATGGATTTGAATCTCCCTCTATTTTCTGCCAAAGCCTGTGGTGTTTTGTCGCAGTACCCTAGTATATTCATGTGCTGTTATGCGTCCATTTCTGCCTTACAGGGTCCTTTTACTTCAGGGCCCATAAGACCTCATTGAGTAAATTCTAGTGGGCAGTAAAAAGCACAGATCCTCTGATCAGTCAGGTCTCTAGCTGTGGTAGTCTGGGTTCTCTTTGGAGATTGAGCTGTGTTGCAAAACCTCCCCCTTCCCCAAGTCTAACAGGCTTGAGTGACCTCTGTAAGGTCAACCTCAGTCAGTGAAAGGAAGTAAGTAGGTCTTTGCTTGGCTACCTCCATGAATGATTTCTGTCCCATAATGGAAGGATCACTGGTGGCCCAGCCCAGAGTGTCCTCTATGCAGTCAGCACCCCCTTATAGAACACCCCTAGACATAGTACATCTTAAATGTGAAACTGCTTCAAGTGTTAACTCCAAGTCGTAAAGGAAGGAGGCAGCAGTTGGGGTCCGGAGTTGGTTCTGGATTCACATCTCAGCTCTGCTGCTTTTCTCCCAGATATACCTGTCCCCGCCTCATCCCTGTGACCTCAGTTTTGTTGGTCAGTAAAAGGGATGGTAACATCTGTTCTGTTCCCCTCATAGGGCTATGCTGAGGTTTAATTGAGAGAAAGGAGGGAAAGTGCTTTGCAAACTGTAACATTTTATGCACATATGAGTGAGTGTTCCGTAGACTGAAGGATCTGACTGTTGGTTGTCTGCTTCTGATGGAATCAGGGTTACAGATGTGCCATGAATTTAGAATGTTCCCTGACCATTTCAAATGTGACCATAAAGTAGCTTCAGCTTTTTATGGGGAAGGCACTGGTGGGCTGCAGAAAATGGGATCTTAGTCCTACTCATCAGAGGTGACATGGGCCTCGAGAGAGTACCCAATTCACCCCCAGCTTACTTTATAAATGGGGTCACTGAGGTCCAGAGAGGGCCCGTGAGTGGCCTAAGGCCACATAGTGAGTTAGTGGCGAAGCCAGAACCAGGTCTTCTGATGCCTAGTTCTTTTCATCACAACATGTGATGTGTCTCACGACAAACCATTCATTCGTGTTTTCATTCATTCAACAGCGTTTATTGAGTCCCTACTAAGCACAGGGCTCTGTGCTGACTATTTGAGGGGTAGACATGTCGGGTGCAATTCTGCTCTCAAGTTGCTCATGACATCGGGCAGAGAGTGCTCTTTCAGAGTTCTAAGAGGGGGACCAGATAAAGTGTCATCCTTGTAGTTCTGGCGACCTCCTTCAGGGGGGAGGGTGGTTTTTGAGAACAGTGCCGAAGTGTGGTAATGAAGCTCAGGCATGCTCACCGAACACCAGTGAAGAGCCAAGTGTCCTCATCTGCCTGTTTCATTCAGTTTTCACAAGCCCCTCACTTTGCAGATGGGGACATAGGGATGCAGCTAGGGTCACAGAGCTAGAAAGTGCCAAAGCCACTTTGATGGGAAATACGGTGTGATTCCAGGCCTTGTGGGCCTTGTGGGCTGGCTCAGTTTAGGTAGAAAGAGCATGGGTGCTGGGGAGATCTGGGTTTAAATCCCAGCTCTGCCACTTTCCAGTTGTGTGACTTTGGGCAAGTTACTCTTGGACCGTTCTCACGTGCAAAATAAAGATAACAAGGACTGGCATTATAGGGCTCCTGTGAAGGTGAAATGAGTACCTGGAGGTGGAGCCCCTAGCTGGTGCCTGGCATGTGGTGGGCGCTCAGTATATGTCCCTTTGCTGCCCCTACCAGCCCCCGATGTTAGCAGCTTGATCACTAACCGAGGAGCCAAGTACTCCTGGCTCTCTGCACTCTAGTTCTGTGCTTCCACAAAGGCCTGGAAGGCTTTCCACAGTTGAATAATAATAAGGGCGGTGGCAAAGGTGAGGTTTGCTGAGTTGGGGTCCTCTCCCCCAAAGCTCTTGCTCTCTCTCTCTCTCTCTCAAGGGTGGGGCCTATTCAAAGTTCCTGAAGGCCCAGTTTGGATACCCAGAGTCGCCTGCCATGCCTGAGTGCATGGGATGTCAGTTCTGCCTCGTTCCTGCTGCATTCCGGCTTTGTATGTCAGCACCTCATGAAAATCTTCCAGGCCCCAGCTTTGAATAGCCCCTTGGCTGCCTGGGAGTGAAGAGGCTGGCTGTTTTTTTGCCTGTCAAATCATCTGCTTTGTCTGTCTATGGGCAGGTAAGCCCGGTCCCCTCCTCCCCCCCTTACATAATACCGACCTGGCCATCACTGTCAGGGCTGATTCTGCCAGGCTCAGGCTGAACAAACAGCCATTCAGACCCACCAGCCGAGGCCGAGGCCATGCAGTGGCAGGAGCTGCTATTCTTCCGGAGCAGTTTGATGACAAGCTCTGAGCAGACGCCATGCACCCCAGTGGGGAAGGAGCTGAGCTCTGACTTGCCTATCCTAGCCACAGCAAATCCTTTCTTCACTGAATCAAGCCTTCCAAAGGACTCCCACGTTCACTCCTGCACTTGCTGGGCGTGTGATACAGGGACTATACAAAATAAAATAGACGGAGACCCTGATATACAAAGAGCCCCAAATATACACAGAGTACCCGATAACCTGCCAGATTTCTCCTTTTGCCGTAACTGCTAGGAGACTTGGAACAAATTTAGTATGGGAGGCAATAATTAACTCATCCCAATTGCCCGGTACGTCCTCTGCTCCTTTTAATTGGTTATCGTCTTAGTCTTTGATCAGTCTTTCTTTAATGTATTTTTTTTGTTGTGGTAAAATACGCATAACACAAAATTTACCACTGGTGACATTTAGTACATTCATAACGATATGCCTCTATAGCCACTGTCTCGTTATAGAATGTTTTCTTCACCCCAGGAGGGAACTGCTTACCCATTAAGCAGTCGTCCATTGTTCTTTCACTTTTAAGACATCACAGATATCCTTGTGAAGTGAGTAGGGGGTATGGATTCTAAATGAAAATAATAAATAAAAGAATAGACAACTTGCAAATTTAATTGCATTTAGCTAGACACGTTCACTCTTTAATTTTTCCACATTTACTTTTGTTTCATTCTCTTTTTTGTTCAATCCCAGATTGAGTCATGGCTCATTTCTGATCTGGTGGTGTCATTCTAAATTCCCTCCTTCTCCCTTTTCCCCCTCACTCTTCCCTTTTGTCAGACCTACAGATCTATCTTGTCTTTTCCTTCCTTCCTTTCTTTCTTCCTTCCTCCCTCCCTCCTTCCCTCCCTCTTTTTCCTTCCCTCCCTCCCTCCCTCCCTCCCTTCCTCCCTCCCTCCCTCCCTCCCTCCCTCCCTCCCTCCCTCCCTCCCTCCCTCCCTCCCTCCCTCCCTCCCTTCCTTCCTTCCTCTCCATCCATCCATCCATCCCTCCATCCATCCATCCATCCATCCATCCATCCATCCATCCATCCATCCCTCCATCCCTCCCTCCCTCCATCCATCCATCCATCCCTCCATCCATCCATCCATCCATCCATCCATCCATCCATCCATCCCTCCCTCCATCCCTCCATCCATCCATCCATCCATCCATCCCTCCATCCATCCATCCATCCATCCATCCATCCATCCATCCATCCATCCATCCGCACTTCTCTTTGTAAATCTAGATCATTGACTCAGACCTGAACATCAGAATCACCAGGTAAAGTTTTAAAATCTGCTGATGCTTGGACATCATCTCAGGCTAGTTGAAGTTGAAACTTTTGGTGTGGGAGTTGGGCATCTGTATATTGTTAAAGTTCTCCCAAGTGATTCTGATGCATAGTGAAGGTTAAGACTCACTCACCTAAATTAACCCTTATGATATTTAACCTTCTGCAGAAATTTCTTGTCTCAGTTCTGGTCCTCAGTTGGTCTATTTTTTACATAAATGGCCATTTACTACACTTATGTCGGATAATCTGCCTTTTAACAATATATACAAACAACTTTCTACGTTTTTAAATATTTTTCAAGAGCATCATTTTAAAGGCTGCCTGGTATTCTATTAACATATATGTTACATTTATTTAATCAGCCTCCTGTTAGGATTTTGATTAAGATTGTATTGAATCTGTAAATGAATTAGGGAAATTTTATGTATATTTGATATATAGAATTAATTTAATTTAAAAGTTTGAAATTTTGAACATCTACAAAATCAAATAGTCTGATGTACCTCCATGTACCCATTGGCCAGCTCCAACACCCATCATCAGTCCTGTGCATTCTGTCTCATCCATATCCCCATCTCCCCCTTCTATCATAGTATTTTGAAACAAATTCCAGACATCATATAAATTCATCTGTAAGTATTTCAGCATATATCTCTAAAAGATAACAAAACCCCAATGCTATTGTTGTGCAAAAAAATAACAATAATTTCTTAATATCATCAAGGGCAACTAGATGGCTTGTTAAAAATGACGGTTTAGATTTTCAGTCAAATGTATTTGTTTTATTTTTACATTTTGTTTGGGATTTTTACAATTTTTAAAAATTGTGGTAAGAACCCTTGGGATTGATTTTGATTGGTTCTTAAGTCTCATTTAACATATAAATTCCCATTCCATTCTTCATTTTTTTCCTTTGGAATTTATTTGTGGAAGAAACTGGTTTGTTGGTCTTGTAGAGTTTTCCACATTTTGTGTTATATTTTTATGGTGTAGATTAACATGTTTCTCTAGCTTCTGTATTTCTCATATATTGGTGACTAGGGCTGAAAGTGTATATGGTATTAAGCCTTTCAATTCATGAACATGTTTTATTTATCATTTTAACTTAGGTTTCCCTTAATGTCTATTAATAAAGTTTTTTATTTTTCTCCATAAAGGTCTTACTAAAATTATTTCTAATACTTTGTCCTTTTTTTGGATGCAATTGGAAATGTTAGTTAGCTGTTTTTTCCCCCAGCTTCATTGAAGTAAAATTGACATATAACATCTTGTAAGTTTAAGGTGTATAATGTGATAATTTGATACATGTATACGTTGCACAATGATTACCACAACAAAGTTAGTTAACACGTCCTTCACCTCAGATAATTATAATGTTGTTGTTGTTGTGAGAACATTTAAGATCTACTCTCTTAGCAACTTTCAAGTGTATAATACAGTATCGTTAACTATAGTCACCATGCTGAATATTAGATCCCCAGAACTTATTTCTCTTATAAATGGAAGTTTGTACCCTCTGACCAACATTTCTTTATTTCCCCCAACCCCCCAGCCCCTGGCAACCACCAATCTACTCTCTGTTTCTATGAGTTTGGCTCTCTTAGATTCCAAATATAAGTGAGATCCTACAGTATTTGTCTTTCTCTGTCTGATTTAAGAAATGTCAGCTGTGCTTAAATTGTCTTAAATTTTCTACTTGTTTGTTGCTGATGGCTACAAATACAAACAATGCTTTTTTTTAAACATTGGCTTTGTATCCATCAGCTGTTTTAAACTCTCTTAAAAATCTAATAATTTATCCTAGTTTCTTGGGGTTTTCAATGTAGATAATCATGTAATCTGTGAGTAATGACACTTTTGTTTCTTCCTTTCGAATATATATAAAACGTATTTTTTTTTCCTATTGTTTTCTTGATACAATGATGAGTGGAAGGGATGATACTGGGCATCAGTTTGATCTCTAAAAAGAATGTTTTAATGTTTCACAATGAAATATTATATTTTATTGTAGTGTTTTTGGGGGCAATGATCAGGTTAAGAAATTTCCCTCTATACTTAGATTTTAGGAAATTTTGTCATAAAGTGAATGTTGATCGTTTTTCCCCCCTTTTTCCGTCTCCTCACTCCACTCCGGTTCAAGCCATTTGTTTCTCAGTCTAGTTGTGTAGGACACAGCTCCCTGGCCCATGCTGGTATTATGAGCCTTGCGCTCCCCTCAGCTGAGGCAGTTGGTTGCTAGTCATTCGTCGGCCCGCACAGCGGCTCATGGCAGCTCTTGCTGGCTGCCGGCCACTCACGCTGGCTGCTGGCCACTCATGGCAGCACTTGGCAGCCCACGACAGCTCACGCCAACCTCCGGCTGCTCACAGCAGCCCAGCTCCAGGGAGAGCTGTTGTTGACAATCTTAGCTGTAGAGTGTGCAGCTCATTGGCCCATGTGGGAATCGAACCCATGACCTCCGCGTTAGGAGCAGGCGCTCCAACCACCTGAGGCACCGGGCCGGCCCCTATTCAGATTTTTTGCCCATTTAAAAAATTGAGTTATATTCTTATTGTTGAGTTTTTAAAGTTCTTTGTTTATTTTAGATAACAGTCTGTTGTCAGATACATCTTTTGCAAATATTTTCTCCTAGTCTGTGGCTTGTATTCATATTCTTTTGACAGTGTCTTTCACAGAGCAGAAATTTTTAATTTTAATGAAGTCCATCCAGTTTATCAGTTTTTCACTCATGGATCGTGTCTTTGGTTTTGTATTTAAAAAGTCATTGCCAAACCCAAGGTCACCTTGATTTTCTTCTGTATTATCTTCTAGAAGTTTTATAACTTTGCATTTTACGTTTTGGTCTATGTTCCATTTTTAACTTTTGCGAAGGGTATAAGGTCTGTCTAAATTCTGTCTCTCTCTGCATGTGAATGTCCAGTTGTTTCAGCATCATTTGTTGAAAAGACTATTCTTTCTCCATTGAGTTGCCTTATCTTATTTATCAATGATAATTTGACTATGTAGGGGCCTATTTCTATCCCATTGGTCTATGTGTTTTTTTGTTTGTTAGTTGCTTTGTTTTGTTTTGCCAATACCACGTTGTCTTGATTCCAGCATTATAGTGAATCTTGAAGTTAAATAGTGTTAGTCCTCTGACTTTGTTCTCCTTCAATATTGTGTTGGCGATGCCAGTTCTTTTGCCTCTCCACATTAACGTTAGAATCAGTTCGTGATTATCTACAACATAAATTGCTGGGATTTTGACTGAGGTTGTGTTGAATCTGTAGACTAAGTTGGAAAGAACTGATGTCTTAACAACACTGAGTCTTCCTAACCATCAACATAGACTATCTCTCCATTCATTTAATTCTTCTTTGATTTCTTTCATCAGAGTTTTATAATTTTCCTTACATAGATCTTGTGCATTTTTTGTTAGGGTTATATCTAAATATTTCTTTTTTGGTGCTAATGTAAATGGTATTGTATTTTAATGTCAAATTCGCCTTTGTATATTAACCTTGTGTCTTGCAACCTTGCTGTAATTGCTTATTCCCGGAGTTTTTTCTTTTTGCTGATTGTTTGGGATTTTCTACATAGGCAGTCCTGTCGTCTGTGAACTAAGATGGTTTTATTTCTTCCTTCTCAACCTGTGTACCTTTATTTCCCTTTCTTGTCTTATTGCATTAGCTGGGACTTCCTGTTATTGATTTCTAGTTTAATTATATTGTGATCTGAGGCATATGTTGTATGATTTCTATTCTTTTAAATTTGTTAAGATGTGTTTTATGGCCTAGAATGTGGTCTACCTTGATAATTGTTCCATATGAGCTTGAGAATAATATGTTCTGATACTGTTGGGTGAAGCATTCTATAAATGCTTAGTTATCTTTATGGCCTTGTGTTCATACTTTTAAGACTCTTATTTCTTAATACATAATTATACTGATAATTTAAATAGCTTCAGTCTGCAGTTGTTGTGGTACCAATCAGCCATCTTGGTTTTTTTTAATGTGTTACATTTCTGACTGAGATGTTAATTTTTATTGAAACTTTATCTTTGGACATTCCTTGGGCTCTATATCCTCTCCCTCTTTTTTTTTAACATGTAGTGCTACCTTCCCAAGTTTCTCTGTTCCTTTTCTATGTGAAAGTCAACTGAGTCTTATGTAAAGTTATTGGTTTACAACATTTTTACTTTCAAAACTCTATTTGTTACTTTATTATCTTTCATACTACTTTTGCAGATAGAAGTTTCAAGTCAGACTGAGTTTTGTTCTTTTGTGTTAACTTTTTTCTGTCCATGGAGATTTTTCTCTTTTTATTACTTATGCTTCTGCTTTCCAGACTATATTTAAATGGAGCCTCTTTCATTGATTTTGCCCAGGACATGATAAAGCCATTCAGTTCCCACGTAGGTCATTTTTCATCTCTAGAAAGTTATCTCTTTATAGATTTCATTATATCTTGTTTTATTTATTGTAATCTCTTAAGGAACACCAATTAAGTGTGGTGGAGGAGGAGCCTGGCAAGGTAGGAAGAGCCCTGATTTTGAAGGACGGTGTTGGAAATTTGCAGCAGATTAAACATCTGCTTGAGCTACAACAAGGGGGCAGGACAGGGAGTGGGGAAGAGTCATCATGCCCTTTTTTCCAAACATCTCTCTGGCTTTTCCCTTACCTGATCCCGACCTGCCCTCACCTCTCCCACACCTTTCACAGAGTCACTCTTCATGTGCCACCTCTTCAGGGAAGCTGTCCCATTCCTGTAACTGGTGATTGATTTGTCTGTTTTCCGAACTAGACTAGAAGCTCCTTGATGCCAGGAATGGGTCTGGGTGGCCACTGTCTCACCAGCACTTACGGCAGTGCCTGGCCCAAAGCACTGAGTAAATATCTATTAAATGGACTGATAATTGAATGAATAAAAATGAATGGAGAGCATTTGTTGGTCTCCTTGAATGAGGATTTGTTTGAACATCAGCATTCAAATTATTTAAAAACCCATCCCTGCAGAGAGCTAGGGAAATGAAACAACAATGACAGGCAAAATGGCTTCTAAAAATATCAGAGCCTCAGGATCTTATTTTTCGCACCTGGTCTGGCAAGTTTTGTTTATCCAGAATTTTCTTATTTCCATGTAAATCATATTCCTTGATATCAATTTGGCTTTGACTCTATGTCTTCCTGTCTTTTAGTTGAAAAGTGCTATGGTGAGTGAGTTCCTGGATTTAACATTCTGCTATTGTTAAGAGATACTATTTAGTAGAGCTTCCCGTGTTGGGGAGTGCACTGAGTGCCTGCCATCTGATATCTCATTAAATCCGCACTGGCCAATGCTATTTTCCCATTCTGTAGGTAAGGACTCCAGTCCAGAGAGGTTAACTCATTCATGGTCACCCAAGATATGAAAAATATGAAGCTGGGATTTGAATCTACATGGGATCCTTTCGTCCTCTAATTATTATCTCCTGAATTTACAAAGTGGTTCCACAGCCATCATCTGAATGGCTTCTTGAAGCCACTCTGTGAAGGCAGACAGCAGGGATCTCTAATCCCACTAGGGTTTCCAGGCGGGAATTCCCGCTCATTCTCAGGATTTTTTTTTCGCTTTCCCATTCCCAAATCCCAAGAAAAGTTGGTCGGGAAATTAGGAAAATCAGCTTCTTGAAACCAGTAATATCCACAATGGGAAATAAACTTACTACTCACAATGTATCTCTTAGACATTTTTTCTATTTGTCACTAGGGTTTCTGGGAGGGAATTCCTGCCCGTTCTCCAGAAATTTTTTTGCTTTTCTATTCCCTAATCCTGAGGAAAGTTGGTCGGGAAAGCTGGAAAATTGGCTCCTTGAACCCAGGTGGTTGGTACTATTGGCCATCACTTTGTGGAAATGATTCATCTTGGAGAACAGAAAACAGTTTATATCTTGGGGTTTGGGAACGGGAAAGTGGAAAAAATTCCTGAGAACGGGCAGGAATTCCTGCCTGGAAACCCTAAATCCTACCTTACATGTGTAGATAAGGGAGCTGACAGCAAATTTAGGACTTTAACCTAGTCCAGCAGACCCTTGGGTCAGCCCTTGCCAACGATGTGGCTGTGGACGATTGCTTTCCCTCTCCAAGTCTCATCCTCATCTGCAAAATGGGAAGGAGGGTTTTTTTCCATCCCCTGATACCAAGTATGTGGTGTCTTTTCCAACATTACTTTTTCAACTAGGTGTCCTACAATTCAACTCAAATCTAACATTGATTGCCAGGAGCTAGTGTCAGACTTCACAGGTTAAGGGCTCAATTCCACAGGACTGCCCTCACTCAGATGTCAGTTGCAAATAGTGGGTCCCCAGTTACCTATACTTCTGTCTAACTTGGCTACAAAGTCAGGGGTTCTCATAATCCCATCCCACTTAGGTTCAATAATTTGCTAGAACAATACACAAAACTCCAGAGATACTATACTTGATACATAATAAACACATAAAATACATAAATACATAATACAGATGAGTCCATCCATAAATACATAATAAATGTCCAGTTTGTTATGCAGGCTATAAATGAACAGCCAGATGAGGCAAGAACGATGGGATAAGTGTATTCGAAGTGAGGGGGAGTATTTTGAGGAGGATTAACGGCAATGTATCTTACTGTAATAATTTTTTTATTTAAACATTCACCGTATTGTTTGATCACATACACATGTGTGTGTGTGTGTGTGTGTGTGTATGTGTACAATTTTCTTTACCCATTCATCCGTCCATAGACATTTAGGTTGCTTACATATCTTGGCTATTGTGAATAATGCTGTATTGTACATGGGAGTGCAGATATCTCTTTGAGATAGTGTTTTTAGTTCCTTCACATATATACCCAGAAGTGGGATTGCTGAATCATATGGTAGGTCTGTTTTTTTATTTTTTAAGGAACCTCCATCTTATTTTCCACAATCAACTGTACCAAGTTACGTTCCCACCAATAGTGCACATGGTTTCCCTTTTCTCCACTTCCTTACCAACACTTGTTATCCTTTGACTTTTTGATAATAGTCATCCTAACAGATGGTTTTTTGATTTGCATTTCCTTAAAGATTAGTGATGTTAAGCATCTTTTCATATGCCTGTTTGCTATTTGTGTGTCTTCTTTGTGAAACTGCCTATTCCGGTCTTTTGCCCATTTAAAATATTGCGTTATTTGCGTTTTTCGCTATTGAGCTGTGTGAGTTCCTTCTATACTTTGCATATTAACTCTTTATCAGATACACAGTTTGCAAATATTTTCTCCCTTTTGATCGATTGCCTTTTCATTCTGTTTATGGTTTCCTTTGCTGTTCAGAAGCTTATTAGCTTGATATCGTCTTACTTGTTTATTTTTGCTTTTGCTGCCTGTGCTTTGGAGATAAAATAGATTTTAAGTCAAAAAGGTTGCAAGAGACAAAGGACAATATATATTGATAAAAATTCAATCCATCAATAAGCATTAAATTATGTAACAGTTTAAACATATACACACCTGAAAATAGAGTCCCAAAATATATGAAGCAAAAATTGACAGAGTTGAATGGAGAGAGAGAGAAAGTTCTACAGTAAAAGTTGGAGACTAGTTGTATCTGGAGTGTCATTCTTCTCCAACTAGTTCAGGCAATTCAGGGCTAAAAGAAGGAGAGTTAATTGCAGAGCAATGAGTCACCATGGCTTCCAGAGCCAGGATGGGGGGCAAATAAGGGCAAATTCGAAATAGGGAGATGGGATGCAGTACACCTCTGAAACTGAGGGCATGACAGTTCAACTGGTGTTCAATCACCAGTTTAAAAACAAATTATATATTCACATCATTGGCAGCAGGCATGGGGATCAGCTCCTTGTCCATAGCTGCTTGGGGGTTTACTGGAATTTCTTTGGAGTGTAGCTGCCCTCATTTTGAAGGGCCTTTGGTTGTTGTGTGAGATTTTTCAACCCCTTACTGAGCACCTACTTTGTACCAGGCACTCGTTGGGTGCCAGGGATATAAAATGAATGAGGTAAGGAATAAAATACCAACACATGCTACAACATGGATGATTCTCTAAAAAAAAGTTATGCTAAGTAAAAGAAGCCAGACACATATTATATGAGTTCATTTATATGAAATGTCTAGAAAAAGCAAATCTGTAGAAACAGAAAGCAGATTAATGGTTGTCTGGGGCTGGGGATGGAAATGGGAAGCAATGGGCATGAGGGATCTTAGTGGGATGATGGAAATGTTCCACAACTGGACTATGGTAATGGTTTCATAGCTCTGTAAATTTGTTATCAATCATAGAATTATACACTTAAAATAGGTGAATTTTACGGTGCATAAATTACACTTCTATAAAGCTTTAAAAAAATCACAATGTCCTGGTATCTTCCTTGGGAGTGTGGACCTTCCTCAGGAAGAGGAACTTACAGGACACATGTTTGACCTTGAGGTAGAGACAGAATGTGTCAGACATAGTGCTAGGCACTTGGAGAGAAGTAGAAGGAAAGGGAGGGAGATGTGTGGTTGACCTGCCCTCACTTTGAGACACACATACTGCACGCATTGAATATTCTCCACTTCTCCCACAAGCAGGGGATTCACGGTGGCCCCCAGGAGGGCCCAGCAGGACCCTGCCAGTGTCTGCTCTATCCTCATTGTCCTAGGTGTGAACATCAGCCCACCCCACCCGGTCTTAGGACACAGAGGCCTAGAACAGGAAAGGGCTATGACCCTGGTTCAGACAGCAACTGGGTGGATTTAAACCCAGGTCTCCAGCACCCTACGCCCCTGCTTCTTTCCAACAGGTCTCTCTGGGCTTCTGCATCGTAGGCTCTGGAGGACAAGGCTGAGAGGATGTGGGCTGACTCAGAAGTAAGATCTTTCTCTTCTTAGATGGTGGAAATCTGGACTTGAGGCCCAGCTCTGACACTAGGGGGGAAATCATGTTTCCTCTCTTGGGGACCAAGAGGTCTGTGTTGGCAAAATGGGGACATGGGATGAGGTGAGCGCTCCTGAGCATTGATCTCTTCTGAATAAAGACTTTACTCTAGGGAGCTTGATAGTTGCAACTTGCCCAGGAGCCTGGGACATCCCAACTGCTGGGCGGGCTCCTGGAGGTGAGTCACAGGGAAGGAGAAGATAAGTCTATTATGGAAGGGGGCCACCCACTGGGGTTTTATTAATCCCACATAATAGTAAAGTGATTGCCTCCATTTATCCAGTGCCTAGTATGAACTAGACACTGTGGTAGGTGCTTCCCAGGCTTTATCCCACGTAATCCTCATAGTAGCACAGCAAAAGGTAGGTGGTATTATTTGTATTTTACAAAAGAGGAAACTGAGGCTTTGAGGGGTGAGGCAACCTAGTATGTATTCCCTGCCCACATCTGCCTGTTGAAATCTTACTCATGGCTCGTGACCCATCTCCGGCGCTCCTGGCTCTCCTTGGAGCCATCTCAGTATCTCCATGCCCTTTTATCTACCTGTCTCCCATGGCACTTTGGCTGTGGACTGTAGATTTTTGAATGTCCGTTGCCCCACTAATCTGGGAGCTCCTAGAGAACAGGAAACTGGCCCTACTGGGCTCTGTCTCCCCAGAGCCTGGCCAGGCCTCTGGGTATGTGGTTTGGATTGGCCCCCAATTTACAAATTGGGTCAAGAGCTACAGGCAACAATAAGAGGAAAGAATACAAGGTCGGCCATGGTGAAAGTAAATCATAGTCCATATACTCACCTTGTGAAGTAGGAATAATGATCTCCATTAAAAAATAATAAGGAAACAATCTCAGAGAACTTGAGTAACTTGATCGAGGTCACACTGCCAGTAAGTGGAGGAACTGGATTCGACCCGTGGCCTGTCTGATTCCAAAGCCCATTTTCTTTTTATTGTTTCAGGGAAGTTGCCAATATTTTAGTCGTTTGGTTCCTCCTGTACAACTTTTGCCATATCTACAAACCACCTGTGAGTTTGAGGATCTTAAGTATTTTTTTAATCAATATTTTTTTCCTTAAATCAACTCACTTTTAAAAAACATAAATTTGTTCTAAAAAGAAACTTTAGATGGAAGCCCAGTATCATTTGCTATAATTAAGTTGACCATGAGGGTAACCAAGTTCATCACAATGCCTCCTTTGGAGGTGTGTGTCTCTGCCTTGGGGAGCCCACATCACACATACCCCACGTGTTTCACACTGTCCCCACCACTCCTTTTAAATCTCTTCTTTCCTCCTCTCATTTTTTGTCCATTTCACCTCTTGATGCTCAAAGTCCTAGAGAGTATTGAAAGGAACACTGGACAACTTCATCTATCCCAGTTTAAGAGAGCTTGTGACATGCCCATAGGCACATGTGAATCAGTAGTCACGTGGCTCAGGTCCCACAGGGGCTTTTCCCTGCTCACATTTCATTGGCCAGAACTAGTCATGTGGGGCTAGCTTACTACAAGGGGGCAGGAAGTGTAGACTCCCCTGGAAGGGAAGGAGAACCAGATAATGGTGAGCATTAGTAATATCTCCTACACATCATTCCTCACACCGCTCCTATGGGGGGCAGGGAGGTACTACATATTCTTTCTCTTCTATAAACTAGGGTACTGAAACCCAGAGAGGTAAACTGACCAAAGCCACACAGATGAAAAATGGTGGTGCTAGGAATTGAACCCTGGCAGTCTGGCTCCAGAGTTCCTGTATAAAACCCAATTAGAATGCCTAACATATAGTCATCAATCTATCTGGATTCGTTTTCTATGACTGCTGAAACAGATCACCACAGACTTGGTGGCATAAAACAACACAAAGCTATTCTCTTATGTAGTTGCAGAGGCCAGAAGTCCGAAGTCACTTTCACTGGGCTAAATTCAAGGTGTTGGCAGAACTGGTTCCTTCAGGAGGTTCTAGGATAGAATCCATTTCCTTCCCCTTTCTAGCTTTGGAGGCAGCCTACATTCCTTGCCTCATGACCCCTTCCTGGAATTGTTCTAACCTCTTCCATCATCACTTGTCTTTCTCTGTGGTCAAATCTCTTTGCCTCCCTCTTATAAGGATACTTGTGATTATATTTAGTGCCCACCTGGATAATCCAGGAGACCCCTTGAAAGGGTCTCCCCATATCAAGATTCTTAATTTACTCACACTTGCAAAGACCCTTTGCATTACAAATCAACACTCTCAGTTCCCAGGGCTTAGGATGTAGACATCGACCGGGCCATTATTCAGCCTGCCACACTATCTGTGAAGCTCTTAATCATGAGGATTCTAGTTGTGTTTGGTCCACCGCTTTCTTGGGGCCCCCAGAACTTTCTACCGTGCAGGATAGCAATTTGTCATGGTTTATTTCTTCTACTGGAATGCAAGCTCCCTGAGGGCAGGGATTGGGGCTGATTCACCTTCCTCTCTCTAGAGTTGGTTACGTATAAATAATACATAATTGTGGAAGTGATTACATTGAGTGAGCTAAAAATTTCCCTTGAGGGCATCAGAAACAGCTGTGGCAAAGAAAGAGCCAGTGAGTGGTAGCGCCCCCATGAAACACCTTTTTTGAGGATGAAGAGGAGGTGGCCAGCGGTCCCCCAGGGCTCACCAAAGCTTTGCCCTACGCCACAGCCTCATGCCTGCACTCTGAGGAGGTGAGAGCCAAGGGGAAGTTTGTCTTCTCCTCAATGCCTTCAAGTTGTTGACTCATTCAGCAACTGTTTATTGCCCATCTATCCACATTAATAATATGTTCAGCGGAGGCAGACGTGGCCTTGGGAGCCTCTTTTTGGTGCCATATGGAAAGACTTTAGGTCACACGTGTATGTGCCATGGGCAAATTCCCAATCCACGAGGTGGGATAGAAAGAGGCTCAGGATAGCTGGACTCAGCATGAGTCACATCCACTTTCAGAGTGTCCACACAAACCTGTGTTCGTGATTTTACCACATTACTAAATTGTAATTATATATGGTTTCCATACCACAAGTACCTTGAAGAGCGGACAATGTCCAGGTCATCTTTGTTTTCCCATTCACTATTGGAACACCTGGTGCATCATAAACTCTTATTAGTGTAATAATAGTGTCGGAATGATGATGTATGCCAAGCACTGTTTTCTGCACACTAATGTTGGGACTCACTTCATCCTTGTAACAGTTCTATGAATCATTATTATCCATGCCCTGCAGATGAGGGATCTCAGGCACAAAGAGGTTAAAAGTAACGTGCTCAAAGTCACACAATTAGTAAGTGGCAGAGCCGGGCTTCATGTTTAGGTTCTTTGTGTAAACCACATTAGGTTCATGGTGTAAACCACTCTGGCAACATGGTTTGATGAATGAACAAAATGTGAAATGAGGATCTCTGAGTTCTCTTTAGCTCCGATTTGCTGTGAGTCTCAAAAATGTCTCTCAGCAAACTATAAAACGGACATCTGCTCTGGTGTGGAAGGGTAGACCAGGGAAACAGGTCACACCGGTACAGGGCACGGTCTCCTGAGAGTGGGAGTTTGAATCCCAGCTGTGGCACTAATGGCTGTGACCGTGAGAAAGTTCTTGAACCTCCTTGAATCTCAGTTTCCTCACAGGGCAAAAGCACAGTGCACTACGTCCTCACTTAACATCCTTGATAGGTTCTGAGACTTTTCAGTGAAATGATACATAATGAAACCAATTTTACCATAGCCTAATTGATCTAAATGAGTTTCTAAAATATCTATCAGTGTAATAACAAAATGACGTTGAACAAAATGATGTGATTTGAGGATCTGCTATAATACCTACACTGTAGAACTATTCCAAAAATAAAACATATAAAAAGAATATGTTACGGAAAAGCACTTGCCACAGAGAAAGGTCTCTACAGAAAACGGTGGCGTTTGGAATATAATCAGTACAGAAGTAGACATTCTTTAGAACAGAGCTAGGTGGGAGATTTAGGTAGGTCAGCTTCTCAAAGATTAGTATGAGAGATCCCTATGGTAAGAAGTGAATCCAAGGGTGATCTGCTTTCTGGATATATGAACTTTGGATGGAAATCTAGCAGGTTGCCTGTGTGTGTGTGTGTGTGTGTGTGTGTGTGTGTGTGTAGGGATTCTCGGGGTCAGTTGCTGGGGATGGGGTGGAAACATATATTGGAATGAGTAAGAATCAGGGAGTGAGGAAACACGTTCAAATTCCAGCTCTGCCATTACCTTCTTGTGTGATCTGGCAGGTTTGGCAAGTTGCCGATCATCTTTGGGGTTTTAGTTCCGTGATTCCAAGATGAGGGGGTGGAATTTGAACATTTCTAAGGTCTCACTGAATACTATCAGTCTAGAAATTCCCAAACAGAGTTCTTCAATGAATGAAAATTCCTCCAGTATCCATTGCTACCAACACAGCAACTGTTTTTTCCTTCCTGCTGACTTTGCTACGTATTTGATTTGGGCACTGCTGAAAGGCATTCTGCTCTGGTGTTCAGGCCCCTCCCCTCTCAAGTTGGCAAGAAGCTCCAAAAGGACCAAATGTACCAGCCAGGTTGGCCTCTGGATAAAAATATCCAATCAGTCAACAAATATTTATTTTACTTAAAAAATCATTTATTTTGTTTAAAAATAATTAGAGAGCAAATACAGGATTATGGGAGAAAACACAGATTAGCAAAATGAAGAAAATGAAAATCTCCGATAAGCCCATCACATAGAGATGACACTATTAACATTTTGGCATATGTCCTTACAGATACTTTTTGATATGTGAATTCTAATTTAAAAATTAGATCCATACAGGACATACCTAACATTTTACAACCCTCTTTCCCACCTAACACTATATCAGAAACAATTTCCCTTTATTATTACATACTTTCCTACATTTTTAATGGCTGCATAGTAGTCCCTTATATGGGAATAACATTTACTTAATCGATCTCTTATTGGACTTTTTGGTTGTTTGTGTTTTTCACTCTGATGAATATCAGTGACCTTAAATATTGGAGGACATCTTTAAGGTTTTCTTTAATTTCTCAAAAGAGTAATTGCTGGGTTGAAGGATATGGACTTACTAAAAGATTTTGACACACATTTCCTTTTGCTTTCTAGAAAGTTTGTATCAAAACAAATTCATCATGGAATGGCCGGTTGGCTCAGTTGGTTAGAGAGTGCCACATGGGCCAGCGAGCTGCCCCCCTCCACAACTAGAATGAAGGACCACGACTTGAGTTGGAGCTGATGGGCCCTGGAAAAAACGCAGTTACCCAGGAAAAATAAAAAAATTGAAAAAACAAAAAAACAAAAACAAGTTCATGTTTTTCCCACTTTAAGAGCAAATAGGAGTGCCTGTTAGTTAGGGGTTTTGGGAAGTCAGGGAAAGCTATACAAAGGAAATGTCTAGGTGGAAATCTATAGGACAAGTAGGTGTAAGCCAAACAAAGCAGGAATATAAGTGTCCCAGAAAGAGGGAACAGCATGTGAGAAGGCCCAGAGGCATGGCACTCTGAGAACAGAAATAAGTTCCATGTGGTTAAGAGTTTCGAGGGCTGGCAAGTAACGTGGAGATAGTAAGATTTCTGTTTTAGGAAGGTTATTCTGGTTTCAGTGTAGATTATGGATTGGAGGGGGCAAGAGTGGAGTGACAAATTAGGAGGCTGTTGCAATCCCCAAAGTGAGCAATATGGCCCAATGTGAGCAATATGGCAGTGGCCAAGACTAGTGACAGTGGGAATGGAAAAGAAAGACTGAGGGACATTAAAGAGGTAGGAAAGAGAGAACTTAGTGACTGTTTGGATAGTAGGGGATGGGAAAGAGGGAAACCTTAAGGATGGCTCTTAGGTTTCTCTCTTCCATGGGGAGGATGGAGAACCTAGACGTTGTCGTGTGGTTTGGGGATAGGAAGAGGGTATGTCCAGCTTGGAACATGTCAACTGTGAAGTTTCTGTGGGACCCATCCGAGTGTATCATCTAAATATTTGGATCCATAGGAGAGAGGTCTGGGGTGCACATGACTGCTGGGACCTGAAGTCCTGGAGAGGATGCCGTCACCCCTCATCAGGGAATGGAGGGACGCCTACGAGAAAACCCCAAGGGACATCAACTCATAAGGGATACGTACGGAGGAGCCTGCAAACAGTGGGAAGGAGTAGCCCGAGAGGCAGGAAGAAAGTCTTGTCATGGAAGCCAAGGGAAGGGATTCTTCAAGGACACAAGTTCAGGGAGCCTGATGGAGCTATGTCCCTCACATTTTCTCAGGGTCAGCTCATTTAATATTCCCAACAGACTGGCGAGGTGGAGACGTCATCATCCAATTTCGGAAGAGGAAACGGAAGGCCAGAGAGGAAAGGCAAATTTCCCGAGGTCACATCCAGCAAGTCGGCGGCCGACAAAATTTGAACCTAGGTCTTGCCTGTGTGTGGCCCGGCCTAGCACACGGACCTCAGCGTGAGCTCGTGGGTGTGTGCTGAGAGAATGGCCACCACTCACCATGTCTGCAACAGGTGCCCGGCACTGCTCCAGGCCTCAGCGGCGTCATTTCTCGGCCTCACAACCACCATGAGCCGTAGTAATTTCAGTCTTAGTCCCGAGGGGCCTTGCCCATCCATCACACGCCGGGCAGGTGCCAGGGCCAGGCTGGGAACCCAGGTCTTCCCCAACCTCAGCCACGGTCGTGAGGTCGCGCGGCGGCTCTTTCCCGCAGACGGGGCAGCGTCTTCCGCGGGAAAAGCCGGAGGCGCCCCCTGGGACCCCCACCTGCCCCTCGCCCCCGCGCGCATGCCTGGCCGCTGAGGCGTGAGAGCCGCCGCCCGGGGCCCTCACTCCCGCGCGCCTTGCACAACCGGCCCAGATAAGTGCTGCGTCTCTGGGCAATTATCGCTCTGCCGCTACCGCCGCCGCCTGCGGGGCTGGCCGGGCAGCAGGCCAAAGGCCAGGGACTCGCAGCCACCCAAGGAGAGCGGTACCCACCGCCGGGGCCAGCTACCAGCGTGGTGCCGATTGCACATGGCCCGGACGCGCGGACCGGAAGGCAGGGAGGCGGCGCGGCGCGATGACGTCACCGCAGCGGCCCCGCCCTCCGCCTTCCGTCCTGGGCCCCGGGCTACCCGGGGGGAACGGGTGGGGCTGCCCGTGCTGCCTGGGTGTCTGCTGACCGGCGTCCTCTTCCTCTGCACTTGTCCTTCTTTTCGTCTTCATTTCTTCCCTTTCTTCCCTTCTTCATCTTTTTCGTTTGTCCTTCCTCCCTCCCATTCCTCCTTCCTTCCATTTCTCCCTCCTCCCTTCCTCTTTCCTACATCCTTCCTGTTTCCTTTCTTTCCTCGCTCCCTGCATCCTTCTCTTCCTTTCTCTGTCCTTTTCTCCCTTCCTCCTTCCCTCCTTCCTCTTTCCTTCCTCTCTCTTCTCCTTTCTCCCCTCCCTCCTTTCTTCCTTTCCTCCCATCCTTTCTCCCTCCCATCCTTTCTCCCTCCCTTCTCCTTCCCTTTTCGTTTCTTCACTTTTAAAAAATAATTTTTTAAATTCTGTTTTTAATTATGGTAAATAACATAAAATTTACTCTCTTGACCATTTTTAAGTGTACAGTTTCGTCGTGTTAAGTGTATTCACACTGTGCAAGCACTCTCCAGAACTTTTCCGTCTTGTAAAACTGAAGCTCTACCTATTGAATAACTTCCTCCACCCCTTGCCCCCCAGCCCTTGGTCAGCATATTCTACGTTCTTTTTCTTCATCTCTTTTGCCTCTTTGTGCCTTTCTTTCCTTTCTCCTTTTCCTTTCCCTCCCTCTTTCCATCTTTCTCGTCTTAAAAACCTAATGGCCCCACTGCAGCCGTGCCAGGGGCTGGGCCAAGAGGCCTGTCAGCGAGGCTGTTGGAGGGCTGGTGAATCATCATTCCTCCCCGGTGTGTCAGGGCCGGTGGGCGGCCCCTGGAAGCCTCTCCTGGCTTTTCGCTGGTAGGCAAACATGTCCAGCAAGGAACTTCTGCCAGGAAGAGTTAATTAGAGAGAGGCCCTGACTCCAGCAGAGTCCCAGGTTTAGAGTGGGAGTCCCTCTTTCCTCTGGGCCTTCCCCAACCCTGGGGCTCCCCTTCTAGACAGCGCAAGACAGCCATGATGATGGGGACAGTGATGATAACTTGGACTGATAGAAAACTGTACAGTTTACAAAGCATTTCCATAGACATGATCTCATTCTTGTTCTCTCAACAATCCCGGAGGTAAGCATTATTATTCCCATTTTACAGGTGAGGAAACTGCGCCTTAGAAAGGTGAAGGGATTTGCCTATGGCCAAGAAGCTGGTAAGTGGCAGAGTTGGCAAGTTGGGGACCTAATTCACAAAAGCACACAAAAAGTGGCTAGATCAGAGTTTGAAATATTTTTTAAAATTAATTACTCCCTCTTCTGTGTTCCCATAGCACCTTATTTAGACCTATTGAGTGTAGGCCCAGCCTGATTCTTCAACACCTGGGCATAGAGGGCAGATACTGAATGAGTGAGTGGTGGAGGTATTTGATGGTATGCATAGCAAGTATAAAAGAGGTGATTTCTAGGCAACTAAGAGACCAAAAAGTCAGATAGAATTGCCACCCAGCGGTCCCTGGGTTATCCTGAACTGTGGCTCTGTTCAGGGAACGTATTGAGAGAATGGGACTTCTGAATGTGAATGGAGTTAGAATTCTCCCACCTTTTCTGCGTGGAACCTCTGGCTCATAGACAGTTCACATTCTTTGAGTACATTTGGTTTCAAATCCTTTGTCATATGTTGGTGTGGAAATAATTTTTAGTTTCATAGGTAATTATGGTGATTGTTAATGTTCACCAATATCCACTTCTCTACTTCTGGGTACATGGAGGCATTTACTCTCCTACCCCTTGAAGTAAAGCATGGTCACAAGGCTAGTTTTGGCCAATCAATGTGATTTGAAGTGGTATTAGCACTTAGGGAATGGAGCACCGAATTGCAGGTGCTTGATCCTTAGTTCTCTCTTCTCCAGCTGCGCTGACCACGGAGGCCACATTGCAAGACGCTGGAGCTTTACTGGCCTGGGTCTCAAGGAGACTGCCATGAAAATTACCCCTTATCAGCTGGTATGGATGTGTAGAGTGAATGAGAAATAAACCTTGGTGTTATTAACCCATTGAGATTTGGGTTGTGTGTTACTGTAGCTTAATCTAGCCTATTCTGACCAATACAGTCATTGATAGAACAATAGATATAACACACCGAATACTTAGTCAATTTTTAAAACATAACTTTCCCCTTTTGGAGCAAGATTTAAATTTTTTCCCCCTTCTTCCGCCTCCCCCCGCCCCACTCTGGTTCAAGCCATTGTTTCTCAGTCTAGTTGTAGGACACAGCTCCCTGGCCCTTGCTGGTATTATGAGCCTATTATGAGCCCATCCCACGCTGAGGCAGTCTGTCGCCGGTTGTTGGTTGGCTGCTCGCAGCAGCTCACAGCAGCCCTTGCCGGCTGCCAGCCACTCACGATGGCTGCGGCCCACTCTCTCTGGCTGCTGGCCACTCACACTGGCCACCGGCCACTCCTGGCAGCACACGGTAGCCCACGGCAGCACAGTAGCCCACAGCAGCTTATGCCAACCTCTGGCTGCTCACGACAGCCCAGATCCAGGGAGAGCCGTTGTTCACAATCTTAGTTGTAGAGGGCACAGCTCACTGGTCCATGTGGGAATCGAACTAGCGACCTCGGCATTAGGAGCATGGCACTCCAACTACCTGAGCCACCGGGCTGGCCCAAGATTTAAATTTTTTAAAGACAAAAATTATAACTGCATGATCTACCATGTTTCCCCGAAAATAAGACCTAGCCAGACCATCAGCTCTAATGTGTCTTTTGAAGCAAAAATTAATATAAGACCTGGTCTTATTTTAATATAATATAAGACTGGGTATAATATAATGTAATATAATATAGTATAGTATAGTATAATATAATATAATATCAAGTCTAATGTAATATAATATAATTAATATAATATAATATAATACCGGGTCTTATATTATTTTTTGCTCCAAAAGATGCATTAGAGCTGATGGTCCGGCGAAGTCTTATTTTCAGGAAAACACAGTAGTAGATAATATAAGCTAGATTTATATTTTCTTCCCTAAGCGTCTCTTATCACACATACTTTAAAAATGTTTTTAAGAACTTCATTGAGATACAATTAAAATACAATAAACTCCACATATTTAAATTGTATGATTTTCTAAGTTTTGGCATATGTATATACCTGTGAAATCTCTACTACAATCATGATGGTGAATATATCCCTTACCCACAAAAGCTTCCCTGTATCCTTTTGAAATCTCTCCTTCCTGTTCCTCCTCACCAAACCCACCCCATCACCTAGTCACCAGGCAACCACTGATCTGCTTTTGTCACTATCACTTAATTTGCATTTGCTAACATTTTATATAAATGTAATCATACAGTATGTACTCATTTTTGTCTGGCTTCTTATCATTTAGTATAATTCTTTCGAGATTCTTCCGGTTTGTTGCATGTGTCAAAAACTCATTCTTTTTATGTTGCTGAGTGGTATTCCATTGTATGATATGTCCCAATTCATGTATCCATTCCTCTGCTGATGGACTTGGGTTGTTTCCAGTTTTGGCTATTAAAATTGGTATGAATATTTGTGTACAAGTCTTTGTGTGGACATGTCCTTTCATTTCTCTGGGAATACCTAGGACAGGAGTGGCTGGATCATATGGTAGTTGGTATATGGTAAACTTTTTAAGAAACCACTGTCCTGTTTTTCAAAGGATTGTAACATTCATTCTCATCAGTGATATATGATGGAGAGTCTAGATGCACTACATCCTGCCAACACTTGGTATGGTTAGTCCTTTAGTCTTTTAAATCTTAATAATTTAAATAATTGTATGGTATATCTCATTGTGGTCCTTTAAATCGTGATAAAATACACGAAGCATAAAATTCACCATTTTAACCATTTTAAAAGGTACAATTGAGTGGCATTTACTATATTCCCAATGATTGTGATTGTGAACCATCCCCACTGTGGTTGCAGAATATTTTTATCATCCCAAAAGGAAACCCCATATCCATTAAGAAGTCACTTCCCATTTCCCCCTCCCCCATCCCCTGGCAACCACTAATCTGTTTTCTGTCTTTATAGATTTGCCTATTCTGGATATTTCATGGAATGTGGAATAAATGAAATGTGGAATAAATGGAATCATGCAACATGTAGTGCTTTATGATTGGCTTCTTTTACTTTGCATAATGTTTTCGAGGTTCATCATGTTATAACATGTATCAGTATTTCATTCCTTTTTGTGTCTGAATAATATTCCCTTGTATGGATATACCATATTTTGTTTATCCTTTCATCAGTTGGATATTTGGGTTGTTTCTACCTTTTGGGTATTATGAATAGTACTGGTATAAACATTCATATTTAAGTTTTTTTAAAAAATTGTTTTATTGTGATAAGAACACTTGATATGAGATCTACCCTCTTATCAAATTTTTAAGTGTACAACACATTATTGTTGACTATAGGTACTGTGTATAGGTGTTTGTTGGAACACCTGTTTTCAGTTATTTTGTGTATACACTTAGGAGTGGAATTACAGGATCATACAGTAATTTCATGTTTAATTTTTTTGAGAAACCACCAAACTTTTCTATAATGGCTGCATCATTTTACATTCCCCTTAGTAAGGCAAGAGGGTCCCAATTTCTCCCTATCCTTACCAACACTTACTATTTTCCATGTTTCGGATGGTGGTCATCCTAATGAGTGTGAAGAGCTATCTTACTGTGTTGCCTTTGTTTTTGAAAGATAATTGCACTGTGTGTAGAATTCTAGGTTGACAGTTTTTTCTTTTGTATGTAAAAGATTTTGCTCTGCCGTCGTCTACCTTTCATTGTTTTCAACAATAAATCTGTCATTTATATCTGGTTTGCACTATATATAATGCTTTCAACATCTTTATCATTGTTTTGAACATTGTTTTGAACAATTTGCTTATGATATGCCTTGGTGAAGTTTTCTTTATGTTTCTTTTGTTTGGGATACATTGGGCTTCTTGGATCTGTGCATTTATAGTTTCAGCATAATTGGAAAATTTTTGACCATTATTTTTAAAACAGATTTATTGAGACAATTTGCATACCATATAGTTAGTACATTAAAAGTGTACAATTAAATATATGTTGTTGGATAGGTGGATGGTACATACCATCACCACAATCAATTTAAGAGCATTTTCACTGTCCCAAATGGAAGACCTGCTCTTCTTTGCCGTGACCTTCCAACTGCCCTGCCACTAATCTACTTCCTGTCTCTATAGATTTGCCTTTTCTGGACATTTCATATAAATGTAATCATATAATATGTGGTCCTTGGCCATTATTTCTTTATATATTTTTTCTCTCCTTGACTTCCTCTCCTACAGGCACTCGCATTTGTTTTAAAATTATTTTGAAAACTGTATTTTAGTATGATTGGTTTGCTTTGTAATCCTTTATATTTCATTTTATGCATATAAAATACTTTATATTTTTATTTAAGTACATTATTCTAATATGTTCATAGGCTTTGCTAGGGGGCTGCTGGGGGACGGGAGGTCCTTGGGACAAAAATGTTGAATATCTGTATATGTTGATAGTGTTTTTCAAACTGGTTTTTCAAAGAAAGCTGTTCTGAGGATGTTAATAGTTGCCGCAGTAGAACTATTCTTTGCTCAAATAAGCTTGAGAAACACTGAGTGAAACAACATTTGACAACTTTTCCTGTTGGATTTCTCAGAGGCTTTTATTTGCTAAAATTCTTTGTGTGTATATTATATATATTTGAGCATAGATACGATGTACATCTCTCGACATTTTCCAAATTCAGTGTAGCACATGGTACATATTATTCTCAATTTGTTATTTAAAAAATCTCTAAAATACGCAGTTCCATGAATTCTACAAATGAAATGCTTCAAAACATCCACTTAAAAGGGGCCAAAAAATCTTTTAACATTATATATGTGTTTCTCAATCTAAGAATAATAATCTAATGGACCCATTTAAAAGGACAAAAATCTCACTGACGCCCCCAGCACTGACTTAAGTATATTTTAGTTTCATGTAATTTGAATGTGTACTGATATAAAATTAGGTATAAACTCCTTATAAATAATAAAACAAAAAAAATACTAATTAAGTATGATACTACAAAACCCATCAAAATCCAAACTAATGTGGTCAGTGTGATGGGTTTCTTTTCTTGCTGACACTAAAAGGCCATTTGCAATGATACTATGGGGTTGACCTGTTAGGTTCTTTTGATTCCGTCATGCCTATACTACTGTGTGTGGGGGATGTCTCCGATCTCCCACAACCTTTCTCTCTTCAAACTTCTGAAAGCTTTCTTCTTTCAGGGCTGTGATATTTCATCTTCAGTTAACACTTGGAGATTAGGTCTGCCTCTTTTCTCATTAAATATTCTAATTGAAGTACTTAAAAATGCAGATATGGACACTGTGATGGTTAATTTTATATGTCAACTTGACTAGGCCACAGGGTGCCCAGACATTTGGTTAAACATTACTCTGATGTTTCTGCGAGGGTGTTTTGGATGAGATTTACATTTAAATCTTTAGACGGACTAAAGCAGATTGCTCTCCCTCATGTAGATGGGATTCATCCAGTCAGTTGAAGGCTTTCATCGAATATAAAGGTCAACACTTCCCTGAGTAAGAGAGAATTCTTCCTGCCTGACTGCCAGCTCTTAGAGAGTAATATTTTCACTCTATGTTACCAAGACTCCCATCTTTCCACTCTCTGTCATTACCATCATGTTCTCACTTCCTTTCGTTACAAGCTTGTTTCTGTTGTTCATCATCTTAACTACTCTTTTCAAACACTTTCAATTCCCTTATTCCACTCTTCTTTCTTCAGATTTGCTCTCAACTGAGGCCTACAGATCTGTCTACTACATGTCTGAAGTTAAACAGATAAACCTCATGGCAGAAAACACCAATTGGTCTTGCTTTAAACTTATTACCACAAATCTCAAATGAACACTCAATCCTGTTCAGCAGCCCCACCACCCTTCTCTGGGTGTTCTCTTCCCATTCCCCAACACAATTATTTTACATCTTTACTTCCTTCCTCCCCACTCACTGGGGCGGCCTCTCAGGAGGGGCCATCTACTCCATGCGCCTCCTCCACCCCCACCTGATGACCTAAACTCCTATTTCATTGGTAAAATGGAAGCAGTTAGACAGGAACACCCTGGTCTTCCTACCACACCTCCCAATTCTTCCCAATTTGTCTACCTATTTTCTGCTTGCCCTCATATGGCCAGAGATGAAGTGTCCTCGCTTTTACCCTTTCCACTCATCGGCTGGATCCTCTGGCCTCTTGTGTTTCCAATTCTCCCATTTCTGCTACAATTCTCCCATTTCTTTCTCTCCACTCAGATCGTTCCCAACAAAATACATACCTATTCCATTATCTCCACTGTTTGCAGAGCCTTTCCTTTACTCCATGATGTCCTACTTCCCTGCTCTCTTTCACAGCAGCCCTTTCCACAGAGTTGTCATTTGCCTCTATTTCCTTACCTCCCATTCTCTACTCTGCCCTCTGCAACTGGGCTTCTCTTTCCTCCATTCCACTGAGACTGTTTTTGACGAGGTCACCAATGAACTCCAGTGGTCACTTCTCTGTCCTTACTTGACCTCTCAGCAGCATTTGACCACTCCCTTCTTGAACGACTTTCTTCACTTGGCTTATGGATATTATATGCTTTCGGCTGCCCCTTTGCGATGTACTTAGTTTGTGGCTTCATTTGCTGCTTTACTTCCGAGTGTCAGAGTGCTCTAGCTTTTCACAATAGATCCCCCTCTCTAGCTACATCTTCTCTGCTGGTGATCTCCTGCCATCCGAAGCTTTGAATACACTCTATGCAGCAGTGCCTCCCAGAACTCTCTCTCCAGCTCTGTCTACCTCGTGGGAATTGACTCATAAATGTCCAGCCTTGTATGGAATATCTCCATTTGAATGTCTAATAGGTTTCTCAGACTTGACTTGTCCCAAATCAAACTCTTGGTTCTTCCCACCCTTGAATTTGTTCTTCTCTCAGCCTTCCCTATTTCAGTAAATAATACTCATTCACACAGATTATCAGGCCTAAAACCTTGGATGTATCTTTGATTTCTTGACTTTGTCAGCCCTCTACCCAAATCCTGTTGAATATCCCTCTACAATTAATCAAGAATCCGAAACTCCTCATTTTCATCACTGTTACTACCTTAGTCCTAATCAGCATCAACTCTCTTACCTGGTCTCCCTGCCTCTGTCCTGTTCTCCTACTTTCGATTTTCTACTCAGCAGTCAGAGTGATTATTTAAAAGATTAAATCAGGGCCGGCCCGGTGGCTCAGGCGGTTGGAGCTCCGTGCCCCTAACTCCAAAGGCTGCCGGTTTGATTCCCACATGGGCCAGTGGGCTCTCAACCACAAGGTTGCCGGTTCAATTCCTCGAGTCCCACAAGGGATGGTGGGCAGTGCCCCCTGCAACTAAGATTGAACACGGCACCTTGAGCTGAGCTGCCTCCCGGATGGCTCAGTTGGTTGGAGCGCATCCTCTCAACCACAAGGTTGCTGGTTCGACTCCCGCAAGGGATGGTGGGCTGTGCCCCCTGCAACTAGAAAATGGCAACTGGACCTGGAGCTGAGCTGCGCCCTCCACAACTAAGATTGAAAGGACAAACAACTTTCCTTGGAAAAAAGGCCTGGAAGTACACACTGTTCCCCAATAAAGTCCTGTTGCCCTTCCCCAATAAAATCTTAAAAAAAAAAGTATAAATCAGATCATGCCAACTATTCTTCTTAAAACCCTAAATTGGTTTTTCAAAACACAGAGAAGAAAGTCTAAACTCCTTATTGTGGTCTACAAAGCTGTAGGTGATACATACAGCTCCTGTTTACTTGTCCAGTGTCTTTTTGAACCAGTCTCTTCCTCATCAGTTACACTGATCCATTTCCATCCCTTGAACACAAATTATGTCCTGCCTTAAGGCTTTTGCATAAGCTGTTCCCCCTTCCTGGAACTTTCTTTCTCCAGATCATCCCACAGCCTTCCCTGACACCCAGTCAAAAGGGGTCATCCAGACAATCTGAGTCACATCATCCTGCACAGCATTTCTCTGCACAGCATTTATCTCTAATATTTTCTTGTTTGTTACACATCCTGCTGGGATGAAAGCCCTGTGAGAGCAGGAATCTTTTTGTCTTATTCACAGCTGTACTCTTAGAGCCTAGGCCTGAATCCGGTAAATAGTAGATATTCAATAAATATTTCTAAATGAACAAAAGAATAAATGGATAAAGATGCTAACATAAAACAATTATGTGCTCCATCACCGGTATTAAAACTTGAAAGACTTTTATTGTGGTCTAGTGAGGCTTGTTTTCTAATGAACCTTTTTCACATGTGAAGTTCTCTCATAACTGGTGTTACCTCCCCATCTCATGTCTGTCTCTATGGCAGACATGACCAATTGATCAGCACACTTTTTCCTGATAAGCCCGGTCAAGTTTCCACAATCCTTTATAAATTCAGGCAGCCATCATTAATCCATCAGAGCTGTCAGAGAGGATAAAATCCACTTGTTATTCCAGCTGGGCTGTGGTCTAACTTGCTTTACAGTGGAGTTGCGTCTGTAGCTTGGCTCTGGGAGGTAGGACACAGTTTGCCAAGATAAGGTGATGATGGTGAATTTAAATCTATTTGTTCTGTTCTCTGATCTCAAGTACTGATCCGTTCTTTGGCAGAACCCCTGAGCTGGTGGCTGGGCTGTGTCAGGAGGAAATTTTCAGTGTTGCATATTGCTGATTAATTGGAATGGTCCACAGTGAGTCATGGTGTGAGTGTGCAGTCTGGTGGGGGAGCCTAGAAGTGGGGAGGGCTCTGCGTAGCCCCTGAAAGTCATGATTCCTGGCCTCAAGGGGAAACCTTTAGAGATGGCATTTTTAGAACCAAAAAAAAGTAGATGTTGAAAGGAAATCTGATATCATTGTGGGTACAGACTGTCTGGGGAGATCCACTCCCCTGCTGGAGCAGGTTTGGCGGTGAAGATGGTGAGTATGGATTTGGATATGTTGAGATTGAACTATTTATTGGGTGTATGCTGGTCTAGAGCCTAGGAAAAGTTTTGGACTGGGGTTAGAACTTTGGAGGTCATGAGCATCCACCCACTAGTGGAAGCCGTGGTGGATGAGATCATTCAGTAGGTGTGGCCATATGGAGTCATGATTCTTGATGACAACTTGGAGCTCTGAGCTTCCTGAGACTCTGACATGTATCTTTATGGCCAAAATTAAGAAACTGATTAATACTACCAGTGGAACCAACAATCATTGATGTGACCACAAACGGGTGAATTAATAAATGGATGAATGAACTAATCACTATCATATAGCAACAAATTCAAGGTGATGAATCTCAGCTAGGCTCTTCATGCCATTTGTCAAACCTTTCACTCATCTTCCCACTTCTTTTAATGACTCTTCATACCACAGCCCTATCTGTATGTTCTGCTGCATGGAGCAAACGGAGCCATCAAAGCAACCTTTCCTGTCTTCACATTCTCCTACCCTCAGCTCCAGCATCATCATTTCTCTGTCCTTCTAGAACATCCCTCATTATTTTCAAGGCAAATCTGTCCATCTGCCTCATCATCACCCCCTCCAGCTCTCTCCAGGACCTTGTTCCAACAATTATCTTCTTTCTTTCCTGTATCTGCCTTTCAACTGGTTTACCAGTCTTATCCAAATTTCTTCAGAATGGTCTCTACTCATCATTCCTGCTTCCTCACTGCCTGCTCACTCCTCAACTCACTGCACTTTGCCTCTTGCCCTCACCTTAGGGTTCCCTAAGGACACCAACAACCCCTATTAGACAAACCCATTGGAAGCTTTTCAGTCCTTATCTGACTTGACTTCTTGGGTGCGTTTGACAATTGACAAGTCTTTCCTTTTGGTACTACTCCTTTGGCATGCACAACACTGAATTTTCCTGATTCTACTCTTACTTATCTCCTCATGGGCTCCTCCTCTTCTGTCCTTTCCTGACATGTCAGTGTTCTTCAGGATCTAATGAACTTAGCTCTTGTCACTCCACAGACTTTCTTTGGGCAGTCTCATCCACTGCTGTGGTTTTAGCTACTGGCTATGTGCCAAGGAGGCACGGCAAGAACACCCAGTGACTTTAAGTTGAATTAGGAGAGCAGTTCTGAACTCCATGCTTAAGAGGTAAGGGATCTGGATTCAAAGCAACCCTGGTTAATGTTCCATTCCCATTGCTTTCTGGATTAGATCCTATTGCAGCTTTTTGTTGTCTTGTGTTTCCATATCCATTAAAAATATCCACCTGGTGATGCTCTTATGCCTTACAGTCTTGGGATGCCTTTCTCTTTGATCCCTAGTTGTTGATGTATAGGACTTCTGTAATTTGGGCAGGGATTTTATCCTGTTCAACTCCATATCCCAGCACTTGTCACACTCCCTCCTCAATACAGCTCTGTTGATTGAATGAATGATTTTTCCCAGTAACCCTGTGAGGTCAGTTTTGGCAGCATTGTTTTCATTTAAAAGATAAAATTGAGGCTTAGAGAAGGGAAGAAGTCATGTGGGAGGTAAGAGGCAGAGTCAGGGCAGGAGCTCTTTCCACCATACCAGTTGTCTCCCTAGGTAAAATATTCCTGGCTTTTCCAAGCACTTTAAGCAGAGGGCAGCCAGGGAAACAGAAACACACACTGAGTGATGCCCAGGGGGCCATCTAGCACAATCCTTACCAAGCTCCCTATTCCAGGGCACTATGGAAAGGATTGATTTTGGGGCCGAAAGATTTGTTGTTGGGGCTTTTCAAACCTGGGAGGGTGCTGTGCAAGTCCCGTGAGAAAGTGTGGGCAGGTGTGGAAGGAGAGCTTCACACCTAGCTGGGGTCCTCTTTCCAAGGCCAGCCCCAGTCCTTTCTTGCTGCCTACACAGTAAAGGCCACGCTCCTCGGCCTGACCTTGAGGTCCTTTGCCACCTGGCCCCATTGACTTCTCCAGCCTCACTTCCTCCTTCAACCAACCATGTTACATAGACCGCTGTTACTCAGACACAGCCCAACTTTTCTTTGCCTCTAGACTTTGCCTCATTCTGTCTCCTCATCCCAGGGAACCCTTTCCCCAGTGTTTTGCCCCTCAGATTGTCTCTATCCTCCAAAGGTCTAATATCACCTCTTAGGAAGGTGGGGGCACTCTTTCTGTCCCCTAGTCCCCCATAGGCCATCTCTGGCTTTTCCTGTGGCCCTGTTGACCGTACTTTTCAGTGCCTGGGGTCTGTGTCTATCCAGTCCTGGGGAACTCCACCTTCGGCTTACTCCACTCCTGCCAATGCTCAGTACAACATCTTACTCATGGAAGGTGCTCTGTACATTTGTGTAGAATGATGAGAACAGGAGGTGTGGAGAGCCTACTCCCCACATGCTCCTGGTCATTGAGCAATGGCCATCCTATGGTGACATTGAACTTGATGGATGGTAACCACTTAAGCTGCTCTCCATTTCCTCATCCAGCACTAGGGCTGAGGGCTCAAAGGCAAAGGAGGGAGCCCAGCTTTACTCTGAATGGAGGCGAGTTTGAGGCTTTCACCTTTCAGGTCCTGGGAGGAGACAAGATGCTATGTTCTGAAAGCTCCCTCAACTACGGTCACTCCATGGCTCCGACTACATAGCTCCCCTCCAGCGACACCTCTCACAGAACCTCTGAATGAAGGAGCAGACGAATGGGAAGTCGGTTACTAGTGGAGGAATTTTAAGAGTGATTTTGAGTACGCAGAGTTTTTGCCTTCCGTGCTGAGCGTGCCCCCAACTCCCTTGCCAGGTATGTCTACCTTAGCACCTGGTATAGGGCATGGCAAGAAACACGCTGTATCGTGAACGTCTCCTCAAACATTACAATTAGGAGGGCCCTTAAAAATTGTCCACACTTTTTGGAGAAATAAATAATAGTAATAACTATTTAATGAGAGCTGACTCTATGCTAGGACCTGTGCTGAGTACTTTACATGCATTATCTAATTTTATCCTTTTAATAACAATGTGAGCTGGAAGCTATACCTACTTTTTTTTTAGATTACAAAAAGATTATACAAATATTACTTTTTTTTAGATTATAAAAATATTTCTGTGGATAAAGAGCTAGCATTGTTTCTTTTCTCAGGTAGGAATCTTGGCTAATCTGTTCAAGGAAGAACACTTAGTCCAACTTGATGAAGCTTATATCCTTTGAGTGCTGATGGAAACTGGTGGCTCATATTGAGGCCATATTTCCAGATCAGATGGTACCAGTTTGAGCAGATGCAGAAAGAGTGTGAACTCTGGCTGAATTTTTGCAGGTGGCTCCAGTAGAGCTGCTAGCAACCCATCTTGTTTTGAGGGGTGCAGCAAGGCAAAAGGTCACATAGCTGGTGACTTGCAGAACCAACTGTGTCCAGAGGCCACTGGCTGACCAGGTGCTATACTGCTCCTCATTGCATCTGGAGGAAGTAGAGACCCACAGAAAGGCAGAAACTTGACCTGGTCCCCCAGCCCCTCAGGCAGGATAGCCACTTTATCCAGAGGCGCCTTCATTCCTGGGCCTTCCAAGACGCCTGGCTGCAGGGACATCATGAAGAGGTACAAAGAATTTCAAGTGCATTCTAAGAACCACCTCCATTCTTTTGCTGTGTAGGGAAGGAGCACGCACTCAAAGACCCAGCCAGGAAGAAAGATTTGATCTCCTGGGCAGGATCCACTTCCCATGGCGACGCCTTCTTCAGTCGAAGCTCTGGTATGAAGTAAGACTTGTTTAAAGCAGTTAAAAGCAGCAATCCCCATTGTGTCGAGTGGTGACAGTATAATCCTCCTTAATAATTTTGTTCCCTCTCCAAACTCCTCTCCATTATGCATCCTTAAAATGTAACTTCATATGCCTCTTTCGGTTTCTAGTCCTATAAGTGCAGGGGGATTCGGTGAGAAGGGGAGTGAAAGACTGTCTCTCAGGCACTCAGATCACTCAGCCATGCATCACTGGAAGCACCTTTCCCCCCCTTTTTTGGCTTGAGCAATTTGTTTTTAATTATTTAAATGAAAATTTAAATTATATAAAAAAGTAAAGATACTAGTATATTAAACTTCCATGATCTAGCTTTAATAATATCAACATATAGCTAATCTTGCTTCATTTATACCCTATCCACTCCTATTCCCTTACCACTGGATTATTTTGAAGGAAAGCCCAGGTATACCTGGGATATATGGATCTTTTATCTCTAAATGATAAAGGCCCTTTAAAATAATTATCTACAATATCCTATCACACCTGAAAATTTAAAATGATTTCATGATATCATCAAACAGCCAGTCAGTGTTCATATAATCAGAATCCAGAGGTAGTCTATACATTGAATTAAGTTGCTATGTCTCCTAAGTCTCTTTTAATCAATAGGTTCCCCTTCTTCTTTTATTAAAAAGTAATATTTTCAAGAAACTTGGTTGTTTGTCCTGCAGAGTGTTCCATGTTTTGGATTTTGCTGATTACATCTCCAGGGGATCATTTAACTGTTCCTCTGGTCCCTGGGATGAAATCTAGACGTGCTCCCAGGTTCAGGTTTGACTTCGGGGCAGGAGAGTTTCAGAGTTGGTGCCGTGTACTTCCTGTTGCCTCTTGTCAGGACGCACATAATGTCTGGTTTTCTCTCATCTTGGCTTATGAAGGAGATATTGATGAGAGGGGTGAGGTGTTTTCAGCCTGATCCATCACTGTGATGTCCCGCGCTGGCCTTTTGCCTACTGATTTTAGCGGTCGTGGATGATCATTGCCTCATGCTAGTATTTCATCAGGAGTTTCAAAATGGTGACATTCAAATTGTGATAGTCCTTCTTCATTTACTAGCTGTAATTCATCTGTAAAGAAGAGCTTGAGCTCCTCAACTATTTGGCTACTCTGGAGTACAGTTCATAAAGAAAGGCAGGATAAATACTTGATTCTTTACTTTTACTTACCTATTTCTGGGATTATGAGTTTATTCTCTGGCACCCTCCAAAGATGATATGCGGGTTATGTATTGCTGCCTATTGGTTACCCCCAAACTTAGTGGCTTAAAACAATAACGATTTGGAGTGACCGGTTAGCTCAGTTGGTTAGCACGTGGTGCTGATAACACCAACGTTGCTGGTTCGACCCCGCATGGGCCACTGTGAGCTGCGCCCTCCTTAAAAAAATCCAAAAAAACAACAACAAAAAAGCATTTTTATTATGTCTCACAATTTTGTGGATCAGAAATTTGGGTCAAGATCAGCTGAGCGGTTCTTTTGCTTCAGGTGCAATTGGCTGAGGTCCCTTTGTATTCAGCTTGTAGATGGCTGGTCTGGAGGATACAAGACACTTTGTTTATATATTTGGTACTTTAGCGGTTATGGCTAGAAGGCTGACCTTTGCTGGGACTGTTGACCGGAGTGTCTGCACTTGGCTTATCCATGGACAGCAGTCACAAGGCTTCTTACACGGTAGCCCAGGACTCTCAGAGAGTGTTCTAGAGACCCAGGTGGAAGCTGGAAAGCTTTTTTTGACCTAGTTTCCGAAGGCATGCAGTATCACTTCTGTCATATTCTTTGGTTACAAGTGAGTCTCAGGAGCCGTCCAGGTTCACGGAAAGGGTACTACGTAAGCATGTGAATACCGGGAGGCACAGTTTATTGGGGGCCTCTTACAGGAATTACATGGAGCACAGAGCCAAAGGTCTCCTAGTCCCTTTGAATGCACTTGACTCCTTCTCCCCAAGGGGTCTGGACATCCTCTGAATTTTGGCTTGAAGCTGGCTGCAGGAGACACAACCATCCTCCAGGTGTCCACAGTCTCCTTCGAGGCCAGCAGAATGTGGACAGCCCATTGGGAGCAGAGTGAACATACGTTACCAAGCTCCTGTGATGTTAGAATGCCTATTGCCACCTCCTGCCAACCCACTGCCACATGGTACCTTGTGGGCTGTGGCTTAAGCTGAACACCTTTGTTGGGTACACCTTGGAGAACTTAGCCTTGACTTGATTGAACATTTGCAGTTCTGTTTGGTGAGGTGTAGGGTATAGGAGTGCGAGTTCTCTTGGAGCTGGAGAAGTTGGCAGGGGGTTGAGAGACAGGGACTTTATCTTGTTGGTGATGGGCTAGGATTTAAGAAATCCTTCTTCAATCGTTAGAGTGTTCATTGCACAGGGTAGGTCACTGAATAGTGTCTTGCACATAGTAGGTGCTCAGGAAATAGTTGTTGAATGAATGACAGATTGGTGTTATTGAAATCTTTGCCTTCTCTTCCATGTTGTTGGGGATTTCCCAATACCATCTATTTCTTTTGATTATATACATTTTACAGTAAGCATGAGGTAAAATTTATGTGCCAAGTTCGAAGCAGATTTTATTCATTTATTTAGTCCTTCTTAAGTTAATCAGTAATAATTTATTTTTTTAAAGAAAACCCAATGTGTAAGTGGTTTTGTGGGTCTACATGTTTTCCCCATAAGGCTGAATATTATGAAATAATTGAGAAATACAAAGAAGTACATCGTCCATATTGAAAATATGAATAGATGCTAAAGCATTATATCTGCTGCTGTTTTCATTATCATTAAAAAGTTGGGAAAGATAAGAAAACTAAATATGAAAAATGTCTAGATATTTCTAGACTGTATTGTATCCTGAACCAGCAATCTAAAAGCAAGTAATTTTAAATGTCATCATTGTTGGGGTGGTAAATAATATTTAACAACCAACCACACATTATCAAATGTTAGAGATGGAACATCCTTTTGACTTCTGGTCCATCCTTTCATTGTACAGATGAGAAACGGGCCCAGAAAGAGAAAGGGACTTATCCAAGGTCACACAGCAAGTTAGAGGCAGAGCCAAGAATAGCATCCAGATGTTTAAGTCTTAGTCTATCACCCTCTCTATTATTCTATGCTGTGGTGGCTATTGTTTGTGTCTATCTTGAACCCCTTCTCCCACTTCAGGAAACACAGTTCATCCCTCTGGCCACAGGCGTGGGAATGTGGTGCAGGCCAGGCCAATCACTGTACAGGACTTTACTCTTTCTGACCATAGTCATTGGTTTAAGGGATGAGTGTGTGACCCAAGCTTGACCAACAAGAATCCTTCCCTGGGATTTGTGATAGTGGATCTGGAAAAGGAAAGGACCTTTTCCTCTCTGCTTGTGAAGCTGTGAACATATAAGCTCAGAGCTAGGGTGGTTAGTTCTGTGTCTCATGGAAAGAATAACAGAAGGAAGACAGAGAAAAGGGAGAGTTAGTCCAGAGGGGAGATGAATTACTTATTCTAGTTGCCAAGGTGTATCCGTTTGTTTTTTTTTGAGCTCTTACTTTTTTTTTTTAAGCAATGATAATATCCTTCCAATAACTACCCTGTTCTTTTTTTATTTTTCTTCTTCGCCTTTTGCTTAAGCAAATTAGAGTTAGGTTCTGGTCACTTGTAGTCAGAGTCTCAATAGCAGTAGTATTGACACTTTGGACTAGATAATTGCGTGTTGGGAGGGATTGCCCTGTGCACTGTAGGACGTTTAGCAGCAGCCCTGGCCTCTACCCCACTAGATGCCAGTAGCACCCCACCTCAGTTGTAACAACCAAAAATGTCTCTAAACATTGCCAAATGTCCCTTTGGGGTGGGGACAAAATTGCCCTGGTTGAGAACCAGTGGTATCATCTAATATTTACGGTGACTCTTATTTAAAAAAACAAAAAATGGATAGGGAAAACTGAAATTCAATGAGATGTGGGACTTTTTTCAAAGTGACAGACAGGACTACCAAATCAAGCAAAAAGGATCCAGGAAGTGATACTACAAAGAGATGTTGGTACATGCAGATGTTGGCTCTCATAGCTGTTGGAACAATAACAAACTCCACAAAATGATTTGGGATTTTACCCATGACACAGGCGGTAACGCTCTACCTACGGGTTCTCACGCATCTCCCGAGATGGTGAGACAAAGCAATACCAATTAGTTTTCTTTCTGTTGTTTAGTCTTTCTGGTGAATGACTTGGAGGTTTGGGTTCAGTGAACTTTGACTGGGTGTCTCCAGAAAGCTCACCACATGCTCTTCTGAAGCAGATGTCCAGGAAGCCAAAGCTTGCTACAATTAAAATATTAAGATGTATTACACCATGATGTCTACAGGAGATCGGTAAAATACCACGAAGAATCAGATTCATTTTTGTCAGAATTTTTTTTTGAGGAAGTGCTCTTCAGAGGAGATGTGGCGAGGAAAAGAACCAGTACAGGAATCAGGACGGCTAGATGTGAGCCTGACTCTGCCACTAATGCTGTGTGACATTGTGCAAGTGTCTGTCTCTCTCTGGACCTCAGTTTCCTTCTCTGTCTAATGAGGGGTTGGATCAGGTAAATGCTCAGGAGCTTTCTAGCATGGACCTTCAATGATTCTTGTAGGCAGACATGTCATATCTAGCGTGGTTCCCCGGTCCCCAACCCAGGACCGGGTGCAGCACCAGAAACTAAATAGGTACTAAGGAAATGCTTATCAAATGCACAAATAAATGAATTACTTAGGAGATAAATGACAATAACATCCCAGCTTCCATAGAAGCATAGAATTGGAAAGGATCTTAGAGTTGGAAAGGGATCCCTAAGTTTATTTAATCGAAATTCCCAAACAAAGCTGGAACCCTCTACCATATTTCTGACAGATGGACATACAGTTTCTGTTTAAATACTTTTGTGAGGGCGTCCAGTTCCACTTTTAGATAGATTAGATATTAGAAAGTTCTTTTTTTTCTGGACCCTCAGTTAGCCGCCTTATAGTGATCACTTGCTTCTAGTTTTATTTTTTTACAGTAATTTTCATTTTAATCCAAGAATAATATGCACATAACTCGAAAAGTCACATAAGCTAAAATAATTATTTACCATGAAAAATAACTTCCTTCCTCATCCTTTCTCATGTTGCAGGGCTTCTTCCTCCACACAACTACATTCCACTTCTACATTCAGCTGTTTCTTCTGCTATTTATGCCTGCATTTCTACTTGATATGCTTATACTGTTATTTCTAGATCTATCAGTTTTAGACATCCTCTATCGGCTTCCTGTTTTTATAGAAGAGGGTTGACCCTCTTTCACCTTCTCCAACTTCCCTCCCTTCATCCTCTCATTATACTATCACAATGTTTGGTTCAATCAATATTCAGTGTTTTCCTTACAATGACTGCGTAAATATTGTTTAATGCTACGCCAGGTAAAATACTGTGTTTCTCTTTTTGTACGTCTTTTTAGTCTTCCTGGAGTTAATAACTGCTTTGATAGATTTCTGTGTATTTTTCTCTAGTTATTTAGTTATTCAGCTAAACTGTTAAAACAACTATCAACATATCATTTAAAACAAGTTTTTATTTTTATCAAAGTTTATGCATGTACTACAGAGTCAAATAACTCTATCAGATTTGACAACGATAAGCCCTTGAAGTTGTGCCACAATATACATTTCAGAAAGCATCTTCACCTAACCATGAACAGCAGATGTGGCTGGAAGTTAGGACGCTTTGGTAACAGATTAGGGAATGGAAGCCCAGAGAGGGAAGATGACTTGCCTGAGGTCACACAGCATGCACTGGAGGGGCAAATCCTTTTTAACGCAGCCCAGCGTTTTCCCAACGATACTTGTGTCTGGAAACATTACTTTGAGTCCACACTGGTCAATGGCAGAAGGTGCTCTAAAGATAAGGGGCTCCTGGAATGTGACTCATTTTTAATAGACTGGAATAAATTGCTGTGTGCAAAGCAGGGCTCAGCAACTGGCAGGACTGAGCCGTGTTGGCAGCCATCCGAAGCCTTGATGTGAAAGGCGAGAATGTCTCCACACCCTATAATCCCACAAATAGGGTCTCTATTTTTTAAGATCCCTAAACAGTATTACACAAACCCTCCAGGGGCTTAAACTTGACACACAGACAGGTAAGCGGGGCAGGTATGTAATCTCCTCACACGTCCTGTTGCCACCTCCCTCGCTGGTCGGGAACAGTATCGCCTTAATCCCTATGAGGCAGATCTCTTCTTGCTCCTGTTAGGAACCAGAAGGGAAGGAGTGAGAAATGGCCCCAGGCCTGAAGTCAGAATGGTCTCATTTTGCAGAAGTGAGCTCTGCAATGTACAAGCAGAACAATCCCTGCAGTTAGGACTGTGGAGAGGGCCTCTTTGACCCTCTCCAGTTAGGACTGTGGAGAGGGCCACCGCTCAGGCGGTGGATTGACACGACTCCTAAGTCTCGTGGAGGTAGGAGAACACCTGTGTCCCCAGCTATTTCGACCTAAAACAAGGAAGGGAGGATTTGTCTTCCTGCACCCTTAAGGCAGCACTTCTAGGGAAGAGGGATGTGATGCTCTCTCGGGCAGTCCCCAAATATCCTGACCCTCTTCCTCAGCCCTAATCTCCAAGGCCCAGGTTCTCATAATTTGCAACCACACACAGACCTTTAGAACAGCACCGGGAGCTACTCAGCAGCACCTCTGGGAATGGACAGACTGTCTTCTGTCCAGAACATCCCGGAGCAGGTGTGTGGAGCCCAGGGTGGGGCCGGCAGCCTGGCCTAGAAAGGGAAACGGAAGTGATAGACGCTCTCAGCCCATTTCCTCAACTCTGGAGTTCATTGTTTCATTTGGGTTAAGGAACACTGGTGGTAGAGACCACAGGTCCCTGGAGTTAGAAGAAATTTTTGTGACATTTGAGAGAGAAGAATGCGAAGCTTGGAAAGGCTGAGGGCCCTGCGCTGGGCCACCCGGTATTTTGGTGCCAGCGTTGCTAATAGCAGTCACAGTGATTAGGGGCCTACTGTATGCCAAACACAGAGCAAAATGCGCTGCATCCATTAACTCATTTAATCATTCCAATAACTCTCTGAGGGGGGTACTGTCATTTCTTCCATTTTTGAGATAAGCATACTGAGGCTCAGAGTGGTGAAGTAATTTGCCAAAGCCATGGGCCGAGAAAGAGGCAGAAGCAGGACTTGAACCGAAGCCCCTGTGCTGCCAAAGCCTGTACTCGTGCTCTCCAGGGAGACATCAGCTAGGACTTTACTCTGGGTAGAAACTGGAGTATTGCATCTCCCTCTGTCCCGGTGTTGCTGTCTCAACACTAAGGAGGAATTTGGGAGGCCGTGGTGGAGTGGGGAGTCAGGAGGCCTTGGGTCCCAGCCTCCTGTCTGATTTGCCGTGTGACTTGGGACAAGTATAATATCGTCTTCCCTTCTCCAGCCTTCGATTTCTTCATCTTGGGGGCAATGTGATGAAATTGCATCCTATGCTACAAGCAGTGATGGGGCCATGTGTTGTGGACATGTTTCCATCCAGCCTTTGGTGGCAAAAGGCCACCAGAGGAGATTCTGGGCATTGACACAGGGCCCGCCTCCCAAGAGGTGGGCGGCTTTAGCACACCAGTCAGGCCAACACAAAACCTCAGCTTTTGTTTGACTTCGCTTCTTGTACCTTGTTTAGTCTGCAGAGCAGTGAGTTTATCCTGCTGCTTTTGTCACAAGCCATTAGTACACACATAATCCCTGGGGGCTTACTGCTGGCTGCTTTCTCTAGGAATTCAGGGAGGGCCATAGAGGGAGCCCAGCTCTTAGGAACCAACCCTCCAGCCCCCATCAGAGCAGTCTCAGCTGAGAACCCATGGCATTGTGTACTCTTGGTCTGCAACTCTGGCTGTGTCACCTTGCGCCAGTCTCTCCCCCGTGTTGGACCTCCATCTGCCCATCTGTGCAAGGAGAGATCTGGCTCAGATGCCCTTGAAGGGACTTCAACTCCACGAGGATCAGCAATGTGTTTCCCCCTGGAGACCTCCCTCGTCCCTCTACTGCCCTCTCCCCCAATTCTAGAGCAATTTGTAGTGTCTCCGGGTTTCCACTGATCCCGTCCTTGCCCTGAGCCTGGGGCCAATCCCTCTCTCTTTCAACCTCCTGCTTGTAAATGGAGGATAATAATACCTGATAAACTCACTCTGCTGTTGTGTGGATTAACTAATTAGTAGTGGTTATTAAGGGATGGAGGAACATAGTACACTGTTCCCATTGAGGACAGTTTTCCTCTTTTGAGTTCCTGCTGCTGTCTGCACAATCTCAGAGAGTTAGTCAGAAAACCCTGAAAGTGCTGACTTCTAGCACCCCCACTATATAGATGGAAAAACTGAGGCCAATGAGGGGAAGCCATAGCCTAAGATCATGCAGTCATTTTGCAGCAGAGAGGGGACCAGAACTCAGTCCAGAGCTCGTCCGCCATACAATGCACACAGTGGCCATGGGCCAGGTCTGTGGCTGTAGTGCCTGTATTGGGACGGACGACATGCCAAAAGCCTCCCACACTCTAGCTCACAGCTTGGTTTCAGGAAACAAAATTTTGCTTCAGGCAGACCTGGGCGCCAGTCCTGGCATCTTGGCTTACTAACTGAGTGACTTGGGCATGTCACCTTTGCTCCCTGATTCATGGTCAGTTTCTTCATCTGCAGTTGGGGAAATTGACACCTTCCTCAAAGGTTACTGAGGACTGGCCCAGAGAAGGTATTTGGAAACAGTACGTATTGTTATTGTGTTGTTTTGATTGACTGCCACGATGGCCACAGCTCACCATGAGAGCCGCTCGGTGATGCCCCAGGAGCAGGCATTCAGCAGGTGCTCCTGCAGGCTGCACCCTGGCGGGGGCACCTCACTTCATCCTGACCCCGTTAGCCAGGGAGACAGAGCTGCACTTGGAGGCTCAGGGAGGAACATAACTTGCCCAAAGCCATGTTGCTTTAGGAGTGAGGTGACCTCATTTTTAGTGTCTTCTCTTGAGCAGAGGCTATAAGTTAACATATCGAGGGCATTTTAGTGGCTGTATCACATGATTTCTGAGGTCTCAGGAGAGGGAAGTTACAAGAAGGTTGATTTTGACTCAGCATAAGAAGAGTTTTCTAGCAGAGCTCTCTAAGGATGGATGGCACTGCTTCAGAGCACAGTTGTGAGGCTCGTGTCACAGGGAGCACTTCAGTAGAAGCTGGATAAGCACTCGGCAGGAATATTGTTGAAGGGATCAGAGCATCAGACAGCAGGTTGAAGGGCCCATAGTGAGAGGTGACACGGCACTGGAGGAAAAGAAGACGCTGGAGTCTATCTAGGGTCTGACCCAGAAGCCATCGTTTGCCAGCTGGCTGACCTTGGGCAAGTATCTTCACCTCTCTGGGCTTTGGTTTCCTCACCTGTAAAATGAAAATTGTAATCTCTGTCCTGCTTACCTTCCAGGACTGTAGGAAGGGTCACAGATACACAGACTGTAAAAAGGCTTTGTGAACTCTAAATCCACTGTGAATTATTCTTCTGACACTGTGGGGGGGATTAGGAGAGTGGGTTGGAGAAAGATGGGTAGAGAGGAAGGAGAGAGAGGAGAAAGGACGATGTTTCTGGCTTTGTGCTAGGTGCTGGATTGGAGAAGAAAGGAGTTTGTAGAAGATGGGTTTTCCCCTCTTATAGCTGCTAGAACAGCACTGTCCATGGAAACTTTATGCAGTGACGGAAGCGCTCTGTATTTGCTGTCCAATCAGTAGCCACTAGCTACAAGTGGCTATTGAATCCTTGAAAAGTGGCGAGTGCACCTGAGGTACTAAATTTTTAGATTGAATTCTTTTACATTTATTATAAATGCCCACATGTGGTAGGGCTACCATATTGGACACCTCAGCTTTAGAGAAAGCAGCAGAACCTTCCTCCTTCCCACCATCCCTGTCCTTGCTTTCTAAGCAGGGGCTGTGGCCCCACACTAACTAGACACTGTCGAGGTCTCCAAGATGAACAAGATGTGGTCCCTGCCCCTGACGAGCTCACAGCTCATTCTGGGAGATAGACAGACTGGCATGGGGATAGGAATTACAACCCAAGGTGAGGCATGCAGCTCTACAGCTGGTGTGGGAGTAAAAGGAGGGAGCCATTCACTCAGTTGGGGCTGCAGAGGCTGCATGAAGTGGGGCATTCTGGGCAAGCAAAAGCCTTCCTGGTGAGGGAGCAGCATAGGCAAAGTTTGAAGGCTAGAAGCAGCTCAGCATATTTGGAAAGTGAAGGTTGGAGTGAGGATGGAGGAGGGCCAGTGGCAGGAATCAAATCAGGTTCCCTGTTCATCACCCAAGGAATGGCTGCTGATCTGCCTGGGAGAGGCCATCAGGGGCAGGCCTGGCGAGGGGCCTGCCTGTCCAACCTGCTTGGCACCATTCAGGACAACTAAGGGGATGGCTTTGGGGATCTCCTCCCTCTGCGCCTTACTAATGGAGTCTTAGCTCCCTACTTTTCTTCACTGATGGGCTCAGGGCCCTGCCGTCCTCCTTGGTACCCCTTTCCCGCCTTCAGTCTTCCTGCCAAAAACTTGCTCATGACTCTCGGGCTTCGGCATTACTGGGCTGAGCAGTCTCCTTGTTTCAGAGGTCTTGGGCTGACAGCCTGAGACTGACTTCCTAATTGGCATTCCTGCCTGAGGCCTCACCTTGCTCCAGCCCCACCCCCACACCAGCTGGGAGAGCCTTTCTCAAAGTCATTAGGGGAGCAGATATGGACATCTCAAGGTTGGTTCTGGACATGATGTGTGCATGTCTTCACTGACCATCATCCTCTTGCAAAGACTAGTGGGAGAAAACATCCTGCCTGAGGATTTGAGGTGGCCCAGCTTTAAGGAGAATTCCATGTCACTTGCCATTGTTCCTGCCCAACTCACTGAAGGAAAGGCATGAGATCCAATTTTAGCCAATGAAGCACAGGAAATACTTGCTTGATTGAAACGCTAGAAGAAATTTCCTTGCCTTACCCTTGAGAAAAGATGTACTAGAAAAAGCTGGCCCTCTACTTTCTCAGGTTGATGTCATGTGGATGATGTCATATGGATGTACTATCTGAAATTGCTGTGGTCATTTCGTTTCTAGGCAGAGTAGGGAGCTTGAAAGAGCCTTGAAGACACCCTGGAACCCCTGAATCCACCCACCCTGAAGGCTGTCTTACCTCTAGAATTTCTGTTTTGTGAGATGATAATAATTTCTGTTATTTCCGGGTGAAAGCTTCTTAACCAATATGAGAGGAGAAATACGTTCCTCAAGATTCTTCCAGTTTCAAGTGATAGAAACTCACTTCCAAGTGGCTTGAGCAAAAAGCAGGAAATGATACTGCTTTGCATAGTGATATAAGATGGATCTTTTTGTGGGCAGAGGAGTCCATGCAGAGTACGTGGATTTAGAAAAATGTTTTTCTTCTAGTAGTCTAGAGCTTGCACTGGCTTTGAGAATTATTGTTTAACTTTGGAAAAGTGTGTGTGTGTGTGTGTGTGTGTGTGTGTGTGTGTGCGCGCGCGCGCGCGCGCGCCAAACATTACTATTTGGAAGACTACGGGAAGAATGAGTGGGTGTTTTTAGCTCATAATGGTGGAGACCGTCCGTTGAGCTCCCAAGCCTGCCCCAGGCTTGTTCTGCCGGGGCCTGGTGTGGTTATTCTAGACTCAGACTTGGGGAGACACATTGCTGGACGGTTCCTATAGCCTGTGGATTGCTCTCACTTTGGGTTTGTCCCATCCCCGTGATCAGGATTGAGCTTTTCCTAACTGGTGGAGTCCCCCTGCTGAAGGACCAACAAAGGGGTTCCTCGCTCAGAAAAGGGAAAGGGAAGTGGTCTGCAAGGCAGGAAGCATGAGGAGACCCCCTTGTGGAGGGTTGATATTTCTTTCTTTCAGACTCTGGGAAAAGTTCTCTTTGGAGTCCAGTCTTATGGCTGCAATTCCATGGTTGTCTCCGACCTTCAGCAGAGGCTGGTAGACAGACACAGCCTTGTGGGTGGGTTGTGAGTGTTGAGGAGGGTCTAGGGGTGGGAGCTTCCCCACGGGGAGGCCCTACACTGGTAGGTATGTCCCATGGCAGATGAGCAGAGCAAAGCAGATGGAAGCCCAACACGAAGCTGAGAGTGGTGGGCAATTGAGACCCTTTGAGGTCCGTTCCTCAAGCCCCCAAGAGGTCTCCAAATATTTTCCTCGCAGGCCACAGTGTCAGGGCTAACGTGGGACCATGGTCTAAGAAGAAGACTTCCGCACCAGCAGACCCTCTGCCCTGCTAGATTCTTCCAAAGCCACCCCTCAATCATGGGGCCCCACTTCTTGCTTTGGGTCTGAGCTGGGGCTCAAGGTGCCCTCAGATTGGGGTATTGTCCTCTGCAAGGAGCAGCGATGCCTGTTACCCCCTCCCTTGTGTTGGGAGACTTAGGGATTTAGTGCAGCTGTTGACAAATAAAGCTATTTAAATGGTGAGCATTATATTTTTATCCACAAGCCTGTCTGTTTGTAAAACTCCCTGATAAACACCACCAAGCAAAGCCTGGCAGGGTTATTTTTGGTTTTGTCTTTCTTTCTTCCAAAAGGCTGCCCAAATTTCTTGGTTAGATGATACCAGAAGCCCTTTTCTTCTGTGTTGTTGGGTCCTACTCTAACCCTGTCCACTGAGTCTACTACCTTGGAAACTTTCTGGGCGCAACAGGAAGGGGCGGATTCTTACCCCCATCCCTTGCCTTAGCCTGGCATTCAAGGCTCTTTTCCATGAATTGGTCCCAGCGGACCTTCTCAGACATATCTCTACTCCCCAGCACATGGTCTCTCTCTCCCTCTCTCTCTTTTCTAAAGCAAAGTCTTTTTAAACCCAGAGGCCCACAGTTACCCTCTCCCTCGCTAATCTATTCCCTCTGCCTGAAATGCCCTTATTCCTTACCCCATCAAGTCTTCCCTCTATGTGTACAAAGCCCACCTGGCTTTCAAGGCCCAGGGCACTGCCACCTGTACCACAAAGCCCTACCGGTGCTGGGACTTGTCAGCACACAATCCTGCTTTCAAATCTCTACTCCACCACTGTTAACCAAGTGACGTGAAACAAGTAGCTTCACCTCCCTGAACTTCATTTTCCTGGTCTGAAAAGTGGAGATAATAACTCCCACCTCAGGTGTTGCTGAGAGGAGTGGATACAATTTACGTAACATGCCTGGCACACAGTAGGTGCTTTTTGCCTTGTTGGGAGAGTGGTTTGCTCAAGGGCATACTTGGCCCATGATCCGTAGGAGGCTCCCTCCACACTCTGCCTCGAAGAATCACGACCAAACGTGTGTCAGGCCAGCCTCGGATGCGTGGCCCTGCTCCCTCCTGAGTGGGAGCTGCAGGATGCACACTGGCCATTCTGCTCCAGTGCTGACTGTAGACACACTCGGCTTTCCCACGCCGCTCCCCTGCTCTGGGCCCTTGGGAGAAATAAGGTTCCGTGTTTCCCCGAAAATAAGACCTAGCCGGACCATCAGCTCTAATGCGCCTTCTGGAGCAAAAATTAATATTTAAGACCTGGTCTTATTTTACTATAAGACTGGGTATACAATACAATACAATACAATACAATACAATACAATACAATACAATACAAAATACAATACAATACAAAATATAATGTCTTATTTTACTATAATATAAGACTGGGTCTAATATAATATAATATAACATAATACCATGCCTTATGTTAATTTTTGCTCCAACAGACGCATTAGAGCTGATGGTCCGGCTCGGTCTTATTTTGGGGAAACACGTTAGCTGGTCCACCGCTGCTCAGGTTCTTGGAGGGCGTGAGCTCATCCAGCTTGGGAAGGCTTCCTGAGGGAGGATCTCCATGGTGCAGATGTACCAAGTGAAGAAAACAGTGTGAGGCAGAGAGTTGAACATGGCTGGGATATTGAGGGTGTGGTGGAAGAGACTGAGAGATGAGGCCGGGAAGTGAGGGTGGTGACAGATCCTGGGGGAAGCGGAGGCATGCCTTTACCCTGCAGACAAAGGGAGCCACTGGAGGTGTTTGTGCGCTGGAATGACGGTGTCCAGGATGCATTTGGGAAGAGCACTCCGGAGACAGCATGGAGGGTAGGTTGGAGAACGGAGACTCAGTGCAGGAGATTCATTCTACTCAGAAACCCAAGGAAGAAGAGCCTATAAAATGCAGATGGGGGAAGGTCTCCTCCTAAGGGTATGGACTCCTCTGTGCCCATCTTCCCCTTTGGGCTTCCTGGTTTCTCAGACGCCCACAGGCTCTGAGCCTCTCACCTGGGAGCCTGGGGTGTGGGCTCTCCCTGTTCCTCTCTATTCTGGCCTCACCTTGCCCCTCAGGCACAGCTCTGGTGGCTCCTTTACTGGTGTTGTTAACCCTTTCTGTACCGAACACAGCTTTAACCTCATCTGAAGCAGCACTGGCCTCCGAGCACGTCTCTCTGTCTACATTCTAATATCTACCCAGCAGCGATAGGGCTCCTGTGAAAATATAAGTCAAATAATGTCACCTCTCTGCTCCATATTCCCCAGTGGCTCCTCATTCCCTCAGATAAAAGCCACAGTGGTACAATGGCCGTCTGTGCTCTGACTCCCTCCCTCCCTCCCTGCCATCTCTCCAAAATCATCCACTCCCGCTCTCCTTCCCCAGCCTCCTCACAGAGCCTCCAGCACACCTAGTGGTTTCCTCCTCAGGGACTTCGCACCTGCTGTTCCTCTGGCCTGAAACACTGTTCCGCATGGATGCCCTTGACTCTTCCTTCACCTCCTTCATTCATTTGTCCAGAGGTCACTTTCACGATAAAGCCTTCTCTGCTTATCCTATTTAAAGTTACAAGCACTCCCCTGCTCACTTCACTTCTGAGTCTCCCTCTTGCCTTATTCTTTCCACATACATGTCACCCTATACTATAATACATAATTGTCTTATTTGTTATGTTCATTTTCCGTGTGTCTCTCTACTAAAGTAATCTCGAGGAGGACAGGAAATTTTATCTGTTTAATTTTCTGATGTGTCCTCCAATACCCAAAACAGTGAACTTATAGTAGGGCCTTCAGTTAATATTCGTAGAATGAATGAATGAATGAATGAATGAATGAATGAATGAATGAGGGAGTGAATGATCTCTGCCAGCCTTGGAGTCCTGAGCGCCCCTGAGAGCTGTCCCTGGTGCTGCCCTGGCTCTGCCTCTCCCTGTCCTTTCTCAGCTGTGCGTTGACCTCAGTTTGTCTGGTCGCTGGCCCTCCCTCCTCCCTCTTCAGCTGCTGACCCAGCCAGTTAGAGGGCAGATGAGGAAGCCACAGGATTTAAAATGAGGGGTGTGAGGCCCAATGAACTCAACTCTCAAGGGTCCTCAGGATCAAGTCTAAACTTCCTGGCATGTGTCACAAGGCTCCTGCCTCCCTCTTCAGCTGATCTTGTGCCACGTGCTTCTGCTGCCAGTGCCCCCGTTCTCTTTCATTCTTGATTTGTGCCCTGACCACCTGTAGCTCCAGATTCCATGCTGTTGCCTCTCCCCCGACTTTTTGTCTGGCCAACTCTCAGTCAGCCTTCAGATTTTATCTCAAAGACCACGTTCTCTGGAAGTCCCTGTTTGATTCCCAGATAAGCTCCACACTCCCACGAGGCCCTGACTCTCCCCTTTGGTGACAGTTACTATGCTTGTAATTATTCCTCATTACTTCCCTCCCCACTAGACCGTGAGGGAAGGTACCAGGTCTGTTTTGCTCCCCCTATCATCCCCTCAGCACAATGGCTGGCACATAGAAAGGGTTCAATAAGTCATTGTTGGATGAAAGATTGAAGAGGAAGAAGGAAGCTGTAGGAAGCAGCCCAGAAAGAACACAGGCTCTGGAATGCAAATGAACTGGGTTTCAATCCCAGCTCTGTCACTCACAAGTCTGTGTGACCATGGGTAAGTCACCACCCCTCTCTGAGCCACCATTCTCATCTCTAAGGATAGATAATATACAGCTGCTCCAGGGTTGGAATAATTGCGTGTGATTATCACGAGTTTATCCACAACTCTCACTGCTTACGCAGCTCCCTCTTGATGCTCGGGTCGGAGCAGGACCCACAGACCCCCTTGGTAGGGCCGGAGGCAGGTTCCCCTGGAGCATTGGGCCCTGGGAGGAAGTAGCCAGGTGTCACTGGAGCATGTCCCTGGCTCCACCGAGAGACAAGTCAAGTGTTCCCTGGAGCCCTGGCCACCTGTCTTTCTCAGCACCTGCTTGGGTATCCACTCACCTATGACATCTCGGTCAGTGGCAGTGTTGGAGAGGACATTGTGTGTGGCCCCGCGAGCCTCGTGCTTGGCTCTGCCCAGGGGCTCTGGGGCTTGATGCCATCTCTGAGCTCTCGGGCAGCAGCTGGGCAGCCAGGTCAGCCTCCTGCAAGACGTGTCAGCCTCGCGTCTGTGGGCAGGTAAAACCCTGGGCCTGAAGACTCTTCTTGGTCACTCTCTGGGGGAATTGAATTTATCGGGGGTCCGAAGACCTCAAGTATGTGTCTCATTTTGTTAGTTCTGAGTACACCCTGCCTTATATCTATTTCCATTTGAATCTAAGGCAAACAGAAGAATGAGAAGAGCTCAAAGGAAAGAGTTGGAGACCCAGATTTTGTCCCAGCTTGGCTCCTGTTGTGGGCAAGGTGCTTCCCTTCACTGGAACTTAGCTTCTGAGGTTGAGAGGAACATTACTGGGACGCATACGCAAGGGTACCCCCTTCCTTTCCAATCACAGATAGGCAGGCGGCCCATGAGAGTATAAGACCACTGGATTCCAAATCAGGAGACTTCTGTGACCTTTGACAGGTTGCCTAACTTCACAGAGACTTGGTTTTCCCATCCATAAAATGGGGATAATGTATACTTTCTGGACCACCTCCTTGGCTGTGGGGGGCACTGGAAATTTCACAAAAGTGCCTACTAAGAGTTGGAGGGAGATGGCATTGATTCCAGCTTCAAATGTCTACATTTTAAATCATTAAATTAACTGATGTTTCTTAAGCATCTACCATCTTCACAGCAATGCATTGAATGCTGAGACACACAGAGATATATGTCCAGGGATCTATAACTTCAGGTTTCTGGGCCTTTCGCTTTCTAAAAATCCCAAATACATTATAACAATTCTTAAGTGTCATTTTTAGAATCATTTGGAATAAGTGTCCATAGGGCTGAGAGAAGCCAAAGAACATGTGGAGAAGATATGAAACAAGGCAGAGGGGCAGCGTCCGCCATCACCCAGGGCTTCTGTGTGCTGGGTCCTGTGGACGTGTGATGTCCTTCAGTCCTCCCAACTCCCAAAAGACAGGTGACAGTCGCTCAGTCTACAGTCGAGGAAACTGCAGCTCGGCGACGGGAAGCAGGATGTGGGGCCAGACCTCGTAGATTCCCAGCTCTGATGCTTTGCTGGATTGATTGACATGTTCATCCCTCCTTTCCTTTATTCCACAAATATGTGTCCTGCTGACATCTGGATGGGAAGATTTGATTTTTTTGTCTGAGCCTAATTTTTTGCCCCCTCTCCACTGGCCTCCTCAAACTGGTCTTTCCCCTCTTGCAAGAGACACGTCCGAGGAGATCAATTGGGTGCAGGCTCCGTGAGCCTGGTCGGCATTAGGAAACGAGGAATGGGGGATGTTTGCTGGAGCCCCGCAAAGAAAGGGGTGGTAGCGGGCAGACTTGGATCCCACTCTCGATAATATGCCTTGACATTTCTCTAGATCCTTGCTGACGTAATCAAGGGATTTGTAAGGCTGAGTGAGGCTTCTGTTTAAAGTGGGAAGATTTTTAAACTTCGATATATGTATATATCGCAAAATGAGGACCGCAGTAGCGTCCATCACCTCACATAGTTACAGGCCTTTCTTGTGAAGGGAACTTTAAGGCCTGCTCTCTTAGCAACTTTCAAACATACAGCACTGTGTTGTTAACTCTACTGAAGTTGTTAATCTTATAACTGGAAGGTCGTGGTGTACTGACCACCTTCACTCACTTCCCCCAGCCCCCGCCCCTCACCTTGACGACCACCAATCTGCCCTGTTTCTATGAGTTTGTTTTCTTTAGATCCCACATATATATGAGATCATAAAGCATTTTTCTTTCTCTAACTTATTTCACTTGCCATAATGCCCTTAAGTTCTATCCATGTTGTAGCAAATGGCAGGATTTCCTTCTTTTTTAGGGCTCAGTAATATTCCATTGGTTGGATGGATATATTATATATATATATATATATATATATATATATATATATATATATACACACACACACACACACACACATATGTATATATTATTGAGTTTTATATACATATATATAATTTTGAGTTCTAAAAATTTAATTAAAGAATGGGTGAGCCTACTGAGGGAAGCTATTTGACCTAAAAAAAAAAAAAAGAATGGATGAGGTGTGAATATATATATACATGCTAAGGAGAGGGAAGATTTTTGTGGGGAGGAAAATTGGGTGTCACTGTGGCAGAATCCTCAACTACAAAGCAGCAGGGTACGTGGTGGGTAAAGCAGACTTGGAGCCGGGAGACCTGAGTTTAGTCCCAGTTTAAAAAGTTATTGACTGTGTGACCTTGGACAAGTTGCTTTGTCTCTCAGAACCTCATTTGTCTCATCTGTAGCAGTGGTGTGCAGTGGTGACATAATTCCACATGTAAAGATTTGGGTCACTTGGCATAGAGAAAGGGCTTCATAAATGTCAGCTGTCATTGGTAAGCGGGATAAAAGTTCCCTGAGGAAAAACGCTCCAAGTTCTCTACAGGGCACAGTCCCCTTGCTGATAAATAGTGAGAGCTAATTACAATTTATACCGTCCAAGCCATAATTCTACTTTGGGATCAAAAGATTAAAATGATTTCTGGAGATTTATTGGCGGCAACTTTTGGGTAGCGAATCACCCATTCACATTCTGTTCGTGCTGTAAGGGCCTGCAGAGGTCATGTCGCCCCAGGGTCATGAGTTCTAATGGTACTGATGACAATGACGATGACATATGACTGAGCCCAGGCGCTATATATGCGAGGCACTGTGCTAGGCATCACACGTACATTTTCTCGTTTACCTGTCACATCCTTCCTAGGAAGTGGCCATGAACACGATTCTCCTTTTCAGATGAGGGAGCTAAGGCACAGAGAAAATAAGGAATAGGAAATGGCACAAATGGGAGACAATCAGCAAATTTGCCTGAAGTCACTCCTCTGATAAGGTGCAAAGCTTAGTCTACATGCTTCCCAGGACGTGGCAGGTTACATAGGAAGATAGGAGGGAACTGTATGTGCAGGAAACCCAATCTCCATCCAAAGAGGCCTGCTGCCATTCAATTCCAGGCAACTGTTGCTACGTGGGAAGACAGACCTAGTGTTACCCAATCTTCCCATTTTTAAAGAGAAGCTGAGAATATGAATTTCAGTATAATACCTTCTGTTCTTAACTATTGGCAAATAAAGTCATGCTGGTGAATGGATAAAGAAATTGTAGTACATCCACACCATGGAATATTATTCAGCAATAAAAAGATATGAACTATCAAGCCATGAAAAGGCATGGTGGGAACCTTAAATACATATTGCTAAGAGAAAGAAGCAAATCTGAAAAGGCTCCATACTGTATAACTCCAAGCATATGACATTCTAGGAAATGCGAAAGCTATAGAGACAATGAAAAGATCCGTGGTTGCCAGGGGTTTGGAGGGAAGGGAAGAACAGGAATAGGAGAGATGGGGGGATTTTTAGGGCAGTGAACCTGTTCTTAGGCTGCTGTAGTGGTAAGTACATGACATACATCTGTCATAATCCATAGAACTGTACATTGCAAAGAGTGCACCCTAACATAAATTATGGGCTTTAATTAATAAAGTATTATGGTAGTTCAACAATTGAAACAATGTAGCATACTAATACAAAATGTTAGTAATAAAGGAAACTGCTCTAGTGGAGGTAGGGGGAGAGGGCATATTGGGAAGGAAACTCCACTTTCTACTCGATTTTCTGTAAGCCTAAAACTGCTCTAAAAAATAAGCGCTATTAATGAAAAACAAACAAACAAACATACTGAAAGTGCCCTGTGGGCCAAATGCAACGTGCCTACTGGATCCAGCTACCAGTTTGTAATTTCTGACCTAATTCAACACCCTTGTTTTATAGACAGGAAAATGGAAGAACTGAGAAGGCAAGGGGCCCTGCAGTCTGCAAAACACAGTGAGAGCAAAGCTTTCCATCCCAGAATGCTGGGGATCTTCCCAGCAAAAGGACAGGCTGCTTGTGGGCGAAGAGGCAGCAAAGGGCAAAGGTCAGCGGAGAGTTTTGGCTCTGGCCAGGCTGGTTGGGCTGAAATGCCCCAGTAGGTAGCGAGAGTCTCTGAGGACCCAGACGCTCTTAGTGTCCCTGTTTATTTAGCCAGAGACCAGGCTGCCTCCCGCTTGGCTTGGATCAGATTCACTGAGTTGGATGCAGAAAGGAGTGGACACTTGTGACCCTCGTTTGTGCCTTAGAGCAGGACAGGATTCAGAGGACAGGAGCTGCCATCTGCAGGGCTCAAGCCTGGAACTCAGCGACTGTGGTGTTATGGTAACATTAGACATTTGAGGAGTTCTAGGTCATTCCTCAGCCCTTTCACATACTTTATTTCCTCTGAGTCTTCCCTTCCCATCAGAGCTCTGAAGTAGGTAGGACAGAGGTTATTATTCTGGTGTTAGCTGAATAAACTGAGAAGGAAGAGGGACCAAGGGTCTGCCTTACATCGACACAGACCGCGAGTGGCAGAGCTGGGTTTAAACCCAGGCCTTCCTTTACATACTAAACATTGTATTTGGCTAAAGACCAAAAGAACCGTTTATAAACACGGTGCTCTAGTTGGTAAATATGTTTCTCATAGGAGTAGAGGTTAGTGTTCTGAAAGCACATGTATACGAGGGTTGAACCAATAAGTAAGGAAACTGTACGTAATGGAAGCCAGGTTTCTCACTTCAGAGGAAGAAGTCACACATGAGCCTGGAAAAAACTGGAATGACCTCTGTGGGAATAGATTAGAGTTGGAGGTATCAGTATGAATTCATGTCTGTTCTAATATAATGCAAATAGATATAGAAACAGTATGGATATGGGTGTATGCTCGGGTTAGCGTACCTCTGTATTTCCTTGTTCTCTCTGCTGAGAGTGCCTGGAAGCAGTAATACCCCAGGAGCAGTGAGCACACTCAGAATCCAGACCTTGGTTCCTATGTGCCATTCTCCAGTAAGAGGAGCCAGGGCTCCCGAGAGAAATGGCTGGGCCTAGGACTGAGTCCGAGAAAACACAAGATGATCCTAAAGCCTAAAGTAGCGCCAGAAAGTAAGGATGTATTCAAACAAACAGAAAAAGGTCAGGCATGTCAAAAAGACATAAGAGTCAACCCGAAAGAGCTTCCAGTGGCTAAAGTAAATACATGGAATGTTGGATTATAACCCAAAGAATAAAGAATAAAACCACGCGTCCATGTTGATATAATCAGTCAATCAATAATTAAATAAATAAGGTAGAAGAGCCAAATCGTCCTTACAGAAGAATTCCAAATAATAAATACAGAAGGAATGAGGGAATTAGAAATCCCCGTTAGAACACCCCAGTAATAATCTCAAGATCCACTGGTTGTGATAAAATTGATGGGCAGAACTGTAGGGAGGAGAAAGGTATTGGTATAGCCTCAAAGGACCTCCCACAAATGCAGTTGGTTTTCACATACTCTTTGATATTCCTCCCCCAGGAGGAGGAGCTTAATTCCTCATCCCTTGAACTCTGTGTACAGTGTAGGCTGAGCTCCGTGGTCCTTCTCTCTGAGTAGAGGATGGACAAAGAAAAATAGTAACATTATAGTGGAGAAACCTGGCAGACACCACCTAAACCAAGTGGACAAATTAAGCATCACCAGGAATATCATCACAACAACATATCCCTGATATGATGCCATGAGGAGGGAACTTCATCTCTGGGATAGTCTTCCTAAAAATTCATTAGCTCGGTCCTGTTGTGAGAAAACGTAAGACAAACTTGAGTTGAGGACATGCTACAAAATACTTGAGCAGCTTCAAAATGTCAAGGTCATGAAAGAAAAGGAAAGACGGAGAAACTGTCACAGATTGGTGGGGAGCAAGGAGACATGACCACTAAATTTTAGAATAAACAGAGGACATGAGCGGCAAAATCGGTGGCGCCTCAGTGAAGTCTGTAGCTCAGTTAACAATTTTGTGCCAGTGTTAATGTCTTAGTTTTGATAATTGTATGATGGTTATGTAAGATGTTATGTAATATCGGGGGAAGTGGGTGGAGGATAAATGGGGACTCTCTGTTCTATCTTTTGCAACTCTTCTGTAAATCAAAAAGTTTTCCAAAATACAAAGTTATAAAGTAAAATAAATACTATTTGTTGCACAGGGAAATTGGTAGCCACCACCAAGGAGATCTCAAAGCCAATGACAACTTTCCCCGCTTTACAATGCTAACACATCCACTGTCAAAATTAAGCCATCTGTTCTCAAATCTAGTTTACTTTTTATTATTCCATGTTGATCTTTCTAATAACCGGGAGCATGAAGTTAGATTTACTGCAGTGCCCATTGCACAGATGAGGAAAATTGAAACACAGATAAAAGTACTCACTTTCTCATTGAACAGAGTGGGGATTCTAGCCCTGAGGAAGGGAAGGGTTTGCCCCTGATCACATTAACAGTTTAGGGGGGCTAATCCAGGACTAGAACTTCTGGCTGCCCGTTCATAAGACTGTCTTGGCTGCTGTTTCAGGG